>NC_000076.6:18995542-19335542 GCF_000001635.26 Mus musculus
AAAAAAGAAAAAAACTGGTTTCCAGGTAGTAAAACATTGGCCTAACATATGGGAGGCCCAACCCTCAAGACCAGGAAAAACAAATCTGGTTTCCAACTTTAAGCACGTGTACAACAACGGGGCTTTTAGGTGAAACTCTGTACCCGCGTGAAGGAACAGAGTGGCTTGCCTGAGTAGAGCCACTCACAGTTACTCACATGACAGTGACTGCTCACATGACAGTGACCCACTGTTGATGCTGAGGAACAGAGAGTAGCACTGCCAGCTTGCATATCAATCACAAACCCAATATAATTTATCTCACGCGTTTAAGATCAAAATGTAAATGTAAAGATGTCTCATTTTTCTTCTTACACCACTTAGTGTGTATACCCCTGAGCTTTAGGCCTATGCGTGAGGCCAGCATTTAGTAGTCTTAGCTTAAGGAAACTATGAGCAGGTAAAGTTATAATAAGTAAGGGAGGGCTGACAAAGAGGAAAAAGAAAGTAAGAAGACAGAAAAACACTCAAGCTCAGGCTAAAGTCCAGGACAGAGGGCAGGGAAGGGTTTGAGATCCGTTCCACAAGTGTTGAATGTGGGAGTAGAGGGAAATATAGAAGTGACTAGGAGAGGGTCGTACCCCCTCAAGCATGGAAAAAGTCAGACATTGAATATTGTGAGCCCCATTTGGGCAGCATGTTACCCTGTGTCGTGTAAAGATGGCATTCAGCCGCAGTAGGAGTGAACTTCTGGGAACTAAAGAAACAATACCTCTTTCTACCCAAGTTTTGGGGCTGACGCCTTTTGGGGAAATATTTTCTTTACAGCTTTGATAAGGTCAGGGGTCCCCACTTTAAAATAAAAATAAATTTACCTATAACATGAAATGGTGACCCAAACAATCCCCAGAGGTTCACCCACTTCAGATGGAAGCCCTCCTCTAACCAAGTCCTTGGTGCCCTTCTAAACCCTCTCTGTGCCCCTGTCTGGATGCCATCCTCTGAGTCAGAGGTTAAGTATGTCACTTCCTACTTTAGAAATCCTTGTGAGTTATGGTCAGATGTTAGTGTTCATCATGCTGACTGAAGAATTGTAATTTATCATGCTGGGTGAGAAATAGGAGAAAGAATGGAGGAGAGAGTCCTTTGAGAGTTTATGATCTCCTGGGTAAATAGTCACACTGCACAGATAGGATGGGTTGCAACAGGATACCAACTACCATCACTGAGCCACAAATAGCAAGTATAGAAGAGAAGGCTCAAATTAACTGTGCCACAAGAAATCAAGTGTCCAGATCCAGAACGAGGGGTATTCTGTAGAATAACTGTCACAGGCTAGGCCTGGTGGCACATACTATAATCATAGCACTTGGAAGACAGGGTCAGGAAAACAGCCATGAGTTCAAGGCCAACTTTGTTATACCAATTTCCTAGTGCTACATAAGCAAGACCCTGTCTCAAAAACATAACACAAAACAAAGTCAGAGCCAACTCAAACCTCAAGCATCTCGCTAGTTCTAACAAATTGATAGTATGTAAAAGTAAAACGGAATATTAGAGAATAAAAAAGCATTAGGAAAAATAATCAGAAGTACTAAGGCTTTGTTTTGTGTAGTGGATAATTTGAAAATTAAAATCTAGCAATACATCTCATAATGGAATATCTTGATTAATGACCCAGGATGGTGGTACCATAAAATTATATCACATGTTAATGTGACAGCCACTTTTGTTTCTGTGTGAACACTCTGACAGTCACACAATGATGAGACCAATCAGTGACACAGTTCTTAGAATACATTTCTCAAAAACAAACAAACAAACAAACAAACAAACAAAAAACCCAAACAAAACCCAACCCATTATACCCAGACCTCCTACGGATTGTATCACAAGGAACTGTAAAGTGATTAAGCTAGAGATGGAAAGGTGGTTATATAGGAGCACATTTTTATGAATCTGAGATGGACACCAAAATGCCTGTGGTTGTGAAGTCATATAACTGGAGTCTGCCTTCAAGCAGTCCATCCAATAGTTTGAAGCATAAGAAACTAGTTTAACAAAATGTTGCTACATGGGAGTTCATTGAATTTTTATAAGTTCTCATAAGCTAAAAGTATTTTTAGGATAATTTTCTCAAAGTCATGGTTCTAAAATCTGGGCAATGGTCAGGATTACTTTAGGAACTCAGGCAGTGGTCCTGGCTCAGTTTCCCATGGATGATACATTTGGAGAGGGTGGGAGCAGAGGCCACACTCCATGGTTCCTCCCTAAGTAGGCTAAAGAAATGAAAAAAATGTCTTCAAGGCAAATCAAAAAATATACTACAATCTTACCCCAACTTTGTGTCTTGGAGCTGTCCATAAAGAAATTATCTGACTTACCTTGTTTGCTAATAGGTACTTTTCTCATTACTGTGTAGGGAAGGTGCTCATATTGAATTGGTTCTTGATTTGGTCAATAAAGGAGACTGGAGCCAAATAGGTGAAAGGGACAGGTATAACTTCTAGGTCCCAGGAGGAAAAGGAGATGCAGGGAAAGAGAAGGGACTTTGGAACAAGAAGCACACAGCTATCATGTAAGATCTAGGGGAAGCTAGAACCAGCGGCCTTTGCCAGCGGCCTTTGCCACCGGAGGACAGCCAAGGAGGTCAGCGGAGGCTGGGTGATACAGGCTAGCTCATAAGTTTAGGGCATGAGATTCTGTGCCCAGTAACTGACCATTGGGTCAGGCCGATGATGGTGGTTTAGTGATGCTAAGCCTGGAGGAACAAAAGAGAAGCCATAAGTGGGGCAGGCAGCAGGCAGCTGATCTCGGAGCTTAGCTGGGAAGGGCCAGAGCACGAGCAGCAGTCACAGGCAAAGGTGGGAGAGATGTCTTTAAAATTACACACAACATTACTGTGACCAAATATCTACCAACCAGCAACTTAAGGACTGAAGAGTTTATTTTGGCTTACAGTCTGGGGGACTACAGTCTACATGGCAGGGAAGTCACGGTGGTGGGAGCATGAGGCAACTGGTCACAATCTGCAGTTAGAAAGCAAAGGAGATGAATGCTGGTGCTTAGCTTCTCATTTTCTCCTTTTTATTCAGTTCAGGACCCTAGTCCACAGATGCTCCACCCACCTTTTACTTAACCCAACCTAGAAATCCCTCCCTCACAGACATGATGAGATATTTGCCTCCTAAATAATTCTAGATCCTATCAAGTTGAAAATCAGTGTGAAGCATCATATTCCCCTCTTAAATGATGTCCTGCTCCATGCCTGCAAGCGAGGAATGCTGATCTGAAGTAAAGACTGTAATGAATACAGAGGAACTTTCCACAACATCTGTTAATATTAGGTCAGATTCTTGTTGCTCTATCATAGGTCTTCATGATTGTCCTTGCTTTCATCATGCATATGCAGTGAAATTTCCATAAAAATCCAGAGGACGGGGTTCAAAATGCTTCCCTAAAGCTAGATGCACAGAAGTGCCTGAAAGCCCTCTACTAGGTACTGAACTAGATGTGGCCATTCATCTGCACCCACTGCAATATTCTTTACAATAAAAGAACAAATATGCTTCCCTGATATCTATGACCACTGAATAAATTTAGTCAAATCTGAGGAGAGTCTATGGGCCATTATTTCTGCTGGTCAGTTATAAAAATGGGTAAAAACCACCTGGGGCTTGAGATTGGCATGTGGTGCGGGGGCTGGGCTCTGCACATCAGTAATCTGACGCTGTCTTTAGATGCTGTCAGTACTGAGCTAAAGGAAGACACTGCAGAATTATGCTCTTGTTACCTGGTGGGGAGACAGTCCGACATTTTTGGACGATCACAGAATGCTGTGCTGTAAGAGGTAAGCAGAGGAAAATGTTACCTTTTCGCCACTGGGTGACTTGTTAACTCTCCAACTCCAGTGGTTATCACATCCAGTCTAACTCTTCCTGCCTAACACAGGAGTTTCACACCAGTCTTTCTCCCTGCTGACTTCTTTCTGTCACTCTTTCTTGTTTCAGTTCTCTACCTCCTAAGTGCCCCAGCAGGAGTCGCCAGAGAGCTTGAATGGCCCTTGGAGAGGTGGAGGGGGAGAGAGGCTTTCCCACATACCCCTGGTTTTTGTGTCATTGATATTAAACCCAAGGACTGCTGGAGTGCTACACACACTCCAGTGAAGTCTGCTTGACAGGCTAAGAGGCATGGAAGCACTCATGAGGCAAGAGTTTCAAGGAAACTCACCTCCTGGAGCTTTGGTGTTCTCATTAACCCATATACTCATACCCTATTCCCGAGTTAGTCTGGTGTATGGATCCACGTGCTCTCTTTTAGTATTATTTTTTTTTTTTACTTTTTTTATTAGGTATTTTCTTCATTTATATTTCCAATGCTATCCCAAGTGCCTTTTAAGATTGAATTCTGACATAGCTAAGCTTTCGCCAGTGTTCCAACGTCCTAGAAAATCCTTGAGCTGACCATGGGCTTGGAATTTAGTAAGAATGTTGCCTATTCAGTGACATTCAGAATTGCCTCTGGTATTCAACTAGCACTTAGAATAAAAGCCAAGTCACTCCCATATACAGGAATTTACAATGGTTTAGGAAGTATATTGGGTTGTGGTTTTAGAGTATTGCATTATTCATGAGATGGTTAGCTAGAGCAGAACTCCCTAATTAGAACCATGACTTGGGTGTGAAAGCCCTTGCCCTAGAAATGTAAAGACCTCACACCTGGCTTCTAAGACTATAGCTGACCTTAGATAGGGCTGATGTTGTCTCAGTTGTTTTATTGCCCAGTTCCTGCCAGTCTTTGTGTTTAGATTCCTCTGTTTTGTGTAAAAGTCATTAAGCATCCGGTAACCTCATTTGTACCTTGCCGATGTATCACCTAACTTCCCTATTTTCTTCTGTATAAAAAGTTTGATGCTCAATTTGACAAATTACATTCAGATTCTACACAATCTTGCATGTTGGCCTGTCTGTCATTTGCCAACTCTTTGCCCACCTGCGACTAGAGACCCTTTCCACACAGACAAAGGGACCCAGAGGGTCTGCAGCACTGGAGTACATATCCTTACTCTCATGCACTGATTATTTCATGTGTGTGTGTGTGTGTGTGTGTGTGCGCGCGCGTGCGTGCATGTTCTTAGTGTGCATGCATGTGCAACTATATGCATATGTCACCACATCTAGCTTGTATACAGGCAATACAGATTAAACTCAGAGCCTAATGCTCGAGTAGCATGCAACTATGGACTGAGCCATCTCTCCAACCCCAATTATTTTTCAGAAGATATCATTCTTTCCATGGGTAAGAGTTTCACCCATGGCTCGATATACATCAAATTCTTCACATCTGAGCCTATCTTCTTCCAGCACTCATTAACAGAAAGCATCAGAATTTGTTCTTAAATAATTTATTTTTTAATATTGACTTTTGTGAAGTTACAGTTCTTTAAAACAATCTGAAGTCCAAAAAAGATAGATCCTATCCTTTGAAAGACAACTGTGCAAATTTCACAAACTTTCTATAAGTATAAATAACCATTTCACATTAACAATGAAAATCAATAGACATAAAATAATAGACTATTAACTTTGAAAGAACAAGATGAAAATGCTGCATTGTATTTGACATCTTTGGGAAAGAAGGACAAAGACATATGTAAGGGGAAAAGATAGGCCGCAGATATGAAGAGAAAAGGCTATGCAGAGTTAGACATCACAAGTATCTTCAGGTGCTAGGCTAGACCCCAGATGTCAGCCTTTATCTCTACAAAGCTATATTTCCCTCCTAAAGCAAGTCCAAAGCACACAGAAAAGCTGCAAGCAGTGGCAGAAACTTCCTCGTCCTCACGGCTATTGGCTTTGCTTTCTCAGTGTTCCTATCCAGTACCCAAGGGCACAGCATTTACACAGTAAGCCAGGGTCATGAAAGGCCATGTAGTTGTGTCCCTTCCCACTGTCACCTCACTCCATCCCTATCTTTTCTTCAAAGAGGTAGGATACTTAGAAGCATATATGGAAGACAGACAATTTCTTCTTGTGCAGCCAGGGAGTCATAGGAAGCAGCCGATTCTACAGGCTTATCCATAAAGCAACCCCTTCTTTCCTAGGGAGGTAACAAGGAGAGAGAAGACAGCCATCCCACCACACTCCATGGCCAGGGACTAACCAGGCCCCCAGGACATGGTGGAAAGCAAATATGTTATCTCAAGAAAATACTGCAGAAGGAAATCTTCATTTAAATAACTTGGAAGTTCATAATAAATAAACCAGAATGAGGGCTCCCGTTAAGAAGACAGCTTGTTGAATTCACGTAACAAGCTGTATAGACAGGGGCAAGCTGACAACAACCAGAAAATAGGTTGTTCTTATTCAGTCTTCCTACTACCACTAGGAAACCATTTCAATATTTTAAATCCCTCATACATAATATAAGGGTATATTACATATGTACATACTCTGATACACACCCTCAGTTCAAAGTTATTCTCTTTGGAATGGGAGACAATGGCCAACACTGGCATGTCTTCCCACCAGACGTTCTGCTGTCTAGAAGGTGCATACAGCCGAGAGCGAGCAGCTTGGTTTGTCTCCATGTGAACATGTGTCTTTTCAGCAGCCACGGGATCTGTGTGCAGGTCTGCTTTCCTGCAGAACCTTGGGAGCCAAGTCGGCAGATAGGGAAGCCCATTGACCACAGATGTGCTCCGCCTACGTCCTGTTTTTCCCTGAGCTTCCTCTAGCATCTTGTGGAGGGCCTTGGAGCTCTGAGAATTCAGCTTTGGCTCTCTGAGAAAAGCTTCCAGCTGGCAGCAGTAGGATGGTTCCAGTCTCCATCCTACTTTCCCATACGCCTTTCTTCCTGTTGCCTGGCAGCCAGGCTCAGGAACTGCTGCCAGTCCTAGCACGCATTTCGTGTCTAAAGATCTCCACATCCTCCTGGTAGACGAGCAGCAATAGCTTCAGGCTGACCCTGACATCATGCACTGCCGGTAACCAGGTCTACTCTCAGCTCACCAGGGCAAAGTCTCGGTTACTAACCTGATGGTCATGGCTGTGACGAAGGAAGAGCTTATCTTGCCTACTTGCTCAAAGACACTTGAAGCCACTGTCCCAGGGCCTACCCTTCCTGTGGCACTCAGGGGTCTGGATCACAGTACCACTGTGAATGGCAGTTTGAGGCTCCTTCTTGCTGGACCTGTCAATGTGTTCGCACTTAGCCATACATCTGCTTGAACTGGTAGCACTCATTGCAGTAACCATTACACTTGGCATTGCCAAAGTGATCACAAGCAGGGGCCCGGCAGCGCTGTTTAGGGGGCTCTTCAGGCGTGGGCTCACCCCGGTGGGCCACAGAACCTACTCGTTGGCTTAGGTGCTGGCACTCCATACAGAGTTCCTCACTGCGACAGGCCAGAATGTTCTTGCAGGAGGCCCGGGCACATTTCAGCCTTGAGGCTACCTGTGTAGTTCGAGGCATGTCTCTATGCTGGCTTGATCTCTGAGTGGGAAGAACACAGAGAGAGAAAGGTGTCAGGAGACCAGAGGGGTTTCAGATGAACAGGGTGGAATCTATAGAGGGTTTGATCTGCCTGAGGGAGAAAAGTATGTGTGTAACTGAGGACCCAAAGCTTCCCCTAATCCTAGCAGGAGCTGACTACCTGGTTCTGTCTGAGGGAATGTGTTTGTTTGTTTGTTTGTTTGTTTGTTTGTTTTCCCCCCTGACTTGCCAGTAAATGGAAGCATCCTCGATGTTCAGGGTAAAAGACTGAGAAGTCTGCTTCTCCTTTAATTCTAACATGTCCCTGATCACCCTGGCTTTTGGGATGCTTACAGAGGGTTTCAGTCTATGGATGACTGTATTAGCTTTTCAGAATAAATTCTAAATGTACTTAGGTCATGCAATGTATCCACCTCAGGAGCCAATAAACTATGGTTGGATTTTCCAGGCTCTTTCAGCAGATTTTATTTTAAGGGGCCCTTTTTCATAGGGAGACAGCCTGTCTGTCATAGATGAGGGACCTGGACCCTCGAGGGGTCAATCCCCACCAAATGTCTCACCAGCTGTTCTTCCGTTCTTCTTGCTTCATGGAATCTCTGGTTCTGAGCTTCGATGAAACACTTCTGACAGTACCCTTCAAACATGGTGCTTCCGAGTGTGCCGCACTCCCTGCCCAGGCACGGGACATTGTTCTGGAACCTGGGGGCCGGGGAACCAGCTTTCTCAGAGGCAGTAACAGACTCTACAAAAGAGGGGATGCTATTCAGTATCCCATCCGGGTTACGTTGCACACACAGACACAGAGGTTAGAGAAGAAATGGGTCCCAGCACAGATGAGCACAGCCTTAAACAGGTACTTGAGACCAAACTTACATCAGTAACTTTGGCGCTACTGATTTTTAACTTTGAACACAGATCACCGATCAGTCAAAGACCAAACAGCAGACATTAACTATTTACCAGCCTTTTAGTGAGAGATCCCTAAGCCACAAATGTTTTCCTGGTGTCTGTAGATAGTTTGTGTTCCTTGCTAGCCCTCTTTAGACCATATCTCGCCAACGTTGCTGAAGTCTAAACTCTACATGGATGGCAGATACTTAATAGCCTGATTAAAACCAGCCTACAGTTTGGTGTGGCAGGGCATGTCAGGATTTCTATCCCAGCACTTGGGGCAGAAGCATACAGACTGCCAGGACTCTGAGGCCTCCCTGGGCTACATAATGGGTTTATTTCAGGCTAGTATGAATTTTATCTCTAGGACACTTTAAATTTAGAGCCCATGGTAACTAGAGCTGCTGTCTACTGCTTTCAGGTACAAAAGCAGAGAGAAAGGTGCAGTGAGATGCAATTGCTCTGATTGCTGAGATAGGCTACTTTCCTGATGTTCAAGGCCCTTTCTAGACAGCAGCTACAGCAAGAGGCAATCTCTGATTTCACTCACGCTTATTTTCTCTGTATTCGATGAAACATAGAGTGCAAAAGCCCTTGTTTTCTGGAGTCCCAAAATACATGCAGCCAGCTTTCCTGCACTTGCTTGTCCCTGCTCTGTCTCCTGGAGTCCGTGCAGCCTGGGAGAGGCAGCCAGAAGGAGAGACATTTCCAGTCCGGTGGCAAGAGTGTGGAGTGAGACTTTGGATGAGTTGTGAGGGGTCAGACTTGGAGCGTTGGTGACAGGAGGCAGGGATACTGGAAGTGAGGCTGGAGCTGGGCTCTGCTGTAGTCCTTTTGAAACAGGTACTGCAGATGCCATTAAAGGTCCGAGTGACATCCTGAAGGCAGGCTTGGCACTTTCCAGGGTCTGCGGTGTGGCTGGCATTAATCTGCCGGGCGTGGCAACGCTCACAGAATCCATTATGCTGCACATTCAAAGTAAAAGGGCACCCAGGACTCCTGCACTTCATTGCAGTGGTCTCACTGAAGAGAAAAAGGCTGGGTGCTGTGGGTGGGGCTGAATGAGGTCCTCCAGCGGTTTCCTCGGGGCTCCAGTTTGAGGAGCCAAGTCCCACGCCTGGGAGTCCTTCAGGGCCTAGCTTCGAGTTCAGCTTTGGGAGCTTGCTCTGATTCTTTTGGCGCCTCTCTGAGCATTCGTGGCATAAAGGCTGAGTGTTCACGGACATGAAGAAAGGACAGTTGGGTGTCTCACATTTTATATCCATGAGTGATAGCTGGGGTGTGGAAGGCTCCAAGGGGTTCTGCGCATGTGCCGCTCTCCTGGCCTGATCGCTGTTCTCCTGCCATTTCTTGTATTCGTGCTGAACAAGCTCAAAGTAATCGTCTACCAAATTTATTTCTTTGGGTAAGTTAGCTTCATCCAATCTAGAGAACAAAGAGGAAAATGAGTGACCCCAAATAACACAAGACCTTTTATCACTAGCTCCCAGAACCCACTTCCACAATGCAGTCGTGGCAATAACTTCATAACCAAGCACCAAAATGCAGGCTTATGACAGGACACATCCAGTGCTCGTGAGAGGCACTTCCTGTCACCATGAGAGGTTCTCCAGCCAGGAGGACACGTCAAAGGAGCCTGCTTACTTTGCAGCGTTGATCAGGTGAGTCGTGCCGTGGTCCCAGCCTTGCACAGGGATCTCCATCACTATCAAGTACTCCTTTAGAAGCTTTTCCTTCATCTCATTCTCAGGATCTGTCAAGAAGTGAACTTTTAAGTCTTCAAACCTACCCCGGTCTCTGTTAACAAGTGGAACAGCGCGAAGTTCTGAAGGGGAAAAAAAAAAAAGAAGAATGTGTGAGTAAAACATTATCCTGCTAAATGATGGTGCAGATATGGTCATGTAATGATTCTAACTTAAAGCTACAAAAGGCATATAAAGAGTAGGAAAGCATCCTGCTGCCTCCCACCCCATCTTTCAACATCGTCTGCCTTTTAATTCCATCATGCCTTTTACCCTTTAAAAAAAAATCTAGATTCCATATATGAGACAAAAATATGTTGTTTTTCAGTCTGTATTATTTGTTTAATATAATTATCTCCTGCTCTATCTTTTTTTCTGCAAATGACAAAATTCTCTTTTTCCTTATGGATGAATAAAACTCCATTGTGTATATGTATCATGGATGTATCTTTGTCCATCCATCTGTTGATGGTCACCTAAGCTGATTTTGTAACCACAGCAAAGAGACAGTAGATTTGAACTGGTTAAATTCTCACGCCTCCCAGCGTGACCTGAGTTAGAATCTTGATTTTGTCAATGTCAAGCTAGGCATGTCATTTAACCCTTCTGAGTTTCCATGGCCTCATCAATAAAATAAGACAACTCCTGTCAACATCTCAGAAGGACACCATGAGAGTGGAATGAAACAATGCTGCCTAGCGCCCTAGCACAGGGCTCACTATACACTAAGGTATTACAATAATAGCTAAACATCTACCTGCTCTGTGCCAAACATGATACTGAGGCTCTGTGCACCTTAATTGGGTCACGTAGTAATAGGGGTGGAAGTATGCACACATGACTGTCCAACCTATGTTTACTATGCTGCATGCACTTCCTAAGTCACACCAAAGAAGATAAGGGGACAGATAGCATGTTCACTGCTATTGCAGTACTGGGCCAAACATGTTTGACTCTAATCTGAAAATCTCAAACCCTCGAATCTGACTTGACTTGGGAGCATGTAGATTTCTGATTAGGGATGCTGATATGGTCAAGACTCTGAAGCCTAAAATGATATTGATTCTAAGCACCTCACAGAAGGGATATTTAATCCTCCGTGACTGATGACAAGATAATGAACTTAAACAAAACAATGTCAACTGGGAACAAAAAGCAAGGCCTGGAACTCCAAGATCCATCAGGATCATGAATAGGAACTGATGTTTTCTTACCAGGTCCACTGTCCTTCAGGGTCACCAGGGGTACAAAGTGCTGGCTGTCATAGCCTAGGACGATGGGATATCTGTAACACTCCTGGGCAGGCCAGTGAAGAGGCAGATAAATCCCACCCACTTTCAAAGGAGCAAAATTGGAACCAGATTCCAAACTTCTTAGCATTTTGTCTGTTGATGGAAAGAGACAACAAGATAAGACCCCAGGTGACTTTTGTGATGCTCCCTCCACTGTAGGCTGACAGCTGCAGGGGGGCTCAGTTTCTCCTCAGAGCTGAAACTCACCCAGGGAACCTAGAAACTCTCTGAGGCACCTCACCTGAAATGACAATGATGGGTCTTCTGAGGATGTTGCTGAGGACAAATATGTGGATTTCTTCCAGGGAATTGTACTGAAGTCCACTTCGGGCTGCAGGTGTGTCTGCTGATGCCATTTTGACCAAGTTGTCCCATTCGTCATTCCAGTTCTAAGGGGAGAGAACATAGGAGGGATGGATTAACAACTCACTCAGAGGCCGCTCACTCGGCATCTGTCTGCTGTAGAAACTCCATTCACGCTTCTTCATCAAAAGAATGTTCATCCTCGGCCCCAATTTTGGTTTGGTTCCTTTACTTTTCTCAACTGCTGGGCAAGCTCAAAACTGATGGGAGGGAGATACAGACAGCATTTGCTTTCATAACAATCCCCCACTGGGGGTGCTGAGGCTAGCTCAGTTGGAAGAGTTGCTCAGTTGGAAGAATGCTTGCCTAACAAGCATGGTCTTGGGTTTGATTCCCCCACCTAAAATCACATGGCGATGCATGCCTGCAATCCCAGCACTGTGGTGGTAGAGGCAGAAAGATCATTTTCTGCTACATAACAAGTTCAAAGCCAGCCTGAGCTACATGATACCCTAGCTCAAAAACAAACAGAACATCCACGACCCTGAAGCTCTGCTTCCATTGGTTCAGAACCATTCCCAGCTTGTGGCTGAAGATTACGAGGTACATTCTCCCCAGTACTGGTTGGCTCAGCTAAGCCAGGAAACTCTGGGAAGTTCTCAAGAGGAGGTTGGAAGACATAGAATCGCCTACCTAGGAATCAGCTGTCCAGATTTAGCTCAGAGAGTGGTTAAAGCCCGGGTTAAACCCACAGAAGGTTCTTGGTGTTTTCCACTGAGTGGGCAATGCTTAAGTCGACTCATATGACTTAGTAAGTCATATGTTCCTCAGGGAACAGGGACTGGCCGAGAGTAGCCTTTGTCCACCACAGATAGGGCTGCCACACAAAAGCAAAACATACCCGAGTGTCGTAGCAAAGTCCTGTTTCCACAAATTCCTGAGATTTCAGAGATTCCAGCTGCCAGCGGAATTTAAAGTTCCGAGTGTCTGTCTCCTTAAGGGTGCTGCAGAGGGCCTTCCTCAGGACCAGGTCAGTATCCTGAACACCCCACATGTACTGACAAGCTGCATGCATGAGGCAGTTTCCATCACCTGAGGACAGAAGGAGCTGTGAGGAGCAAGGTTAAGCAGCCCAAAGCAAATGCCCTTCCAAGGTTATCAGGAGACACTAAGACCATTGCTGGGGACTGTAAAGTTGATTTTTAACCAGCTGATAACATTCTATAAGGAAGCTTTTCATTCTTCTATGTAGTGCCTGGTGCCAGCAGTGGGAGGTGCCAACCAGCCTCCACTGTAGCATGGCTCTGCACCTAACTGGTCTGTATGATATGGGAACATCCCTGAAAGTCTTTTCTTGTGTACTTGTGGGATGAGGGCACCAGCTTATGAACACTACAGTCCTTTCTTCCTGGTAATCTTTGGTTTGCTGGCTAAGGCCTTGATACCACTATTCTCTAGTTCTACGGAAGCTTTGCCGTCCAAGGCATTATATACACCAGGAAACCACTGTGGCTCGGCCTACTTGATAGGGCTGGTCTGACTATGACTCAGTGGTACGTGACATGCCCATTCCACTTTAGCTGTGGGGACCTGGGATTTTCCTCTCCTAGCTTATAAAGTAGGAATGACAGTACCAAATAATGCAGGCCCTGCCCCAGCCTCCAGTGCATTCTGAGGAATCTCAGGCCAGGGCTCTCTACCAGTGAGCTACATCCAGTCCCAGACTGCATTCCTTTTCATGCCCCAAAGAGTAAACATTTGGGGAAACCATTTAGTATAAAACTAGTCCGCTCTTCATTCTTGTTTGGAAAGTATTACATAATTTTAATTTTTAAAAAGTTTAAAGTGTGTGTGTGTGTATTTAATACTATTCAGTCAGTAAGGCAATAAAGCTATTTGAAATTCCATCATATTCTAAATATAGTAAACAACCTGTCAAATCCATATTCAGGGTCACTGCTCCTTCATCGTGCATGCTTCAAACAGTTTCCCAAACTACTGAACAGAAAAGATCACTAGAGCCTAGTGTCTAGGCCGATGTGTGGCAAGGGCTACATTCTGTTGAAATTTCCCCTTTGCAAAATCTAGAGCAAAGATAAGGCTATTTTTTTTTTCTCTTCTTCTTCTTGGGCTTACTTTCAGTTCTTTATTGAGATGCACCAGTATAAAATTCCCTAAGTAACATGTGGAATTCCCCAGTGCGAAGATATTTGACTAGCAATTGAGCAACAGTTGTTGTACGTTTTGTTCTGGTGTGTAGACATTTAAACTGTGAACTGCACCCTGGACTTTCCAAGTGGGTGTGGTCAGGCTGAGCTGGAACGGGCTACTCACTATACAAGTGAAATTGCCGCGGCCAATAGACGCTGGAATTTTCATGAAGTTTCAATTTTATGCCACCTACTCCCTTCCTCATCTACCACAGTCTCAGATCCTCAAATGCAGACGTGTGAACCCCCCTACCCCCTCCCCCCCTCCCCAAACAGGCCGGCCTTTGAAGAAAGCCTCCTGGAGGGGAGGGGTTTTTAAAAGGAAAGAAAAGATGCTAATAATAATCAAATGGGAAGAAAGCCACTTGTTTCCCCCCACCCCCCCCCCCTTAAAAAATACTTGCTTTCTTTTTCATAACTTTTCTTCAAAGAAATTAGAATTCCTTGGCCCAACAAGTTACCAAAATACCTTTGGTTTTGTAGTGTGAATCCTTGCTGATTCAAAGGCCAAGGAAGTGTTTAGCATTTACATGGCATTTTCTTTCTACAGGAAATTAGATATTTCCTCTGTTAAGGAAATACTATATAATGTCTGCTAATTCTATGAGTGGCAAATAAAATAAGGCTTTTCTTCTCTCTACCCCATTTCTAATTCTCTCAGCTCCATCTCTCCTTTTGTAACAAAATGGGACGTGGTAAAAACCACAAACTGTCAAGTCTATAAGCCCCTTGATGACAAGTTAATATGATTATCTACTTCTAGGCATCACTTGACTTAATGCCAAGAACAATGCAGAGAATCACTGTCTCCAGCTTTTTCTCTACTCTAAGAGTCTAAGCTTCATAAATATAGGGGAGGTGTAGCGCGATATATAAGAGTCCCCGGAATCAAAACAAACAAAACCCCACATCCACCCATCACTAAGTTACTCAAGTCAAGAACAGCCGAAGTTAATGTACCAATTAAGTTATTAAGCTAACGTTCCCAGCACCATCACTGCCAACAGAATTTTCTACTCTTGGATGTATGTTTTTGCTCCACAGAATGCAGTCACTGATACAAGAAAATGTCACTGTGCTCGTACATACACGGTAAGTATTCCATGATCGCACGTGCTCTCCTTTCTTATAATAATAAATGTCAACATCGTGAAGGCAGAATTCTGTAACTGCATGAAACGATACCATTGAATGTTTCTGCCAATATTCTTACTCAAAGGACATGGCTTTAAAAAGTTGAAATAGAAAATAGTCATCAGTGGAAAAGTTCTTTATGTAAAAAAAGGCAGAATCTGGCCGTTTGAGACAACAGCTGTAGGTACCTCTTAATGACAACATAATCATCTGCTTCTCTACTTCACTTGATTTGATTTGCCAAGAACAGTGCAGAAAAGCTGTGTCTCATTTGCTGAGGCAACAGAACCTAGGTAAGGAAGGCAGAAACAAAAGCATCTCCTGTCCTTAACATCACTTGTTTTTAATCTAGAAAATTCCATCAACACAGGAAGAGCATTTTCCTAATGACAGTGGCAAACAACTGTGATTCTGATTTTCAATGCTCTACTTTCCTTCTGAACTTAAAACCTTTTAAATCCTTTCCATTCTGGCCAGTGAAGGGCAAGTTATAGATGATTCAACCAATGTAGGCATTAGGAAGATTAATCCCCCAACTGGGGCATAGGGTTTAGAAATGCATCCTACAAGCCTTCATGCGCTCTGTACCCTAACACAAACGTACTTAGAAAACAACTTAAAATCAAATATCCGACAGCTGGCTGCAGAAGTTCTTATCTGCTGACCCAGCACCCAATGATGGGAGCAGAAAGATTACAAGTTCAAAACCAGCCTGGACTACACAATGAAATACTGCCTCAATACAACAGCAGACTCATCAGACACATTTACAGTTGTCATTCATTCCTTAAGAGAGTTTCCATAGGCACCTGTCTAATGCCATTTAAAAAGCATCACCAAGAGCAATCTCTCTGGTTAATACGAGGGTACTGGAGGAAAAGAGCAAGCCTTACCATTGGTTTTCAGAGCCACGAGCTTCCTGACTTCACGACACCAGTTGAGCTTCTTCTGGCTTTCCAGGGAAGCCTGGACACTTCTGTCAATAAGTGCTTTGTGGATGATCTCTCGGAACTGTGGGCAAAACTGGCATGTTCTGAACATCTCCAGCGTGTATCGGTGCATGGTTTTAAAGTGATAGATGATCCCATTGGTAGGTTTGAAAATGTCTTCTGGGGTTCTCTCTCGTATCTTCACAGCTTTCCGCATATTGCTCAAATACAAAGCCTGAGGAAGAAGTTGTTCAGCCATGGTCCTCGACAAGGCCTGAAGAGGAAGGGGTAAAGCCCATTCCGTTAGGCTGCCTTTAACACTGCTCCCATATACCTGCTGGCAGGAAACCCCAGTATTTGATCTTGTCATTACTCTAATCTGTAGGTAAAAGATCTTAGTCACCTCTACTCCCAGGATACTAGCTGGCCCTGAAGATTAACTCACACTGGACTGTTCTAAGTTACATCACTTTTAAAGATTAGTCTAAACAAGAGAAGGAAGGCGGAGCGTGGTACTGAGGAGGAGGGGAATAACCCACGTTTTCAGTAATGTTTGTCAGTGATCCAAGTTTGTCTCTCTCTCAGCGACAGGTACTGCTCCACAAAGCCAACCTCACATCTCTCTGATGTCACTCAGCAGAGTCCCGAGTCTAGACTGTCACTGAAGACCACCACCATTCAATCCTCGCTTTTGACTCACATCTAGATCCAGGTCATTCGAACATCCCCTTCTTGATGCTACAAGGCAGCAAATAGTTTTTGGAAATCCCATGTGGCATCTAGCTGCTGCTTGGTATTTCCTCTTTCTTATTGGCCCCAAAGAAATGTATAAATACTTGGTTCAGAGAGTTTAGGATATTTGTAAAGAGTCAACACCAAATTGTTTTATAACCAACAATAAAACAAAGCTTAGGTGCTTTGCAATTTTAAAAACAAATAAATGTCAGCTGTATTTCAGAACCTTGCCACTGAACTTCATAACATGAGACAAATGAACAGACTGATAATAAGGTATATCACACCTCTCAGGAAAAAAAAAAAAAAAAAACAGACATCAGAGAGCCTTGTGATTTCAACTCAAGTAGACCAACACTTATTGCTGTCCTTCCAGGTCCCAATGCTCAGAGACACCCCTCCCACTTCCTTTACCCTAAAAGAACAAACACAATCAAAGGTGGAAGACATGAAATTAGGAAGCAAATAGGAAGCATTTGAGTGGGGTACCACTCAGGACAAAGAGTGGCCATATGGCCACCCAAGCCAGTTATGCAAGAATGTGGACTGATGATGCATATGGACATCTTTCCCTGTGGGTCAATGCTGAGACAGTTCTGCTTCGCTGTTCCATGGACCCTTCACAGAGCACTTGGCTATACATCCTAATTTCCTAGAAGACAGCAATGATTTAGAGCACCTAGGAAGGTTTTCAGTAAAACTTAATACCAGTCGGGCACCTTGCTATCCTCCAAGGCGAACTCACCAGGTAAAAATGGTGTTACTACTATGCAAGAGGGAGAAGAAATCTAGAGATTAGAGAAGTCACTCTTCAGTGGGCCTGGGTTCTCTTAAGCCTGACACAGTAGTATAAATTCTCTTGTTCCCTGCTTGAAAGGGAGAAGCTGCTATTGGGAATTTTCATTGGAATGCTGAGACTGGGGAGTTATTCTCTGTGTCTGATGACAGTTTTTTCCTTGCAACTAGAATTAGGAAGGAACATAGAATGAGACAAAACTACCACACATGAATTTCCTTGGTCATGTAGCAGTGGTCTCTCTCACAATGTCACTACTCCATCCATCCATCCATCCATCCATCCATCCATAAATAAATGAATTCATGCAACCAGCAATGCCAGACCACCTATTTAAGGCCCACCCTTGTGCTTGATGCTATAGCGAAGAATGTATGCCCTCACTCCCAGCCTTGATATGAATGACACAATGCAGCTAAGGCAATGAAGGTAAGACCCATCTCAGGTCCAGCAAACATAGGACGTAGCTTTTCCTGAAAGCCAAACCTTCCTATTTCCTATCTCAATCCTCTGTTAGTTTCCTGATAGCAACCCTGAGGCACAGCACTTGCTGTTCTCAGAAACACACAAGGAGAAGTTTTAGATCAGTGAGTTGCACCTTGTTCTATTTTCATGACTATGCTATTTCACGCTCCTGGACCTAAAGAACTTTTAGCATAGATCTAAATGTGGTGGGGGCTCTAAACCATATATAAAACATGCAAATGTCAATGTCTGGTAGCCTACTATTACCCCATTCATAGCACTCTCACTAGCACTACCTGTTTAAAACAGAGCTTAAACCTCTGCCCAAGTTTCCAGTTCTTGGATTTCCCCACATTTAGAGAATAAATTTTCCTGACATATTATTGTAATGTTTTATGGGTAAAAAAAATTTACAACATTACCCTTAACTTTTAAAAATATATTTGTTACCTCACTGCCTTACAGATAAATTTCCCAATTTTTGTCACAGGATCAATAAGATTCTATAGAACTTACTCATCAAAGTCTTTCCCCCAGTTTTATTTTTCCACTCTGAACAGATTTTTTTTTTTGTCTGCGATGTGGAAACTTATGTATTATTTATCAACAGATACCTCGGGCAACTGTTGGGAAGTACCCCTCCAAAAAAAGCAAAGCAAAGCAAAACAAAACAAAACAAATCCATACAAAGAACTGCAAAAGATCCAAGTAGCATCTCAGACAATAAGAATGGAGACCGGATCAGTTGCTCAATAATCTGGGACATCAGAAGGCTAACTAACTGTGATCAGTTCTCCAAACGGTGCCCCCACTTGACCAGACTAGCTTTCCAAAGAAAGATCAGAGACCAGGAGAAAACAAAGCATGCTCCAAAAAGAGCTCTTAATACCTCAGCTTTCCTGAGAGGCCAGGTGGCAGGATGTGGGACAACGGACCCGGACTGACAACACACTATCTCAGTGTGGAGTCGGGGCTGCAGCAGGGAGTCTTACATGCCACCTAAAGTGGAGTCCCCAACAAGCAGGCCAGAGAATCATTTCTGCATGCATACTCTTCTTAAACTGTGGCAACTAGAGACCTAGTGGCAATCTCAAAGCACGCCCCTCCCCTCCACCTCCCGCCCCGCAACCCTCCTCCCACAGATCACTGAAAGGTTAGCTGACCGAAGTCTCCAAGTTGGATTTGGTGGCCTCTGAGAAACCCATCCCCTGTTGGGCCAGTTGTGCACAATATGGGAAAAAAGCCCAACGCGGTTCTGCAAGGTCTACGTGCCTATGAACACGCTGCACTTGATTTCCAAGTGGGGGGGGGGTGTCACCCACGACCACACGACCTAGGAACCCAAAAGGTGACTGACTATTCATCAGCCAGCTGCAGCTCCTGTCACCCTGCAGGATCGAAAAGGAATAGCTAGCTAACTAGTCGGCTGAAGAAACTTCGGGCTGTCAACCTAAACACCTGGCACCGGGACCTCAACTCCGGCCAACAATACCCCAACTCCAGGATCCCTGCAAAGCCAGCGCAAGGCAGCTCCACACTGAGCTGGCCGTGCACCCCGAATCTGGCTGGCAGTGCACCCCACTGACCGAGGACCCCCGCATTCTGCTAGCCGTGCACCCCGCAGCCGGAGCATCGCTCACCTCTTGGGGCCGCGCGGAGCCCTCGCAGAGCCCAAGTGGCCGGCCGGCCGTCACTGGCGCGCGCCGCAGCCCGGGATCGTGGTCCGGGTCGTGGTGGGGGTCGGGCCGAGGCGGAGCCCCATGGACACCCGATCGGGCTCGCTGGCTGAGGGGGTGTGCACGTCTTTCGGCGGCCTGGCTCACCGCTCCGCCTCCGGCTCCGAAGACTACAGACTGGGCAGTTCCCTTTTTTGCCTTTCAGTTGTATGCTTTGCCAACAGGGGGATTTCCGATGGAAATTCCAGTCACGTGACCCGCGTGGCGCGCCGCCGACCGGCAGAGGGCGCTCTAAGCCGTGCCCGCCCCGCCCGGAGAAACTCCTAGGTCCCGCCCCGGGGTGTCCCCGCGTGAGTCACCTGGGCATTTCGGAAGCTGCCTTCCACGTCACATCCATGTGGAAATCGCGGTGATGGGAACTGGAAATGCAATAGGTTCTTTTTTATAGCTTCTTTTCTGAAGAAAATCAGCTGTGAAAAGGAAGGGAAATTAGAGAGAAAACCCAAAAAACCACCCAGACACACAGGACCTCAGGCTTGAAGCTTGGCTTTGAAGTCTGGGCTGTGCACGTGATGAGCACTTCAGAAAGAGCCCTCCGCAGGGTCCCGAAGGGAATTGACAGAAAAAGCGGCAGGGTTCTCCAAGCCATGTGTCAGCTTCAGGTTGGATGCAGTGCAGAGTGAGATCAGACCCCATGGTCCTGCAGTTTTTGAGTTACGGGGGGTGGGGGGGGGCAAGGTCAATTTCAGAGAGAATTAGATTCGCCTCCCCCACCCCCACTCCTACACACCCTCCATTTCTCCTTTATTTCCCTGTTCCAAGGAGCGTTTTAAAGTTTAGAAATTTCTTCAAGTTTATTGCTGGCTTTCCCCGATCCTTCTACAGTTGTTTTCTTAAGTATTGTTTGGCTGGCCTGAGAATTAGTTCGCCCCATGAAGCCAATGGAGGATAGCCTTCCACAATGCCCTGATTGATCCCCGACTTGCCTTTCTTGAGAGGGGAGAAAGCTTCGCTTCACTTAGACAGGGGCTTGAGCTCTGCAGAAAGAAGCGAAAATGCTTTTACCTTTCTGGAGAAAGTGGAGTGTGTATGGGGGTGAGGTGGGGTGGGGTGGGGATACTCTCTGCAGAGCTACACACTAGAAACTGAGGTGGCTTCATTCACTGGCCAGGAAGGGCCACTCTGAGAAGGTGACATTGAAACTCTGTGACAAAGAAACCTCCAGGCAGTCTAGAGATAAGACCTCAAGGGTCAGCCACATTTGATACATCAAGGGGCTGAGCAGAGCTCTCTGGGTGGTTGTGCTGGGGCTAGGGTGCAGGGTGTGAGGCTCTTCCCGGAAAGGAGCCGGGATCTGTTTGAGGGACCACGGGAGGTCTGCGGAGTGACCTGATGTTATTTTAAATAGTGTTTAGTGTGATTAATTTACTCTGTGTGTGTGTGTGTGTGTGTGTGTGTGTGTGTGTGTGTGTGTGTGAGTGTGTATCTCTAGGGTCCCCTGGCAGGATTCCTAGAAAATAGCGCAAACCAGATAGAAATACTCAGTGCCACTGGGACTTCAAGTGTGTTTGCCAAGTTGCCAGACTGTATATTGCCCGTTTGAACTAGAGACATGTGCTTCTTTCCCCAGTAGTGACTGGGCTAGAGGACAGCATTTTCTATTTGTAATGAGAGGCTTGAAGCAAGAGTACTGGCCACTACCCCAGGACAGGTCTAATGGCCATTACCCCAGCCCCACTCCCCACACAGGTCCTTCCCTACTCCGTTTCTATTTAAAACCTGCCAGTATTTGTCTTCTTCTTTACAGATGTTTTCAGCTTCGGACACTTAAGCAGTGTAGCAATTTAAATTCCTGACATATTTATTACAGGCTCACATAAGGTTTTATGTGAAGTTTAGAAAGCTTAAGTGCATGCCCACAGTCTACACAGTCTACACAGTCTTGCTCCAAAGCTCACAGGAGAGGGCCTAGGAATTCCTTTGACAAACACAGCAACTAGCCACAATAGATGCAGGCTCTACCCTCAGGAAACCTCCCAGGCACACAGAGGTGATAAAAGATGCAGGATAGCAAAGCACACACCACGAAGAGAATATTAATCTTCAGACCACAACAGAACCAGGCTCTCTGTCATCTCAGACAGTTCCTCAACGAACCCAGCAGCTTCCATGTGCCCATTCTGGCTCCTGTTTGGCTTCTAGGTTTGCTGAGCTGGGAATTCAATAAAGAAGAATAACAAACCAGGAAGACCAAGTTCAAACCTGTCATTCTCACTGTCCCCACAGAACTGCTTTGCCATCTTGCCTGCCAGGATTTGTGACTGGGCAGATGCAGAAGACGATCTGTAGGCTTTTACATTGCCCACAGTTTAATTGTGCAGCTCACCAGTGCCTCCCAACCTGCCCCAGCCTCCCCCCGCCTCCTCCAGGTCTTCCTAGCCCAGAAAGTAAGTAGAGAGCATACTTCCTAGTTTTCAATGTCTTTTAGGGCACGATTTGGCTGTGCGTTTAGCTTTCCCTTCCTAAATACATGGGCAAGGCCAGTAAGAAGTGTCTGTGCAATGAATGAGAAGGAAAAGAGGGAAGAGGAGAGTGGAAGAGTGCCTCCGTTAGGGGAAAGTAAGCGCATCTCAAGTCTGGGGAGATTTGGTGAATGCATTGAAACTAACAGGAGCCATAAAGGTTTCAAAGAGACTCCAGTTTCTACTATAGACCTTGTCAAGATGCTCTGGGCTCTGCAAAAAGGTAAGGACATGTATGGACAAAACAGTGGACTCAATAGAAAAAAAAAGTCCCTTTATTAGAGGAGAGAGGGTTTCTTGGTGTGCAGAATGATTTTTGAGAATTTCTGAGTTCTGTATCATTTTTACTGTGTCAGAATTTGTGTTATAACTGAGTGTTGGTCTCTAGGAAGTAAACTGTGGGATCATGCCTATAACCTGTATGATCCATGCCATGAAAGAGATAAGGATCTCTTAGTGGGAGTGGGTCCCCAGTTCACTGCTGTCACTCTGGGACTTGGAAGGTGGACAAGAGTGGGTTCAAGAGTTCAAGGCCATCGGAAGCTATACAGTTTCAAGGCTTTCTGGGCTGCATGGGATCCAGTCACGAATGGACAGACAGACAGACAGACAACAACAAACACTCCATAAAACACACCTACAGCTGAAACCCCAATAAAGGAAAACAGGCCAACATAGGACGAGAAGCAGACATGTAGTCGAAGCTCAAATGTACTTAAGGACCTTTCTTAATCAGAAATCAGTGATGGCTTCTGATAGGCTGTGGAATTCCAGAACACGGCAAACACAGAGCCAAGAAAAACTGGACACTTTGTGCCCACAATTGCCCTTTTCCTCTCCCAGCATTGCTCTCTAGCGAAAAGATAGATTCCCTAATACATACATTCGAATGGCCTGATACAAGTCTGGTAGTTTAGTTATTACAAGGCAGCTTCGAATCCTGCACACCTATAATCTCAGCCACCCAGATCTGAGACAAGAGTTTGAAACTACTCCGGGTCCCACTGTAAGAACAAAGAAAGCCAGGGCTACAGAGAAGCCTCTGTCTCCAAAATAAATAAAACAAAGGAATAAGGAATACTGTATACGTTTTCAGAGCTACTACATGGGCTAGTTCTGAGAAGACAGGAGCAGCTTCCTATGATAATTGGAGATGTGACATCATGGATATTATCATCATATGGATGCTGCTGTCTGCTGAAATGCTACCTCGTCCACAGGGGCCTCAATTCCTTACAGGGGTTGTCTGGATTGAAGAAAGAAACCCAAGACTCACTCCAGTGGCGGGCACCTGAGGTAGCTTTTCAAGTCACTAGTCCTAGGAACAAGGCAGAATAGAGGCAGGCCATTTCCTGCTAGGGACAGCTCCTCTTGTCCCAGGTGGCCTGAAAGCAATGGCTTGCTGGAATCACAAGCTACTCAGAAAATCCACTCTGTGAATTCCAGTTTAATTTACTGTCGACATGTGGCTGAGTGACTTGGCAGAGTAATTTTATTTTGTATCACAAATAAAAAGACTCAGCTCTTAGTTTCATTTCTGTTTCTGTGGAGAGTGCTATTAAACATGAACAACTGGGAAAGGTTGGGCAATGGGTTCTTAGTGGCTCACTGGTGTGCTTGTACTGGTGTTAAACAGTAAGCTGACTAGTGACTGAGAGAAATTATTTATTTGTAAATATGTAAATGAGGCTTTGGTCTCCCCACCTGCTCCTCAACACCCTTGCACACACCTCATCTGTCCCTCAATACCTTAGGGCCAGTTGGGTTCTCCACAGTCCTGCTTTCTTGCTCCTCTCGTCTTCTTTATACTTCATCTTCATCAAAAAGGATTTAAGCTTTGGGTCATTTGGGGACTTGTTTTCTAGAACTGACAACAAAATTGATCTATGCTCATTTCTTTTCAAATAGAGAGCAGCAGGTAACCATGCTATATTTTTTTAAAGAAATTATGTCTAGGGACCTCAGAACATCCTACAAGTTAGTGGTGGAAATCCCAAGCACCTTGGCTTGCTGCATGAGGGCTGGATAAGGAGACGCTGTACTTCCATCCTGAGGCTCCTTGAGTGGAAGTCACACTATAACTTTCTAACAATGGAAGGGGAACCTAACTGTATTAAATACAAACACGTTTGTCTTTTATTCTCTGACAATAGATTATATGTAATGATGTGACGTTCTTTCTCCTTCATTCTGACTACCATCCATGTGTAATCCCTAGACTTTTGGGGGTTTACGGATCTTCTGGGCCAATCTTGGTCTGTAACAGTTTTATACATGGCTTTTGTATGATCTGACTCTTTGGACCTCTTTTTATCACTTCAGGATTAACTGTGCCAGTACATATCTCCTTATGCATTTCTCTGAGATCCATTACAAGCAACCAGGCATTGAGATGTCTGTGCTCAGTGACTGGTACCTATTCTATCACTGGAAGAGAATTTGGTGCTGTCTAATCCTGAGTCAAGAGGGATGGCCTGTATCTCTGTATTTGTTACTCTTTTCCTTGATGTGGCTAATTTCCTAACAAAGCAACCTAAGGCTAGAAGGAATGGTTTATTTCCAGCTCACAGAATGAGGTTTGTCGTGGGGATATCATAGAGGGGAAACGTGAGGCGGCTGATCACATTGCATCTGAGGTTGGAAGCAGAGACCTGTGAATACTGGTACTCAGCTTGGCTTCTCCCCTTCATTCACCCTGGCACCCCATCCTATGGAACAGTCCCAGCCACACTCAGCTTGGTTGCACCCCTCCTCAGCTAGTACTTTCTGGAAGCACCCTCATCCGTTCCTTAAGATTCGCCTCTGTGTAAGTACTTAAAAGGCTCTTGGTCCTTGTTTCACCATAAACAATGGAACAGAGAAGTTTTCTCTATAGGCTGCTTTCTGGGTGGCTTGGCTTTCAAGTCTCTGCAGTGAAATATCCTTAACTAACTCACTTCCTTCCTGGATTTTTCACATTTTTTTTCTTTGCAGTGTTTATCACAATCCCAAATGCATTCTTATTTTCCTGAGAGTTGTTGGTTATCTGCCTTTCTGCATTAGAACTGAGTGCAGGACGCCCTCTCTCCAGTGTTCACTCGTGTGTCTGCTGTTGAGTCATCAGTGTGTCTGATGTATATTCCGTTCTTCCGTAGTAGTTTATTCGCCTGATGTGATTATCATCTTCAAGGCTTACTGCCTCTATCTGCTAGCCTAAGCCTAGTCCTGGAAGCTCCTAGTCTCCATACAGTCTTATCCAGGCACAGAATGTTTTCAGCCACCGAGACTTACTGCTGAATAATCTTACACTTTGTTATTCTGTCTGAGCTCTGGCTGGCCGGTCAACTCAGCTGCTCTGGCTCAAAGTCCTCTCCAAGCTGACTGATTCAGTCTGGCTTCTCTAGGCCTCTGAATTACTCTGCTTGGCCTCATACTATCTTTGGAAGTTTGTTCTAATCTTCTGGTTCCTTCTTATTCTGTCTTATTCTATCTTTACCTGTCTTTATCTTGTTTTCTCTTCTACTTGTGTCTATTAAACTGTCCTGGTAAAACTGCCTCTTTCCCCTCTCCCTTCCCCCCTCCCCTCCACTGCTCTATTACGTAGTTTCCCTTTCCTCTCTCTTCTGAGAGTTGGGCAGATCCTATTCTGTCAAATCTTTCCCTGATTTGTCACATTGTCTGCCACTCAGTTAGACATCACTTTCAAACATGGCTACCTCCATCTACAAACTAACTTTACCTTCACTGTTTGGGACTAAAGGTGTGTGCTAAGGGCTGAATCACACCACAACTAAAACCAGGTTTTCCCAGTAGTACAACGTGATTAAATATCTTGCAACAGTACTCGATAAATAAGAATTTGTTAGATGAATGAAATCATCTTAAATGAATGAAGGGGAGATTTACTTTCAATTTTAAAAATTATATTAATTGATTATAGTTGTTATATATGTGTGAGTGTCACACGTATAGTACTAGCCCTGCACTAGTACTAGTGGAGGTCAGAGCACAACTTTCGGGAAGTGGTTCTCTCCTCGCCTTCTACCATTCGAATTCTAGGCATCAAGGCTTGGTAGCAATGACTCTTTCCTTTCCCAGTCCTTGACACTTGGATCTTCTAATATGGATCTATAATAAGCTATTATGTTAGGAATTGTTAAAAGGAGGGAGGAAGGGGAGAGAGAAAGAGATTGTGCTATGTATGTATGGTCAAAAACTTCCTCATTCGTCTAACAGAATTTTAAAATCTTACATCTAAACTGTTAAGGAACATGTATGTTGGTTGGAGGCCTTTGCTAGCTCTACCCTAAGCTTCATGCCCAGGATTAGAAAAAAATAGCATGTTATGAAATTCAACACATATGGTATTTTGTGAGAATAAACATTCAACACAGTTTACAGTGCTAAGTCCTGGGTTGGTCCTTTAAAATGATTTATTGTTTCACATAAATTAGAGAACAAAGACAATACCAGAAAACAATGTGTACTGCTTCTAATTGTTATGTCCCCAAACCTGATATTAAGTGTCTCTGTGTGTACTTCGAATCATCAAAAAAGTAAAGAGCCCAGGTTGCAATAGGACTGCATGTTCCTGCAATGGCCTTGGCCAGTCATCTACCCCCCTTTTGACTGAATCAACAAATATCAGTAAGACAGAGATTTACCAAGCCTATGTAAAAATGTGTTGAACATATTTGTTCCTGCTTCCTGGGTGTCCTAGATGCTTTAGATAGCTGTCGGCTGAGACTCAAGGGTTGATGGCACAGCCCCCAGCATGCAGTGCTGCTAGTGGGTGGTGGCAGGGTAGGAGTTTTCAGATGCAAGGCCTGATGAGAGGAGCTAGCATCACTAGGAACACACTCTTCAAGAGGGATCTTTGCTTTTTTTCCAAGCTAGATGAGATGAGCAGTTTCATTCTGTTAGACACCATAACACCACCCCTGCCATGGGCCCAGGAACAGTGGAGCCAAAACCTTGTAAGTTAATTTTATTACAAGTGGAGAATGAACACAAGCTGGATGTTTTCCCATGGAAATGTTTAAAGGTTTGAAGATGTTTTCCAATTTTTATTCACTAGTAAATTATATGGAAACTATTAATACGTTGCTTACATTACTAAAAGGGTTATTTCCCTTTCTGATCTCATAAAGTCTTAAGAATTAGGGCTTTTCTTAATTTTGGAGTTTTTTGTTAGAAACTTAGTAGAACATTGGGCAGTTGCCATATTTACCTATGCATTACAGGAAGCTGATGTGATGAGATGGGGCGAGACTCTCCTGTTGGAAATAAACCTAAGGAATGCCTTTTTAGCTGCTTAGCTCTCTCAGGAATACAATAATGCTTTGTTTATTTCTAGAGTAAAATAATATATACTTGGAGGAGAAAAGTGACTTTTTGATGTATTCTAGAAGCACTCCTCACACCATATCAACAGCAACAATCAATTCTTTAAAAAAAAAAAAAACCTTTCAACTTGTTACATTTCATCTGTGAAGTGGATTTCTGAGGAGAGATATCTAAATTCTTTAAGTTTTCAAGATCCGTCTCTGGCCGACCCGGATCATGAATTGGCCTTGATATTCAGTAGATGTTTTTGATGTCTGTCCCACATTCCAATGTGAACAAATGTGAGATTTGAGACCAGGATGGAAATCACCAAACTATGATCTACGTGAGCATCCTTGACTTCCTTGGAGATGAAACCAAGGTCATCTCAAGTCCATGCTTAATGTGAGTAGACGAGTGTCCTAGCTCTAGCAACAGCTATTCCTCTAAGCAGGCTTTGCTTCCATTGCCTTATACACCGAAATTCTTGGTAAGAACTGAACTGATTTAAGTAAACACTAGACGAAGGGAAGTAGAGCAAGGGCTTAGCATTGATGGTGTTAAGTTCTCAGAATCTTCATCGAACTTAACAGCGATATCTACAGACGAATGAATGGTTGCTTTTCTAGGACATATGCCAAGGGCCACAAAATTCATTTGAGTCAACTACATGGGATTCAGGTGAAAATTTTCTACAGCTCTACAGCAACGATTATAATTTGAGGTTTCCTAGCAGTTTTTCCCCCATAGAAGAAACATTAACCTGGTTTTCCTGGGCCAAATGCCAAGTTAGATCCTGTAATTACCCCTCGTACACTTTCTTTCCCCAAGCTGTTTTAATTAGATAAGAACGCTGCATTCATTTCCTTCTGTAAATAGAACTATGATGTTGTTACAAACTTTTCTAGGATGACAATGCTCCAGTATGCTTAGTGCTTTTTCCTTCAGATTGGAAAAGGTTTTGCCATAAGTACAAAATGCTTTCCAAGGAGCGGAACAAATTTTTATGCTATTCAATACTATGTTTCTCAGCTGGAAACTAGTTCAAGTGACCCTGAGGGGAAATAAAGAAACCTTACCTATCCTTGTCCCAGATGTCTCTGACAGGAGGTAAAGGGGAAGTGTTACTAAACTGCTCATCAGGACTAGAAAGACAGCCAGGCAAGTGCAAGTACCCGCCACCAAGGGTAACAACCTTAGTTCTATCCTTGAAACCCAACATAGAAGGAGAGATTTGATTTCATCAAGTGGTCCTCTCACCACCACATGCTTTCCATGGTGTGAGTGTTCACATGTGGACACACACACACACACACACACACAAACAAATAAATAAATAAATAAATGTAATAAAAATAACGAAATTGTTCATTATCAAGGTATAATGGACCAATATCTTGAAGCCAGGTCCTCTACCCTACACGACTTCCCTAGTCCTCAAGCAAACCACTCAAGGAAACAAGTGCCCTACGGTCACAAAGTTAAGACAGACATTGACCTTTGTTAATTTACCCACAATGTGACTTTTGCATCAGCACAATTACAGTGCCTAGTGTCTCTCAGAGCCAGGCTTGTGCTCAAAGTTCAGTGCCATTACTAACCATCATCCTACAGTGCAAGGTCCTGTAAGGTAGGCCACTGACTTCTAGAAGCTTCTTTTCATAGCTTACCTAGTTTTGTTCGTTGTGTATATCAGAATGTGAAATCTACCCTATTGCCTTTCGAATGGCTACTGTATTCCATTACAAAGCCGGGCATCATTTAACTTCCAGTCTTATCTTCTGGGAGTCAGCTCTTCAGTTGGGTGGTGACGGCACACACATGAATTTCTCTGTTAAGACCCATTATTACACATGAAATGACAGGGCCAAAAGCCCACTTTTGCATGTGGAGATGAGGAGTCTGGTAGGTGATGCTCACTTACTGTTCACTGTGGCTGCCTCTGCTGGGCCGGTAGTGTCTGAGAGCTGCTTCTACAAGAGAGGAGATCTTCAGTTGAAGGATGACTATGCTTTTGTGTTTAATGGGCCTTTTAAAAAAAAAAAACAAACAAACAAACCTTTTTTAAGCTTCTTTTTCTCTAACTACAAGTCTTTATGTATTCTTTCTTGAGCAATGGTCTCTTTTTGATAGAGTGTATGGATCATTCTGTATAGGGAAATTAGTTCTCATTCTGAGTTATAAACTGCAAATATACAAGCATATTTATAGACTATGTAAATGTAGTCTTTCACCTTTGCATATGGGATGACTTTCCAAGAAGAGCTTTAAACAAATGTTCTGTGGCTTCTGGGTTTATATCATATTCAAAAAGTTTCATCCTATAACATTTTATGCCTGACTTTTCACATTCAAACATTGGGCCCTTATTGTCTTTTTGTCTACGAGGTAGAAATATAACTTTATTTATCCAGTGGCTACCAGTTGGTTCCAATAACATTTATTGATAACTGTGTCAATATCCAGATGAATTTATTGTGCACTAAATTTCTCTGGGCATTTTAAGCCACTGATGGATTTTCTGGTCTGTTCTACTAATGTTTTATCTGTTCCTATGCAAATAAGTTGTTTTTATAATCAGAATGGTATGGTATGTCATAACATCCAACAGAAGATTACTTTCAGTTTTTCTTTGCATAAGTGATGTGTATATTCATACTTGCATATATGTAGGTGCATGTGCACATATGTGCATGTGTTTGGAAGCCTGAGGTTGGTGTTGAGAGTTTTCCTTACATTTTATTCACCTTATACATTGACACAGGGTCTTTCGGATGAAATCAGAGCTCACTGATCTCAATAGTCTGCCAGACCAACTTGCTTCTGGAACCCCTTGTCTCTGGCATTTAGGGTGGAATTGCGGGCAGCCTACCACACCCACTCAGCCTCTACATGGATTCTGCGATCTCAGCTCTAGTCCGTACACTTGAACATCAAACCCTTTAACTTCTGACTCATCTCTCCAGACATTTGTTTAGTTTTCAATCTAAAGATGTCTGGCTATTGTTTATTTAGTTTTTTTACATGAACTTTAGCATCCTAAAGTTCATGTACATGAGCAAAATCAACAAAATCAGTTAGTTTGTTTTGGAGGGAGTATACAAATCTAAAATTAAATTAGGAGGACTATACATATTTATGGTTTGAATCTGTTTATTGAAGACTAAGCTATGTATTTGTATTTAACTATTTTTGTGTCTCTGTAGTATTTCAAACTTTCTATATAAGGAAGGTAAAATAAAGAGGATAATGATAGTACCTACCTGTCCTGTTTAGTATTTTTGTTTTTTTGTTTTTTTGTTTTTTTTTTGTCAGCTGACCCTAGGTAAAGTTATCAGAGAAGAGGAACTTCAACAGAGAAAATGTCTCCATCAGATTGGCATATAGGCAAGTCTATAGGGTATTTTCTTGATGAATGATTGATGTGGAAGGGCCCAGGCCATGGTGGGTGGGGCCATCCCTGGGCTCATGGCCCTAGGTTGTATAGAAATGCAGACTGAAGAAGCCATGGAAAGCAAGCCAGTAAGCAGCACTCCATCATAGCCTCTGCTTCACTCCTTGCTTCCAGGTTCCTGCCTTGAGTTCCTGCCCTGATTTTCTCAGTTATGTATGATGTTACAGAACTGTGAGCAAAATAAACCTGTTCCTCTCCAAGTTGCTTTTGCTCATAGTGTTTATGACAGCAGTTGAACACCCCCACAAGACACTTCCTTAAGGAGTCCTGATAAAGTTTAAATCAAAATAATAGGCAGTGTCTTCGTATAACATGTAACATACAGTCAGCTCTGCAATGTATGACAAATGTACACTTCTTGCTATATCCCGGAATATGTGTGACTAATCCAGTAAGATAAGTCAGTCTTTCAGTCTTGTCAAATTTCCATGCCTATGATTCATAACTGATTTTGTCATTGAAGCAGAAATTCTTTCCTCCTCGTGCCGCTCTCAAGGATGTCCTCCACAACTTTGGTAAAGATCCCAAAAGTTCCTTGTTGATTATCAGCACCCAAGGAGAAGTGCCCATGTGGGAGACATTGTTAATCATCCAGCAAGTCTGGATTGTCATCTCAGCTCTGTGCACAATGTCCGTGCATCGCATGTGCTTCCTGCACACAGTGTGCTCAGTTACCGAGCTCCATGTTTGACTTTCTCATATTCACTCTTCTGAAGTAGATGTAACAATTCCACTTTACAGTTAAATTAACTGACAGACTAGGTCACAGATCTAACCTGATGAGGGAGAATCCGTTGTCTCTGAAGTGTGTGCTACTAACCAGTACTTAAATTAGCATATCCAGAAGAAACTAAAAGCAATGGTCAGCAAGGTGACCCCATGGATAAAAGTGTTCAGCGCAAAAGCTTGAGAGCTTGATTTCAGGCCTAGGAATCCATGGAAAAGTAGAAGGGAAACCAACTCCACAATTTGTCTCTGACCTCTATGCCGTGACATGCTACAAACCTACACATGTGCATCATTTAAATATTCATTTACTCTTAGAAACCAAAAGAATAAAATCAATTGTAAAATACATGGTGTGCTATTTGACTATGTCAGAGGACACTTCTTTATCTGTTGCAGAAGCGTTATCATGTCATACATGAGTGCACGCATTCTTTCTGTCAATAGAATGACACTTTTGCCAAGGGCTACACAGCTTCTGGTTTGAACATCAGTATGGAAAAGCCTTGGCAAATTTATATTTTCATATACATTTGCTTTCAAGGTTCAAGATGTATATTTCTACATCATCTGAAAATGCCACACAAACTCTCAGAGGTACCCTGTCTCTTATTTGCCTTCATGCTTAGACATCTGTATTTAATGAAAAACTTGTGACACTTTCATTTAGCTTTTACCAGATAACCTGTCCAATCTAAGTGACACATGGGCAAAAAAGATAGTCCAGAAAATGACTTATTCCCCAAAGGGAAGAAGCACGTGAAGTTCATGGATCAAAGAAAATGGATTTGCCAAGAGAAGAGCATTCTCTGTGCATCTCAGCATGTTTCACAAAACAAAGATACCCCTACATGGCAGCGAATCCACGAAGGCAGAATTCCTTTCCCAGTTTCCATTAGTGTTGCCCACACAAGCCTTCTTACTGCTGAGGAAAGAGTGGGGCTTTGTCACAAGAAAGTAGGAAGAGATGCCTTTTTACAGAGGAGCTGGGGCAGGGAGCTAACATTGGGAAAGTGGGCCAGGCATTTGAAGGTCAACGTCATATTGATGGTTCCACAGAGGGGGAGGCCTAGAATCTGGGAGTGTGACTACATGGGCACCCAGAGTTCCAGAGTTGGAAAAAAAGTTGGGTCTAAGTTGGGTGTCCAATGACCTTCTTTCTGAAAGAGCATGTCTGGATTTGCTCTCAGACAAGGTGGTAGCAAGGTAGGTACTTGGGTAAAAGAACTGACTCATTTAAGTACAAAGAGAAGGCTTATTTCTAAGAACCCTGTATCTCTTTGGGTCCTTGCTGGGATGTTTTAAAAAAGAAGCCCTCTGATTGGTACATAGGATACACTCAACTGAGCATTCATTGAATGAATATGTGAGGTATAAGTTGGTCACCCAGTTTCTGAATATAGGGCAGGTGGTGACAGTAGTTCTTTAAGAGGTAATGATTTGATGCTGAGTCACCTGAAAGGTGACTAAGGACACAATTATTCCCAAGCCCCGGGTGGGGTTGAACCTGCAATTGGTTCAAGTAGGGGAAATTAGGGGGATGTGGAATAAGCAAGAGGATAGTTCCTTATCCATTCCTTAGCAGCTTTCTGTTAGTACTGGCTGTTAATTGTTTATCAATCACTCCAAGAACGCATCTAAGCTTCCAAGCTACCTTCTCTAGCTTTCATGGAACCAAAATGAGTCTCTAATTAAGAATGCCATGTGTGGCTCATCTGAGCACAGTTCACAGTTGTGGGAGCTAGCTACCATTCAGCTGGAATCTATTTAATACAATTATGTAGCTGTCATTGTCAAGTCTAATAGAACTAAGACCTCTATTCCTTGAAGTGGGCTCTAAAGGAAGATGCTATTGGATCCATATAACCTAAAGATTAAGTTGTCCAGAGCTCCAGGCCTCCTTGAGATGGATTTCTCTACAGATGCAAGCTTTAGCATGCAGATGGGCAGTCTGTTAAAGCATAGATTCTAGTTCAGATTTTGAACTAAGACTTGGGACTTTGGCTCACTTAGAGGCTCTTTTGACACCCAATTGATGCTGCTGGTTCCTGGTACACACATGAGTAGGAGTCTACAGCCAGGTTGGTGAGATAGTAAGTGTTCTCGGACTGGTGGGGCTTACAGTCTCCGTTTTATCACTTCAACGCTGCTGCCGTCACAATCAGGCTTCAGCAGACTAAGTGTACATCAACACGTATGGTAATACACCAGTAAAACTTCCTTCATGTACACTGTAACTGAAGGTGTCACAAAGTTTTATTTCCCTTTTTGTTTTAGTTAGTTAAGTATGAGGAAAACAAAAAAACAAAAACAGGCTGTATGTGTAGTTCAGTGTTAACTGTCGCCTGGCCTGGCGTGTGAACTGGGGCTGTGTGTAACTCGGTGTTACCATTTTTACCTGACATGGGAGGTTTGGATCCTTATCGCTGAAAAACAGTAGAAAATAAAAATGTGGAAACCATACAAGCTCATGAGTTCCTTCACCCCCAGTGTAGCACTTCAGGGGCTTGATATCAAAGGGTGAAGAGTTTTTTAGAGAAGACAGGTAGTCCATGCTGTAACATTGCCATCAACAGTGCCAGGTGGCAGACAGATGGCTAAGATGAGCGAATTACACTTTTGGAGCCTGATTTGCCTCCGTGACAGCTTTGACTACCCCAGTACAGTAATGTCTAAAACATCTTATTTCTTAATGCCTCGGTTTCCTCGTGTGCAAAGTGAGACTAGAAAGTACCTACCAAGGGTTATTGTTAGGAAAACAAAGAACGCAGTTAATAAGCATACAACTTTTATGAGATATGAAAGAGATGAATTATAGTGCAAGCATTATAATATTAGCATTAATGCTTCAAACAATATCAGAGGACATCAATCCATTTGAACAGGAGTGGACTTCAGAACCAACCAACCCATAGGGTTACCTGTGTGATGATTTGTGCATCAACAGACCGTAGTTGTAAATGACTATACAATTTCAAGGAAAGTGCCTTAGGAACTGGGAGCCAAATAGTCCGTGGCTATAAGTAAGATCTGGGAGGCATCCTATTGAAGATGTCGTTTCAGAGTGAGTAAGAAGACCCTTGGGAATATAGATTGGCAAGATGCAAAGACAAGATTAGTATGGATGTCATGAGGACAATCGTGAGTTGACAGAATTCACCAAGTACTTGGTGATGGTGATAGCACTGTTTCACATGCGGTACCCACCTAACTCTCACGATCACTTCACAAAGCAGACAGGAATGCAATCCCTGATGAACAGATGAGGCAGAGACAGGGAAGCTAAGTGACATGCCCAAAGCTGTCTTCTCCTAAAGTGGCAATGGATGGAGCACCCATGTTCCCAATCACTATACTAAAGTGTTTTTCTCAGGGTCTCTAAGTTCTCTGAGTAAAAGTGGCTTGGCTAGATATAGGGATGGTAAAGGGGGGGGTCTCCTGGTTAGCAAGTGGGGTTTCAGGGGTGTTTAAGCTTTTACATTATGTTATTTTAATGTTATGATATGTAACACATTCCATGTGAAATAGAAATTGCATGTTTTATCCCATCACTAAGCATGTCACAGTTTTGGTCTGTCTACACACAGAATGGTACAAGTTCAGCCTGTATTGTGCATCTCCATATAAACTCATTTTCAGAAGCAGATGGGGTGCCAAACGTATTTATGCATACCTTCTGTGTGGGTGCTGATGCTTGCCTCACTGGGGATTGTGCACAGACAATCTGAAACAGAAAGATGCCTAGTGTGGATCAAAAGGAAATGCCACTTGAAGCAGAGCTCCTGAAATTAGTGCCTGCTATTACACGGATCCCATGAGTCTACACAAAACTTTGGGTGGTTCCCCACCTACGACTGTTGTATTTTCCCACCAGTCGTCTTTTAAAAATTGAACACATCTTTTAAAGTTGAGTTTGGTACAGGAATTTTTAATAAGGGTATTCCCAACCTCTTCACCTCAGGTGATTTGCACAGGAAGAGCGATCTGACACTGTGCGGCCATATTTGGTAACTTCCTCTTTGGTCAGATCAGATTCCTGGATGTTCCAGAATTGCCCACACTAGGTTTCTTCAGTAACAGGAAGAAAACTGAACTTCACATTTTATAATGCCTCATCTACATTCTTGAAGAATGTTACACGAACTGTCTTGACGATGCATGGAACATGGCATATACTGTACACACTTATACTGACTGCCTAAGACCTAAGCAAAACTACCGCAGATTCTGTAAATTCTCCAAGGAGTCCTTCTGGTTAACTGAGGACTGAAGACTGTGCCCCTCCACTGCTTCTTTCAGGAGGATGGATCCTAGATTTCATATTATTGCTATTTTATTAATATAATGGCAGTGATCTCTGAGCCATAAAAATATAAGTAGCTGTGTCTGTTTTGTGTTTTGTTTTGTTGTTTTGTTTCATGCAGCTGAAACTGGCTTTACAACACTAATTCTCCTGCTGCCACCCCCACCCCATGCTGCCATGTCTGGCTCCTAACAGGTATTTGAAGTAAAGGAACAGATTTTTTTTTATGTTTCTCTCTCTCTCTCCCTCCCTCTTTCTTCTTTCTTTCCTGCAGGTTTTCTTTTTTACATCGATTGTGGTATATATATATATATGTATATATATATATAATATATATTTTTAATAATTTAAAATATTTTTGAAGAACTATGTCGTACAACATAGTTTAAGACAAAGTTTGCTAAATTTATACATAATATACAGTGAAGAAAATCATTGAGAATAGTTGTTTAGTTAGGTAAGAGTCACAGAAAAAAACCCTTGAATTATTTTAAATGGTACTTTGTAGCAGTTTCTTAACATATTGAGGGAGTCAGGGCAATCTGTTAGGAGGGTATAATGAATTCCCTCCCTCTGTTCAGCATTCCTCATAAACAGCCTATAACAGTAAGTAACTGGCTTGGACCATGTCTTTGTAACAGTAAAGTGTTGCTCTTATCTTTTAGAATGATTTCTTTCTAGTCCAACCCAAATACATTCTTTTCAGCAGTACACACAGAAAGTTGGAAATAACAAATAAGGGTTTATATAATATATTCCCTTTAAAAACTGATTTTGAAAATAATTCTTGGTGTAAATTAAAATTTTAAGCTGTTTGGATTTTGGACGTTCTATACCTAGACAATTTGAGCAGTCCATCGTGGTAAATGTAGCAGTAATTCAGGTTATTCAAAATTTGATTTCTCTCAGCCTGGTAAGAAATGAATTATCCACTTATGTGCTACTCCCAGGAACATACACTGAGAAATCCAAGATAACCTGTATTACAGACAATTTTGTAGTTACCATATGCTGTAAGAATTCAACGGCTGAGACCTGGGTGTGATGGCACATCCCTAGAATTCTAGTCCCCAGGAAGCAGAGGCAGGAAAACTGCAAGTTTGAGGCCAGTCTGAGCTGTATTTTGAAAGTCTGTTTCAGTACAGAAAGAGGAAGAGAGATGAGGGGATGTGAGGAGACAAGAGAGAACAGAAAAGGAAGAGGAGGAAAGAAGGAGGAAGAAGAGGAGGAGGAGGAGGAGAAATAATTTGAAAGATAAAACAACAGTAAGAGAAAAAAATGGCCAGGCCAGAAGCTCAGAGGAAATGAGAAACCTCTTGGTGTTGAGTGACAGGGAAAATGTCAGGCAGATTCTATAAAGTCAAGGGCCTTCCAGGTGAGGGGAGCGAGGTACAGCAATCACCGAAGCAGGACAATGAAGCCAACAACTGCATAAAAAATAAGAGCTATAAACTGAATAGAAAACTGGGATTCCACATCCCACAGAAACCTCCAGACAAGAGACCAGGCTGACCTTAAATTGTAGCAATCTTACTCCTTTTTGAGTCCTGGAATTAATTATAGAGGTGGGCACCACACCTGACTCCTATAGAGTCTTAGTTCAAAAAAGTAGCCATTTTGTGATGTTTTGAAGCATGTTAATAGACTATCTTCAAATCAACTTCAACACTTAATATAAATTTATCATAATACCATTTTAAAATTTTTATAGTAAAATATTTAATACAGGATCATCAGCATTCATCATTCTGTTTTGTAATTATGGATGTGTTGTGACCAACCTACTCAGACTTCCATTGTCATGCTTTCACTGCCATGGTGGTCTCCACCCTCAAATTATGCATGTGTGTAGGGGGATGGTAATGCTGTAGAGCTGTGGGTATGGGGGTATGGAGCTGTAGTTGTGGAGTATGTTGGGATGTCCACGTGTGTGTGTGTGTGTGTGTGTGTGTGAACTTAACACAACTGTACTAGGCTACTTTTGGTTCTATGAACCAAAGGAAGTAAAAGGTCCTACATATGTTGTGTTAGGGTCTGCCCAGATGATAGGGTTGACAGGGTCTATCTATCTGTTGATGTTGACTGTAAACAAGTCATTGTAAAATATCGAGCTGAAGTTGTAGTGAACACTAAAAGGTACCAGATAGTTTCGGGAAGTCTAAGGAAGGCTCAAACACAGGGTTGGGGCCTCAGGATTTGGGGAAAGTCTCCCTGGGGATGTGATTTTCAAAATGAGATCTGACCACTGTGGAGGAAGGGAGAGTAAAAGAAGAGGGTGCTAAAACTTCTCAGAAGAGGAAACAGAATTAGTGAGGGCCCTGAGGTGAAGCAAGAGTCCAGAACATTCCAGGAACTGAAAGAAGGGCCAGCTGGGCTGGAGTGGCAGGGCAGAGACACAACATCTGAAGGGACACTCTTGCAGGCAGATGGTGCCTGGCATTGGAGACCACAGCAGTGACTTTCTTTTATGACACTTCCTTAAAGCTAACAGGCCCCTCCCCTCTTATATCACAGCAACTTCAAAATACACACGTATGGTCCTATAATATTAAATCCTCAAACTCTGGTCAATTCTCAGGATCTGCATGGAATCAGGCCTGAGACCCTTTGAGAATACTCAGAAATCTTATAGAAAATATATGGCATTTGCATGTAAGTTGACAACATCCTGCCACAGCATTTGAATCTTCTTTATATTATTTACAGCACCTAATACAATAGAAGCTCCCTGGAGATCATTGTACTATAATGCTTAAAAAACAATGGCAAAGCCAGGCATGGTGTCACATGCTTGCCATTCCACATGTGAGAGGTAGAGGCAGGAGGATCATGGATTCAAGGCTCTCCTCAGTCATACAGTGAATCTGACATCAGCTTGGGATACATGAGACCTTTGTTTCCTCCTTGTCGATAATGATGATTATGATTAATAGATAGCAGCAAGGTAAATGTCTTTATATGTTCAGACATGCAATGTTTCCCCAAATCCTTTTACTCTGCAGCTGTTTGAATTCTTTTTAGCTGAACCCATAATACAGATCCCAGATGGTCAGGGCAGACTGTACCTACATCATATCAGTGCAAGTATTACATACCTTTAAGTGAGACTACCTCTTTGAGTTAAAGGTTGGCTGAAAGTGCTCCACCTCTGTCATTATAAAAGTTAAACTTTCTATTCTGACCACAATCATAAATTCCCTGTCTCCCAGGGACTCTGTTTTGTTCTCCAGGAACCTTTGTCCCCTTCACTATTTGCAAACCCATGGCCTAGGGGACTTTCCTCCCATTTTTAGTCTACCAGCGTAAAGCTCAAACTCATGTCTTTTTAATGGCTTTACTCTGACCGGAGTGGTGCTTGATAATCACTCCTGGTTGATTGCTTCCTCCATCCCTCCCACCTACTTTCAGGCTTCATCACTCCTGGGCTACCCTGGCAGGAGCCCAGGGATCTGTTTTTCACTGTCTGGGTAGATGCTGGCCAAACCCTATTAGTTGAATCAGCTTAGCCTCTCTCTTTCGCTTTCCTTCTGTCTAGCCAAAGGGCTGTTTCCTGGCTATAGGTCCTTGCCAAATGGAATCCTTCCAATCTTTCCTCAACACTTCCTGGGATGGGAGATATAGAGCCTTGCCATTGCTTTGTTTGAAACTGATCAATGACTTTCTTTTCCATAGAAGGAAGGTCCAACCTCCTTATGGAGAAAATAGGGCCACTGTGGCCCGACCCTGGCTCACACCTACAAACCTTCTGCCCAGGCATGCCACCTACTTCTGGTCTATCCCACCCTTGAATCTTGCACACTAGCTGTTCTAACTTGCCCTCTTCCTCTAGCCACCCTGCAACAGCCTGTCTCTGCATGCTGTGCAATCTTGTTGGGTATCTGCTCCACTCATGTTATTTCCCCACATGCTTGATAGCCTTTAGAATTCAGCTCACAGATTACAGGAAGCCTTTCTTGAACCACTCTTCCTTCTGCCCACGTGGTCTTGACCTCTCCCTCGCATGCACTCCCCTCAGTGGATAGCACCCTCACAGTTATGATTATTTTCAAAGCTTCCTTTCTTCTTCAGCATGGTTAGAAGCCTCTCAGAGTCAAAACTTAAGCGTTACTTGGCTTTATGAGGCTGATGGTCAGCATGGCTCTTGGTTTGTCATGACAATGTCTGATTTGACAGTCTATTACTGAGGAAAGCCAAGATAGAAACTAAAGTGTAATTGAAGCAGACAGTATGGAGGAATGCTGACTTGTGGTTAAATTCTCTGGGTCTTTCTCAGGCACTTTGCTTATACAAGCCTGGAGCACCTGCCCAGGGGTGGCACCACTCATAGTGGACTGGACTCTCCCTCATCAATCATCAGACCAAAGCTATGGGGTGATTTGATCTGGGAAGTCCCTCAGTTCAGACTCTCCTTCCAGGTGATTCTTAGTTGTTTCAAGAGGACAACAGTAATGAGGCAGGATAAGAGCTGTTTAAATTACACGCATACCCTCACACTTCCCCCTTCCTTAAGTCCTCTTTCCAGAAAAGGTGTCCTTGATGTTTTCCTAGATTGGCCTTCTAAAAAACACACATTATTTATGTGTTAGATAAGCTAAAAACTAAGTGTTTTTATTAATGAACTTGGTCTCTGTCTTTACTTCTTACTCTTTGAATTCTGCATCTTCAGTTCTCTCTCCAGCCTATTCTGGCTCTCTTAAAGCTGTACCACTGGAGTTGCTCCGTCGAAGTTTCCCAGGGAGCTTTACTACCAAGCTCAACGGCCTGGAAAGATCTGTGGCACTTCCTAAGCCTTTGAAATCATTTTACTTGTTTCCAAGTGAATCTACTGCCCCAGCTGTGCTTTCTTGTCTGTCTGTTTCTGTACCTTTCACACCCTTATGCCTTAGCCCCTCTTCCTGCACTCAATTTCTTACTATTTTTCTGTGAAGTGCTCTTTTCTTATTTTTCCATCAATATCTTTTCTATTAATGTAATCCGCCATATAAACAAATTGAACACACATACACACATGAGATCATATCGTTAGATGCTGAAAAGATCTTCGACAAAATCCAACACAGCTTCATAATAACAGTCTTGGAAGGCTAAAGGGCCCATACCTAAACACAGTAAAGGCAATATACAGCAACCAAGCCAACATCAAATTAAGTGTAGAGAAACTTAAAGCAGTTCCACTAAAATCAGGGACTAGACAAGGCTGTCTACTCTCTCCATATCTATTCAATATAGTACTTGAAGTTCTAGCCATAGTTATAAGATAACTAAAGGCGATCAAGTGGATACAAATTTGAAAGGGAAAAGTCAACGTATTACTACTTGCAGGTGATATGGTAGTCTACATAAGTGACCCCTAAAATTCTACCCGAGAACTCCTACAGCTGATAAACATCGTCAGCAAACTGGATGGACACAAAAATAACTACAAAAATCAATAACCATTCTTTATATAAATGATAAACAGCCTGAGAAAGAATCCGGGGAAAAAACACACTTTAAGATAATCACAAATAGTTTAAAATATCTTAGTGTAACTCTAACCAAGCAAGTGAAAGACCTGTTATGACAAGAACTTCAAGTCTCTGAAGAAAAAAATTGAAATAGACATTAGAAGCTAGAATGATTTCCCATGCTCAGGCATCAGTCAAATTAACATAGTAAAAATGGCTATCTTTCCAAAACTAATCTACAGGTTTAATGCATTTATCATCAAATTTCCAACACAATTCTTTTCAGGCCTTTGAAGATGAATCCTCAACTTCATATGGAAAAACATTAAACCCAGGATAGTTAAAGCAATCCTGTACAAAAAAAGAACATTTCTGTACTACAGATCAATAGTAATACCAACTACATGATATTGGCATAAAAGCAGAAAGGTTGATCAAAATAATCCATTAGATGTTCCAGAAATAAACCCACACACCTATGGACTTTTGATTTTTGACTAAGAAGTCAAAATTATGCAATGGAAAAAAGAAAGCATCATCAAACGGTGCTGGTCCAACTGGGTGTCTGCATGTAGAAGAATGCAAATAGATCTGTATCCATCACCACACACAAAACTCAAGTTCAAGTGGATCAAAGACCTCAATACAAAACTGAATACACTAAATCGAACAGAATAGGAAGTGGGGAGTTGCCTTGAATTCACAGGGACAGGAAACAACTTCCTGAACAGAACACTAATAATGCAGGCACAAAGATCAACAGTTAATACATGGGACCTGATGAAACTGAAAAGCTTCTGTAAGGCAAAGGACACCATCAATAAGACAAAATGTCAGCCCACAGAATGGGCAAAGATCTCCACTAACCCTACATTTGACAGAGGGATAAAATCAAAAATATATAAAGAACTTATGACATTAGGCACCAATAAACCAAATAACCCGGCTTAAAGATGTGGTACAGTGCTAAAGAGAGAATTCTTGACTGAGGAGTCTCTAATAGCTGAGAAGCACTTATTTGTTCAATCCCCTTAGTTATTAGCGCAATGCAAATCAAATGGACTCTTGAGATTTCACGTTATACCCATCAGAATGGTTAAGATAAAAAAAAAAATAACTCAAGTGATAGCACATATTGGCAAAGATGTAGTAGACCAAGGGAAACACTTCTCCATTGCTGTTGGGACCAATTTTGAAATCAATCTGGCAGTTTCTCAGAAATTTAGGAGTAGTTCTTCTACCTCAAGACCTAGCTCTACCCATAATAGGCATATACTCAAAAGATGTTCCACAATACCACAAGGACACTTGCTCAATTATGTTCATAGCAGCCTTATCATAATATCCAGAAACTGGAAACAACCTAGATGTCCATTAAAGGATGAATAAAGAAAATGTGGTACATTTACACAATGGAGTATTATAGATCTCTTAAAAATAAGGATATTGACTAACCTGGGCCCATAGATGCTCACAGAGACTGAACCACTAGCCAAAGAGCACGTATGTCATAAACCTGGGCCTCCTGCACAGGTGTGGCAAGATGTGAGGCTTCGTCTTCACTCAGAACTCCTGGCAACTGGAGCAGGGGCAGTCTCTGACTCCGCTGCCTGACTCTGGGCCCCTTTCCCCTGGCTGGACTGCCTTGTCTAGGCTCAGTGGTGGGTAGTGGGAGAGGGCCCTGGTTCTACTGCAGCTTAATGTGCTGGATGGGTTGGTATCCACGGGAGGACTCCCCTTCTCTGAAAGAAAGACAGAGGAGGATAGGGAGAGGGGAGGTGGAAAGGAGAGACTGGGAGAAGGGGAGGCTGCCATCAGGAAGTGGAGTTGCTAAATAGATTAATAAAAATAATAATAAACAAAACAATAACAGTAAAAAATCAAAACAAAAAACTAAAACAAAACCAAGTCTACAAATTTTCCTATTCCTGGATCCATATTCCAGACTGTAAGAGCATGTTTTCAGAGCTGGAGAGGTGGCTCAGAGGTTAAACACCTATATTGTTCTTCCAGAGGATCCAAGTTTGACTTCCCAGCACCCATATGAGGTGGGTGACAAACACCTGTAACTCCAACTGCAGGGGAGTTGATACCTTTGGCCTCCACAACCATCTGAATACATGTGGCAAACTACACACACACACACACACACACACACACACACACATGCACATATGCACACCCACATGCACACAGAGCTAAAAAAAAATTAAATCTTTTAAAAGTAAAGCTTCAGTAGCATAAATAGTATGCTAAAGAAAGGCATCCTCTCACCATTGACATGAACATACATAATAGGGATTATCTCTGTTTTTCTGGTTGCTTCTACTGGCCAGTCCTCCTATCAGTTCTCTTACAAACATCTGCCTTTCATCTGGTGTGCTTTTCCTTTGTCACCCAGCCTTCATAGAACCCCTAAAGCAATCTTCCTGGAATACCAGTTTAAAACATCTTGTAACTCTTTTTTTTTTTTTTATAAATCTGTGATTGCTAAATTTTGGAAAGATTATGAAGAAAGTATACTATCTAAAACTACATAGATGGTCTATCTGTTGTAAATGTTTCCTGTGCAAGCCAACGACCAGAGTTCCATCCCTGGAACCCGTGTTGGAATGAGAGGACCACCTCGTGAAAGTTGTTCTCTAGTCTCTACAATGTACCATTTCACATGGACAAACACACACACACACACACACACACACACACACACAATATTAACAAATACAATTATTTCATACTCTTATGAGTCTCATTTTGAAAATTCCCTTTAGTGACAACTAAACCAAGTTATTGACTTCTCCTACTGACACCTTGTGTACAAGTATAATGTACTCTCAGCCTAAGTTCACACCTTGATTCTCCATTTACTCTGTTATAGCCAAATGGCTTATTGTTACATATATTCATCTCTCTATCTAGAGCCTAGATTCTATACCATTCAGTTTTCTAATTGCATTGTGTTGCACAAAATGACAATATGCATATATGATATACATGCATACATACATACATACATACATACATTCATGAATAACAGGATCTTGCTGTGATCCAGGCTGGACTTAGACTTGCAATTTCTTGCTTCAGCTTCCTGAATGTTGAGATTACAGGTATAAATTGATGTAGGACTAGATATATGGAATTAATTTTAAAATCATTTCCTTAAAGCTTTAATCTTCAATAAAGTTTGTAACTCAGAAAACTGAGGCCAAAGTTCCTATCTTTATATGCAGCCTACATTGGTATTGTAGCCTACCCTGAATTTACAACTACTCCACAATGCAGCTCAAGTTTCTGTAGATCTGTTTGTCATTGTGTGCTGTGTCAGTGCGTGCTTTCCCAGAGCAGTCACTACAGAGATCTGTCTACCCAGTGTGCCACTGTCTTTCAATTTTCCAACATCAGTAGCTTCCAGGGTCCAGGGTCCAGAGTCCAGGATCTAGAAAATGGAAAATGCTTGGCTCTGCCACTCTTTCTGCTGTTGGTGTCAAATCTGTGGCAAGTAGAAAAACCAGCAGCTGTGTGGACTGTGATGATGATCGCTGCTCTTTCTCTTTCTACTCTCTTATGTACAATTCTACTTCATTAGGATGCCATGTTCCCCGAGTCAGCCCGCTTGTACTCAACTTTCTACTATGATAGAGAAGGCATCCATCTCCAAAAAATGAGCTGTGTTTGCTACTTTCTTCCCCTGCATCTGATCTTGGGCTGCTCACACTCCCTAGCTGCAATCTTATCAAATGGAGCAAGAATGGCCATCTATTTTATTACAGTAGTTACTATCTGGCTGACACCCATCCCTTACACAGCCATGGCTATTAGGATATTTGTATATTAAGGATGCACATTTAAAATACATTTTAAGATTCTTGTCAACTGTCTCCTGAGAGGCTTCATCTAGCAGCAGATGGAAGCAGATGCAGAGACCAGAAGCCAAACATCTGGCAGAGCTTGATCATCAGGAGTCTTGTGGAAAAGGATTGAGGGATCAAAGACACCACAAGAAGACCTACAGAGCCAACTAACCTGGATCCATGGGGGCTTTCAGAGACAAAACCACCATCCAAAGAACACACAGGGGCTGGACCTAGGTCTCCTACATATTTGAAGCAGATGTACAGCTTGGTCTTTATGTGGGTCCTATAACAATTGGAGCAGGGCCTGTCCCTGCCTCTGTTGCTTGCTATGGGATCCCCTTCCCCTAGCTCCTCTCAGTGGGAGAGGATACACTTAGTCCTGCTGAATTGTGCCCAGGAGAGGCTTCCCCTTCTCTAAGGAGAATGGGGAAGGGTAATGGGGAAAGGCATTTGTAAGGGTGGAACTGGGAGGAGAGGAGAATGGTAGCTAAAATTAGGATATAAAGTGATATATAGATAAATCAATGGGAACAAGATTCTTGTCGAGTCATTTTGTTGTGATTTTTTTTTTTTAATTCTAGAAATTTATTAGAAAACCAATACATTTCTGAAGGGGACAGTTTTGATGTTAAAGTTTGATTCCCCAGTTGGTTCTTGATTTATCAATAAAGAAGGCTGGGGGCAGGGGCGGGGCAATTTCTGGGTGGAAGGCACAGGCAGGACTTCCATGTCCCAGGAGGAAGGAGAGAGGAGCTTTCTGCCATAATTTGGAGGAAGAACACAACAACCATGTGAGGTCTTGGTTGTGGTGGTAGTGGTGGTGGAGCTCTGGTGCCTGTGGCCTCTGTTACAGGTGGGTGGCCCAGACGTTTGGCAGGGGCTAGGTAGGACTAGCCACTGATGTTTAGGGCAAGTGGAGAGACAGAGATAATAAACTGGTAAGAGCACGCCTTTTCAGGCAGGAGATAGTAGCATCCAGCAATTGTGCCTAGAAGGCAAGTTATAAAGTAACAAACCGCGTGTGTGTGTGTGTGTGTGTGTGTGTGTGTTCCTCAGATTCAGGGGAGCTGGAAGAGGATTGGTAGCATGATCACTTCTCAGAGCAAAGAGGAGTGGAACAAAAAGGAAGCCGGGTGGGGGCTCCAGAGGGTGGCCAATCCCGGGACAAAAAGTTGTAGAGCAAAACGACATGCAACACATTTCTAGTTCAGTTGCTCTATTATTATGTAACTATAGTATAGCAGCAGTGTTGTGTACTAACTGAGCTATTCTTAAAAAAAAAAAAGAAATCTAATAGTATTTCATCATTTTACTTTTATAAGAAACTGTACTTCAGGCTTCAAATAGTCAAAAGTTAATAATTTTTAGACAGTCAGTGATACACATTAATATTTTAACTTCCTTATATGCACACATTTGTTTTTATAGCCTGAGAATGGATGAGACTGAAGAAAACAAGTACATAAAGTGATAAGAAATATACTCCTTAGTGTCATTATATTTATCCAACTAAACATAGCCAGTGTTGTAGACGTGGCTTGGTGGTACAGTGCTTTTCTAACATGTGAGTGGCCCTGGGTGTGATTGAAGCAACACACACACATGCACACACACATATACACATACACACATACATGTGCAAACACGTGCACACACATGCACAAAGGTGCATGCGCACACACACATACACACAGACACACACATGCAATACACACACACACACACAGGTGTACACACACATACATACACACACACACACACATGCATACACATGTCATCTCTCTACAAACAACTTTTCTGTCTACTCATCATATGCTTCTCAACGTTCTTAGAGAATCTTTAAACATATGTACATTTTAGCATGATATATATTTAGTCACATGTCTATTACTCCACTTAACTATAATTTCCTTAAAGGTAAGGATTAAGGTTCTGTCTTTTATAAGTCCATGCGTACTACTAGTTCAACAACAGCACAGTGGTACAGGCAAAGCACTTGGCTAGTTATGGAAAGCATACAAATAAAACAATGTGTAAATTTCTTCACGTAGTAAGAAAGTAGTAACCTGGAGTAGTGAATTTACACACGCAGGGCTTTAGTTAGGATCATCAGTGTTTTTCCACAGACCCAGTGTTAGCTGCTTAGTCCCTGAGCAGCACCATTGATCACTGAGCCTCTGTGATGTGACGCGTAGTAGGAAGCCATAAGATCACTGAGGATATAGACCGTGCTCCCCTTTCTCTGCCTTTCCTTTCTGGATGGTGAAGGGAGTGGTTTTGCTCGGTTGTACACTCCAGCCACCACTTGATACTTCCACAGTCCCAAAGCAATAGTGAGAACTAAATGTGGCCAAAGCCACAAAAGCTGTGAGCCAGGACAACTTTTCTCTTTGTGAGTTAATTGCCTCAGGGGTGTCACTAGAGTGAGATCTGACTAATGCAGCCAGGCACCAACATACAGGAATGTCACCCATAATACATGAAAACTTCCACGTGGAAAACAACCTCTTTCAAGGCAGGCATATATCTTCTGAGTCTGTAGGACTGCGAACGTGAGATTTTTTATTTCCTTGGGTATATTCTCTGACTCCAGACATCAGGCATATTCCGTGACTCAAGATTTTGTTTGGTTTTGCTTTTTAGGTTTTCTTGATAAAATCACTTTCTCTTTCCAAAGTTCTAACAGTTCTGACAATGGACATAGCTTTTCACAGAAGCTTAAGCATTTTGACTACCTAGGGTGGCATGGACTAGTGTTCTGGCAGGCATTCAGACTACAAAATTCAGTGGTTTTGCCACCATACATGTATAATGTTATGTAAATGAGACTCCAAGAGGGAAAATGTAGAGAAGTGCAGGACAGGGCTTTGTAGCATGTAATTTTTGCTACCCTGCTTTAAGCTCTGGGTGGACTGTGTTATCAGCCCCACCCAGGTTCTCTTGGATCCTCGGATGAAACACACACACACACACACACACGCTTATTTTTCAACCTGCCTTATTGGCTCAGTTGCTGGGTGCTTCTAATCTCCCATGGCTAGATTGCCTTTTCCAATACTCTTAGCACCCTAAATCTGCCCTCAGCTTTAGTTCCTACCCCAGGCCCAGTTGGGGAAGTAGCTAATGGCCACTTCACCCTAGATCTCACATGGCTGATGGCCTTTTCTCCCTCTGAAGCATGGCAAAATCTCTCTTCCTCTCATTGCATATCTTTAGCTTCTACTGCAGGGGACATGGAAGTCCCGCCTCTTTCCTTCTGCCCAGCAATTGGCCCCTGGCATCTTTATTGATAGATCAAGAACCAATTGGGAAACAGGATTTTACCACCAAGAGCCACTCCCTACAGGACTTAAAGAGAAAATCACTGTGAGAGAACGACATCAATCAGACAAGCTGAGTAGTACACACTGGAACACAGTGAATCAATTAGGTCAGCCTCCTTGATGATACAAATTAGCAAGGCCTGTTTGTGAACAGTAGAGATTGTTAGAATTCTTTCAAATCAGAAAATTGAACTAACTCTTGTAATGCATGCGCTCTCTCTCTGTCTCTGTCTCTGTCTCTCTCGCTCTGTCTCTCTCTCTCTCTCTCTCTCTCTCTCTCTCTCTCTCTCTCTCTCTCTCTCTCTCTCTCTCTCTCTCTCTCTCTCTCTCTCTCTCTCTCTCTCGATAAGGTCTTTTACTGAACTCAGAGCTTACCAACTGGATAGACAGGTCAGGCAGCAAGAGACCTCCTGTCTCTACCAACCAGTTTTCAGATTACAACTGAGGTCCTCATGCTGGTATAACAAACATTTAACAGAGCAAACCATCTGACAAGGCAGATTTTTATTCTTATAAGTAGGCAAGTTTAGGAAATACTAAATGGGTTCATTTTAACTCCTGATATCAAATTTAGTCCTAAAAGTTTCACAAATCCCTCTACTTACAATCCCAGCTTCCCCATACTGATGCCCACAGAGTTTACTCTCTCTTTTTTCACCAATCCTTCTCTCTCAGGATCCCTCTTTTCCTCTACTTCCTTCCCCTCCCCCCCCCTCTTTTCTTTCCTCCTTTCAAATTCCTGCCCCCTCTTTGTCCAGAATTCGCTCAGTTCAGTGTTTTATGAGGAGTCCGGGGAGTCCTGCCCTGCAAGTGGAGGTAAAGGCAGCAGAAGCCACAGGTGCTGCAGGTCACTACTTGATGTCACTCATGAATTTACGAACATACAGAGGTGATTTCGGTATATTACCTAACTATATCACCAGGTGAGTTTGTTTGCTTTTTACATGCTGATCAAATAAAGTCGGATCATAAAGCCGAGCTGTTCAATTCCCTTCAGAAAGTCCCTAGTCCTTCCACTTGGGAATTTTGAATCTGAAAAGTTCGAGCATTTTCTATGTGATTTTCTTTCTAAAAATACAACTTGCGTGAAGCCTGGTACTATTTTCACTTTGTGCACTCAGCATGATAAGCAGCACCTGGGGAAGTGTTGCTTGTATCAACTCTAACCTTAGGCCTCTGTTGCTCTGAGCAGTACTCTTGGCATTTTCAGAGAGACTCCTTCCTGGTCCTGACCGTTCTGTTGCCTCTTAAGGTTTAAACATATGGGTTGAAGGTAAGTACATTGTATTATCTAGGTGCCAGGCACTCTATTTGTTGCATGATCAGCATATGGATTTGTGCCTCTACCTGAAATAGGTTGTTAAAAAATAAATATGCAACCACACATAACAGCTGATACTGAAGAAATATTTGGATGAGATGAAGACGTCACTCATCCCTGACCATCTCATACATGCTGAAGATAGAACAGAGTATTAAGAGGGACATGATACCCCATGCAGTACTTAAAATTCCTGTGACTATAGTATGGACTTGTCTGCTGAATAGTAGGATATCTGAAGGAAAAGACCTTGCTTTGACAGATCATTAATATTTCTTAGCACAAGGTGGCACACAATAAGTGTGTGTAAATGTTTATGAAACTTGACTCTAACTAAGACATGCCTCTGGTTAATTTTGAACCCCACACTAGAATAATCCATCCTTGTTGTAGTTGAAAAAAAATGTACTCTCTTCCACCATGTCCTATTAGGAAAAAGTGATAACAAGCACTTTGTTAAGTAGGTTTTCCAAAAAAACATTATGCAGTTCGTTTCTTGTAAAGCCTTTTGTCTGTCACCTGTGTGTCTTTTCCTAATATGGTCAGTAATGCATTTAACAGATTTGATTTGGCTTTACTCTTTGTTAATTCCTCTAGAATGTCCCATTTTCACTATCATAAGTTGCTCATTTCTTATTGGGAGCTGTGGTTCATTGAGATGGGGAGTTCCTTTATGGCTAGTAATACTTTGGAATCCCCAGGGATGGTCCATGACAAAGGAGATTAGAATTCTGAAGTGACACCCTTCAAACCACAACTAGTCGGTCTGTGGTCTGAGTCACACACATTCTTTGTCAGATCAGGTCAGCCTGTGCTAAAAGGGCAAAAGAGGAGGAAGAAATCCTAAAAGTACAGAGTGCCCGGCAGAACATCCTCTGGTCATGCTTTAGAGTTTTGAGCTCTAACCCTTGAAACTTTCTAATATTTAAAGTTACAAATACACCAGGAATTCCCCTTCACTACATTGAGTAGTTTAGTTGTGATGTACTTTGTTTATGTGCCTATTCTTCAAGTTGGTTCTGAATAGCTTTCTTGGACTTTTTTTTCTATTTTATTTTTGATTCCAAAGAGAATTTTTTCCAACATTCCTGCCTTCACATTAGCTGAGGTACTTTTTAAAAGGAGCCTACATGTCCAGTGTAACATCAAGAACTGAATTTGTTAGCAAAAGCATAAGCCATCAAATTAGCTTATGTTAGGGAGTGTCTGTGAGTGATAGGTCTGAATGGATTGGCTTCCAGAGCCAGGTATGAATGTTAACCATTGAAGAGGTTCTAAAGAAACCATGTCTCAGGTCTCAGAGATCAGCAAAAAGGGAGGGACTAGAAATTTCCTAGTTGATACCCATGAGAATAGCTGAGTAAGCCTGGTCTTTGCGGAGGACAGCCTTGCCTTTATTCCACGCCTATGTCTCAGTCCTGGCTGAGGGTCCTGTTGGCTAAGCCTGGTTGTTATGCTCACTTTAGCCCCTGTCACTTTTATAAACTTTGCTTTCATTTCACAAGACAAAGTCTTTGGAGCATAAGCAATACAATATCGTAGTGGAACTCAGTTTTCCTGAGGGTTGACGTGCCAACTCTGCAGCTTTTTGGACCTAGAACCTCCCTTCAAAGCCATTCTTAGCTCTGGAAAGTGGGTAAAGTGATACACCCAGCAGAGTTCTAGAGCAAAGCTGAAGACACATGAGATGTTGGTCCCCCGATACCCAAACTAATAAACAAATAAATAGAAGCCTGGTGCTGCTGTCTATGCCTATGGGAGACTAGATCAAGGAGATTGAAGGTTTGAGGCCAACCTAAAGTACACATCGGGATGCTGTCTCAAAAGTCCAACAGTTTCCATAGGTAGATGAGAAAATATAATACGAAGATCTCAGTGCTGGCATATAACGTGTGTGGTGTCTGAGGAAAGGGGGCCAGGAAGGCTCCCAAGGCTCGCACTGAAGACCTGCTACACACTAGATGCCACTCTGGGAAATTTTCTCTCAAAGCCCCAGCTTCCTTATTTGTAAAGTGGGCAGAATCTTCCATAACCCGTCTAAGCAGCTTAAAGAAAATGTGTGCATGTGTGAAAATACACTAAAAATGATGAGGTATTAAAATATGACTCATCTAACTACAAAGTTCTTGAGAGCTAACTCTTTTCTTTCAGGAAGAAAGAAAAAAATTTTTTTAAACCAGCACTTTATAATTTCCTTCTGTCAAAGGTAGTGGCCCTTTCACCACTTCTCCTAAATGACTCATACAGACCTTGTCACAAACTGTCCTGCAGCTTATTTTCCCTTCCTTTACTCCAATTCAATTCTAATTTCTGGAAGACACAATTTTAAATCTGTACATTCGTGCTTTCAGCTCATGGGAGGGGTTGTCAGGAAGCCATTTTGGGGGCACCAAACCACACCACACCATGCTGGTTTGAAGAGCCAGAGGCAAGTAGGACAGCAACTGTCTTCTCTGAAAGGAGAAAAGAAGAATGGGAATCTGGGAAAAGAGGAATTCTGGGATCACAAGAGTTGCTCAGGAAGCCAAAGAGATGAAAGCAGAGGGATGGAACCTTGAGGACGCATATATATATATATATATATATATATATATATATATATATATATATTTTATGGTGTATCTAATCTTTTAATTTTCTTTTTTTAAAAATATTTTTTATTATTACGTATTTTCCTCAATTACATTTAGAATGCTATCCCAAAAGTCCCTCATACCCCCCCCCCACTTCCCTACCCACCCATTCCCATTTTTTTGGCCCTGGCATTCCCCTGTACTGGGGCATATAAAGTTTGCGTGACCAATGGGCCTCTCTTTACAGTGATGGCCGACTAGGCCATCTTTTGATACATATGCAGCTAGAGTCAAGAGCTCCGGGGTACTGGTTAGTTCATAATGTTGTTGCACCTACAGGGTTGCAGATCTCTTTAGCTCCTTGGATACTTTCTCTAGCTCCTCCATTGGGGGCCCTGTGCTCCATCCAATAGCTGACTGTGAGCATCTACTTATGTGTTTGCTAGGCCCCAGCCTAGTCTCACAAGAGACAGCTATATCAGGGGAGGACGCATATATTAAAGTTCCACATACCGCTTTGTTTATGTCAGATAGACAAACCCATATATTTCCTTTTTGAAAAGTATTAGTGCTTATTACAGCTGACCAATAGTTGACACTAAGACAATTAGTGTTGGATCTTGTCAAATGCTTTTTCTGCATCTAACGAGATGATCATGTGGATTTTGTCTTTGAGTTTGTTTATATAATGGATTACATTGATGGATTTTCATATATTAAACCATCCCTGCATCCCTGGAATAAAACCTACTTGGTCAGGATGGATGATTGCTTTAATGTGTTCTTGGATTCGGTTAGCGAGAATTTTATTAAGGATTTTTGCATCGATATTCATAAGAGAAATTGGTCTGAAGTTCTCTATCTTTGTTGGATCTTTCTGTGGTTTAGGTATCAGAGATTGACTCTGAGATTTGTAAAAAAAAATTGTTATTTGTATTATATAATAATAGCAAATGCATGAGCACATGAACATAATCTCATGACACCAAAATGTCATGTATTTGCAACTCTGATATTTGTTATATTGAGAACACTGGGGAGTTGATGTCCTCATTATACCCAATGTAGAAATGAGAATACTGATATCTTAAACCATGCTTACAGGATGGGCAGTATTAAGGAAGGATTGAAAGAAAATCAAATAATCATCAGGGAAATGCAAATCAAAATGACTCTGAGATTCCATCTCACATCCATCAGAATGGCTAAGATCAAAAACTCAAGTGGCAGCAGATGCTGGCAAGGATTAGAGCAAGGGAACACTCCTCCACTGCTGGTGGGAGTGCAAACTTGTATAGCCACACTTGAAATCGATCCGGTGGTTTCTCAGAAATTTGAGAATAGTTCTACCTCAAGACTCAGCTATACCACTCTTGTGTACATACCCAAAAGATGTTCCACCATCCTACAAACTACTACACTTGCTCAACTATGTTCATAGCAGCTTTATTTGTAATAGCCAGAAACTGGAGACAACCTAGATGTCCCTCAATCTAAGAATGGATAAAGAAAATGTGATACATTTACAGAATGGAATATTACGCAGCTATTAAAAGTAATAACATCATGAAATTTTCAATTAAATGGATGGAGCCAGAAAAAAAAATCATCTTGGGTGAGGTAACCCAAACACAAAAAGATGCACATGGTACGTACTCACTTATAATTGGATATTAGTCATAAAGTATAGGATAACCATGCTATAATCCACAAACCCAAAGAAGCTAAGTAACAAAGGGGGCCCAACGAAGGTCCCTCAAATCTCACTGAGAAGAAGAATAGAGTAGACATGGGTGGAGGGCAGAGAGAAGGAGGGAACTGGAGTGGGGAGGGAGGTAGGAGGGATCAAGTGGAGGGAGGGAGGAAGAGTAGAGTATGAGGGAGAGTATGGGGAAAGAGAACTAGAATTGGTGTGTGAGGGGCATCTCTGGGATGAGCTAGAAATCTAGGACAATGGAAACTCCCAGGAATCTATGAGGGTAACCTACCCAGAAACAGGGGATGTGCATCTGAAATAGTCATCTCCTATAACCAGAAAAGGCTACCAATGGAAGGACTGGGACACCAGCCCAGCCATAAATCTTGAGATCCACAATTTGTTTTGCCTACATGATGTGGTAGGGGTAATGATGAGGCAGAAAATGAGAAAATAGCTAACTAGTGACTGGCAATAACTGTCATCTGAGAGGCTTCACCAACTGATGGAAACTGATGCAGAGACTTACAGCAAGACCTTGGGAAGAGCTTTGAGAATTCTATTGTGTTGGAGAAGGATTTAAGGAACCAGAAGGGTAAAGGACAACACAAGAAAACATACAGAATCAAATAGCCTGGGTCCATAGGGGTCCACAGAGACTGAACCTCCAAACAGAAAGCATACAAGGGATGGACCTAGTCCCTTACACATATGTAACAGCCATTCAGTGTGGTCTTCATGTGGGTCCTTACAGCAGGAGCAGGGACTGTGTCTGACTCTGTTGCCTGCCTTTGGATCCCTTTCCCCTAGCTGGGCTGCCTTGTCTAGCCGCAATAGGAGAAGGTGCACCTAGTCCTACTGCTGCAACTTGATATGACAAGGTAGATTGATGTCCATGGGAGGAATCCCCTTTTCTAAGGAGAAAGGGGAAAACTAAAGGAAGGCGGAAGGGGAGATGGGGGGGGGGAGGTACTAGAAGGAAAAGAGAGGGAGAGAGGAAGATGCAATCAAGATGTAAAGTAAATACAAATATGATAAAAACATCAAATAGTCATAAGATATAATTGACAGTCAGTTGAAGTTAGAGCTTGTGAGTGTTAAATGGCCTCAGCACAACTACCTGCTTACTCTAGCTGGGTCCTGCAACCTGGAATAGTTGACTGAATTTATCTGAACATAAACCTCAGTGGTTATGGGAAGATCTTTCGTTCGTGTTCCACCAAAGAATCAGGCAACACAGTCTCGAATGGAGCTAGGAAACAGATATTAGAGACCAATGATTGTCATTGGCCTTGGAGTGTTTGAGACACTTCACACCATTGGTTGTGCTTTGTCCCACCACCTCTGGCTAAGTATCTGAGTCCTGGCCCACTCAGTATTTCCTGAATCTTAACTCCATTCAGGAAATACTGGTTAGAAGGGCTCAGCTCTTGGGGTTGGGGGGTATTGGTGAGAATCCATGAGCCTGCATTTGTAAATCCCAGTTGGGTATTAAGACTAAAGTGGAGAGAACATGCCTTCCAAAGAGCCGGGGTGTTGGGGTAGGGGTGGGGGTGGGGTGGGAAGCACAGTCCCCTCAAGACTTTGTCGTTCACCTGGAGATCAGGGACAGTGTTTTGGCCTAAAAAACAGTCATTCCCTTTCCAGAGCCAAGATGGTTGGGGTAAGAGAGTTTGTATATTTCTAGTACAGGGCAAAAGGGAGACACAGTCAGAGTTGAACTTCTGTGTGATGACAATTAATTTGGGAAAAGAAGTATTTGATATCATCAATCTTGGACTTCAAGATTTGCTTTCGACCTGTCAGAACGGCCTATGAAAATTGTGCTGTTTGAAGACGGACCATGAAACGTTTTTTGAAAGGGCAGAGGAGAGGAGAGGAGGAGAAAGTTGAGAGCAATGTCACTGCAAACATAGGTAAAGGGGTGGCCAGACCGGCCCGGGGGAAGGCGGATGCTTAGCAGGGCTCTGGGCATTAGTCCCTTTCCACTGTGCTAATCACAACACATGACAGAACTTAAGGGAAGATGAATTTGTTTGGTCCTCGTTTCAAAGAAATTTCACTTTGTCGTGGCTGCTGCGGTGGTTTGAATGAGAAGGTCACCCTAGCAGGCTCCCAGGTCCCCAGCTGTTGGTGGTATTTGGGTGGAGGTCCTGGAGGAAGCCCATCCCTTAGGGTGGGCTTTGAGGTCTCAAAGCGGTGTACCTTTCCCAGTACACTCAATCTCTGCTTCTTGCTTACGTCTTGTATATAAGCTCTCAGCTTGCTGCTTTGGCCACCATGCCTGCTTCCTGCTTCCTGTGCTTCTCTATGATCACATAATGTAAGCTCTGGGACCATAACCCAAAATATCTTTCTTCCATAAGCCCTCTGGCCATTGTATTTTATCACCGCATCAGAAAAGCAAAGAAATACAGGAAAGGCATGGAGGGCAAAGTGGCACCATCCATGATGGTCTCTCACCAAATAGATCAGGATGCAGAGAACAGACTTGTCAGATATTCTTCAAAGTTCCAACCCTAGTGACCACTTTCTGCCAACCAGACCCCACTTCCTAAAGCTCCACAGCCTATAAAATGGTGCCACAAGCTGGTAACCCTTTAAACCATTACCCTATTGGAGGCTACTTTGGGTAAAGAGACTCTCAAATTGACTAGGGATACAGTTTGGACACTGTCAGGGTGGATTCTAATTCAAAACTAAGTTGAGCACACTGTCAGAGAATGGGGTGGTTGCAATGTAAAATATGATGCTTCCTGTTGAAAGGGTCTTGACGTTTCCTTCAACACTTGTACAAAGTGTCAGGGAGACAAAGTGAGAATTAAGGGAGGAAAAGGATAAAGGTTTGAGATGCAGGTGGGAGTGGGTCAGGAGGAAGAGCAGCTATCACTGGACAGAATCACAAGACTGGACTGTAGAGCTTGAACTATGCTGCAATTATCCAGGCATGCTATGAAAAGCCTGGGACACGTCAAACCCCACATCTTTCCCAGAGCACCTCTGCTTTCTCTTTTTTTCTCCATTGGATTTCCACCATAATGCATTGTTCAAGAAAAGAGATCAGCTCAAAAAATGTTTCAAAACCAGTTTACTCACTCTGAAATTCTGTAATAGTCAGTCTTTGATCAGCCTCTAGATTGGTCTATTTTTCCAAAGTCTGAAGGATTAAACAAAGAGGGTGTGTGTGAAAGGCTCAGGAGATGGGCATAAGAGACAAATGAGCTCTCTTTGCTAAATTTGGGCCTGGAGATACTCCACCCTCTCTAAACTTGGAAGCATCTGGCATCGGCCCAGTAAAAAATCTCTCTCAAACCAATGAGCCTCTTCCGAGGATGATTTAAGCATAGGGGACCAAGAAATATGGTGCTAAGTTGTTGGGAAGTGAGTGGGTGGAAAGTAAGATATGGCTACTTCTAGTTATTTCTTTGCCCGTTTCAGTTGCTGTACAAATTAATGGGTTTCATTATGCCATTTTGTGTGCCATACTCAGAAAGCTTACTTGGTTTTATGTATTCTGTCTACTTTCCCATCTGATCTCTTTGCTTTTAGCTGATGTCTTTCTTCCTGCCAAGTAGTATTTGCTCTTCCTGCTTACCATCCTCTTTGTCACGTGTATTCCGTTTTTCTCTCTCAACCCTAGCTTTTCTACTTCCATCACACACTCACAAACAGAGAGAGACAGAGACAGAGTGACAGAGAGAGATTTCAAATATAGGTTCCATATGTGAGAGAAAAGATACATTATTTATCTTTCAAGTTTGGCTTACTTTTCTCAATGTAATTTTTAGTTCCATCAACTTGTCAATGTCATGGCTTTATTCTTCTTTGTAGATATAAAAAGTTCCATTGTGTGTATATCTCTATCTATATATCACATTTTTTTTTTACTCATTAGTCTTCAATGGACACCTGGGCTGTTTCCATTGTCTACATATTCTGGCTTAATGAAGCAACAGAGTTGTGCAATGTCTCTGTGGTATGCAGACTTATAATTCCTCAAGAATATACCCAAGAGTAGTATAGCTGGGTCATGTGATAGTTCTATTTTCAGCTTATTGAGAAACTTCCACACTGACTTTCATAGTGACTATGTTTCAGTTCACCAGCACTGTTCAGTTCATAGTGACTAGACTAGTTTATAGTTCACCAGCACTGAATAAAGGTTTCTCCTCCCGTGTTCTTGCCAACCCTTCTTGTCACTTCTTGTTTTGATGATAGCCATCCTAATGAGGGTGGAATGGAATTTTGAAGCAGTTTTAATTTGCATTTCCCAGATGGCTGAGGACACTGAGCCTCTTTTAAAGCATTTACTGGTCATCTGTGTTTCCTTTTATTGGAGTCTTTGAAGTATTGAGTCGTATTATCTGTTGAGAGAATTAGCATTCCATATCTGTGACATGGACTATCCTGTAGATGTGTTAAATTCTTTTAATCAATAGTATAGTTGAACTCTGGTATTGTTGCCTTTTAGCTTAAATGACTTATTTAACGATGCAAGTGGAGTATTTGAATTTTTCACTATTACTATTATGCCAGAACTTACCTGAACATTTATGTCCATTTGTATTAATATATGAATTGGTAGTTCTGTCTTTGGATTTTTTTAAATTTTGTTTTGCTTTTGTTTGTTTGTTTTTCAAGACAGGGTTTCTCTGTGTAGCCCTGGCTGTCCTATAACTCATTCTGTAGGCCAGGCTGGCCTTGAACTCAGAGATCTACCTGCCTCTGTCTCCTGAGTGCTGGTATTAAAGGCATGTGACACCACCCCTCCCCCTATAAGACATATGATATTACATAAAACTGTTATTTTTTACTGTATTAATCCGGCCAATCCATGAGCCTGGGAGATCTTTCCATCTTTGGAGGTCTTCTTCGATTTCTTTCTTCAGAGACTTGAAATTCTTGTCATACAGATCTTTCACTTGTTTAGTTAGAGTCACACCAAGATATTTTATATTGTTTGTGACTATTGTGAAGGGTACCATTTCCCTAATTTCTTTTGCAGCCCGTTTATCCTTTGAGTATAGGAAGGCTACTATTTGTTTGAGTTAATTTTATATCCAGCCACTTTGCTAAAGTTGTTTATCAGCTGTAGGAGTTCTCTGGTGGAATTTTTGGGATCACTTAAGTATATATACTATCATATCATCTGCAAATGGTAATATTTTGACTTCTTCATTTCCAATTTGTATCCCTTTGACCTCCTTTTGTTGTCTAATTTCTCTAGCTACAGCTTCAAGTACTATATTGAATAGACAGAGAGAGAGTGGACAGCCTTGTCTAGTGCTTGATTTTAGTGGGGTTGCTTCAAGTTTATCTCCATGTAGTTTGATGTTGGCTACTGGTTGAATGTATATTGCTTTTACTATGTTTAGGTATGGGCCTTGAATTCCTGATGTTTCCAAGACTTTTAATATGAAGGGATGTTGAATTTTATCAAATGCCTTTTCAGCATCTAATGAAATGATCATGTGGTTATTTTTCCTTGAGTTTGTTTAAGTCGTAGATTATGTTGACAGATTTCCATATATTGAACCTTCCCTGAATCCCTGGGCTGATGCCTACTTGATTGTGGTGAATGTTCATTTTGATGTGTTCTTGGATTTAGTTTGGGACTAATTTTATTGAGTATTTTTGCATCGATATTCATAAAGAAAATTAGTCTTGAAGTTCACTTCCTTTGTTGGGTCTTTGTGTGGTTTTATTATCAGCATAATTGTGGCTTCATAGAATGAATTTGGTAGTGTTCCTTCTGTTTCTATTTTGTGGAATAGTTTGAAGAGTATTGGTATTAAGTCTTCTTTGAAGTTCTGATAGAATTCTGAACTAAACTCATCTGGTCCTGGGCTTTTTTTAGTTGGGAAACTTTTAGTGACAGCTTCTATTTCTTTAGGAGTTATAGGACTGTTTAGATTGCTTATCTGATAGTGATTTAACTTTGGTATTAGATATCTGTCTAGAAAATTGTCCATTTTATCTAGATTTTTCCAGTTTTCTTGAGAATAGGCTTTTGTAGTAGAATCTGATAATTTTTTTTTAATTTCCTCAGTTTCTGTTCTTATATCTCCCTTTTCATTTATGATTTTGTTAATTAGGATACTGTACCTGTGCTTTTAGTCTGGCTAAGGGTTTATCTATCTCGTTGATTTTTCTCAAAGAACCAGCTCCTGTTTTTGTTGGTTCTTTCTATAGTTCTTTTTATTTCTATTTGGTTAATTTCAGCCCTGAGTGTAATTATTTCCTGCCATCTACTCCTCTTGGGTGTATTTGCTTCTTTTTGTTCCAGAGCTTTCAGGTGTGCTATTAAGCTGCTAGTGTACGCTCTCTCCAGTTTCTTTTTGGAGACACTCAGAGCTATGAGTTTTCCCCTTAGCACTGCTTTCATTGTGTCCCATAGTTTTGGGTATGTTGAGCCTTCATTTTCATTAAATTCTAAAAAGTCTTTAATATCTTTATTTCTTCCTTGACCAAGTTATCATTGAGTAGGGCATTGTTCAGCTTCCATGTGTATGTGGGCTTTCTATTGTTTTTGTTGTTATTGAAGACCAGCCTTAGTCCATGGTGATCTGATAGGATACATGGGGTTATTTCAATCTTCTTGTATCTGACGATGCCTGGTTTGTGACCAATTATATGGTCAATTTTGGAGAAAGTATCATGAGGTGCTGAGAAGAAGGTATATTCTTTTGTTTTAGGATGAAATGTTCAATAGATATTTGTTAAATCCATTTGGTTCATAACTTCTGTTAGTTTTACTATGTCTCTGTTTAGTTTCTGTTTCCATTTTTTCTCCATTGCTGAGAATGGAATGTTGAAGTCTCCCACTATTATTGTATGAGGTACAATGTGTCCTTTGAGCTTTACTAAAGTTTCTTTTATGAATGAGGGTGCCTTTGCATTTGGAGCATAGATGTTCAGAATTGAGAATTCATCTTGGTAGAAGTGTCCTTCCTCATCTTTTTGGATAACTTTTGGTTGAAAGTTGATTATATTTAATATTAGAATGGCTACTCCAGCTTGTTTCTTGGAACCATTTGCTTGCAAAATTGTTTTCCAATCTTTTACTCTGAAGTAGTGTCTGTCTTTGTCACAAGTGTGTTTCCTGTATGCAGCAAAATGCTGGGTCCTGATTATGTATCCAGTCTGCTAGTCTATGTCTTTTTATTGGGGAATTGAATCCATTGATGTTAAGAGATATTAAGGAAAAGTGATTGTTACTTCCTGTTATTTTTGTTGTTAGAGGTGGAATTATTTTTGTGTGGCTATCTTCTTTTGAGTTTGTTGAAAGATTACTTGCTTTTTCTAGGGTGTAGTTTCTCTCCTTGTGTTGGCGTTTTCCATCTATTATCCTTTGTAGGGCTGGATTTGTGGAAAGATACTGTGTAAATTTTGGTTTTGTCATGGAATACTTTGGTTTCTCCATCTATGGTAATTGAGAGTCTTGCTGGGTATAGTAGTCTGGGTTCACATTTGTGTTCTCTTAGGGTCTGTATGACATCTATGGGATCTTCTAGCTTTCATAGTTTCTGGTGAGAAGTCTGGTGTAATTCTGATAGGTCTGCCTTTATATGTTACTTGACCTTTTTCCTTTATAGCTTTTAATATTCTTTCTTTGTTTTTTACATTTGGTGTTTTGGCTATTATGTGATGGGAGGAATTTCTTTTCTGATCCAATCTATTGGGAGTTTGTAGGCTTCTTGTATGTTTATGGGCATCTCTTTCTTTAGGTTAAGGAAGTTTTATTCTATAATTTTGTTAAAGGTATTCACTGGCCTTTTAAGTTAGCAATCTTTACTCTCTTCTATACCTATTATTGGTTTGGTCTTCACATTGTGTCCTGGATTTCCTGGATGTTTTGGGTTAGAAACATTTTGCATTTTGCATTTTTTTGACTGTTGTGTCAATGTTTTCTATGGTATCTTCTGCACCTGAGATTCTCTCTTCTATCTCTTGTATTCTGTTGGTGATGCTTGCATTTATGACTCCTCGTCTCTTTCCTAGGATTTTTATCTCCAGAGTTGTCTCCTTTTGTGATTTCTTTATTGTTTCTATTTCCGTTTTTAGATCCTGGATGGTTTTGTTCAATTTCTTCACCTGTTTGGTTGTATTTTTCTATAATTCTTTAAGGTTTGTGTGTGTGTTTCCTCTTTAAGAACTTCTACCTGTTTACCTGTGTTCTCCTGTATTTCTTTAAGGGTATTATTTATGTCCTCTATCATCATCATGAAATGTGATTTTAAATCAGAGTCTTGATTTTTTTTTTTTTTTGATGTGTTGGGGTATCCAGTACTTCTTGTGCTAGGGGAATTGGGTTCTGATGATACCAAGTAGCCTTGGTTTCTGTTGTTAATGTTCTTGCCCTTGCCTTTCATCATCTTATTATCTCTGGTGTTAGCTGGTCTTGCTGTCTCTGACTGTGGCATTCCCCTCCTGCAAACCTGTGTGTTAGTAATCCTGGGAGACCAGTTCTCTCTGGGAAGAATTTGTGTATGGAGAGTTGTGGCACAGAGTCATCTCCAGGGTCCAGACAGAAACCGGAAGGATCCTGTCCCTGACTGTTCCTTGGTTCCTGTGTTCTGATGGCTCTGGGTGGGTTTTTCTTGGTCCAGGAATTTGAGCAATAGTGGTGGTCTTACCTGTGCTCACAGGTATGTCAGTACTTCTGGGAGATCAGCTCTCTCCAAGCAGTATTTGGATATGGAGAGCTGTAGCACAGGATCAGCCTATTCCATTTATTATTAACAACATAGTGGGCCTTTTCTTCTGACTATAGTTTGAAGACTACTTTGACAGATATCAGAATAGCTATGCCATCTTTACTTGACAGATTGTCTTCCACTGTGTGCTTTTCAGTTTGTAGTGTCTTTATCAGGGAGGTGTGTTTCTTAGAACCAACTGGCAGTTGAAGATTATTAATCCAATCCATCAATCCACATCTCTTTGGTGATTTGAAGCCATTGTATTTAAGGTAATTATTGAAAAATATTTATTAAGTCATCATTTTTTGTTGCTTTCAGATTTTGTTCACTTCTGTGTGCCGGTATGTTGGTTTAGATAGCTCTTCCAGAGTTATCTGATGGTCTCATTGTGCAGCCTACTCTTGATGGCCCAGTCTTCAGTACCATCAGGAAGGAGAAGATGAATTGCTTTTGGCAGTGACAACTCTTTCCTTCACCTTAGCAGGGAGTCCTATGGTGGAAGCTGTGTTTTGGTCTTCTCATTGACCTTGGTCCATCTCTTTTTCTTCTCGTTTTTCAGAAATTCTTCCATGTGTTGGTCAATTACTGAAGATTTTCTGTTTCATTCTTTGGAATGGAGTCTAATTTTTCTTTCTGTGGGCCTCCCTTTAATGGGTCAGAGGGGAGTTCTAGCTCACTTTCTTACCTGAAGTCCTCCTTACTTAGAAAACAAAAAACCAGACAAACAAACAAACAAAAACATTCCCTGCTTCATTCTAAGGCTTCAAAGTGCCCAGTGCATCCAGCCCCACTCAGCTGCTTCAGGCCATCCCAAGAGAGGTGGACTTCATTTTCTTGTTTGTTATTTTGCTTCACTGTTTTTATTTGTTGGTTATACATTGAAGTTGAATGCCTTGGACAATAATGAACAGAGTACACAGAGGCCTTTCGACCTAAGTTGCTCAGACTTATCTGGAAGACTTACTCAAGTGCAGCTTTCTGGGATCCACTCCAGAGCGTCTGACTTACGGCTATGATAAGGCTTTCTAACCAGTTTCAGGTGATACCGGCACTGCTGATCTCGATCAGCAAGGTAAGAAACTGCTGTAGGAAAAGGGATTTATTATGCACATTGAAAAAGACCGTCCCAGCAGTGGTGAGTCAATTGCCAGCACTTAGCCTTGGTGTTATGTGAAATGGCACTCTATTCTAGGAAACTTCCTCACTGAATGAGAAAAAGTCAGACAAATTGAAGGTGATAGATGGTCTACAACACCTGAATAATAATTCCAAAACTATCATAGATCAGTTGTGAAGAGGGGGCGGGAAGATAGTAAGAGCCAGAGGATAAGGGAATTTTCCATGAGATTGTGTCTCCTAGCAATGTAAAAGTTTACATTACACTCAAAGTTTCACCATAATGGCTGCTTATACATGAGCTTAATAAGACAAGAGCAATAGCCATACTAAAATGGAAGGGGAAGGACCATGAGGCCTCAACCCTGCATTAAAAAATTACAGGCAGCTAAGGAATGCTGAGAGTGGGAGAAAATCTTCCCCAGAAAGAGCACACAAATTAATTGTACAATGCCAAATGGTCAGCCCTGAAAACACACATGCACACGCACACATGCACACACATATATGCATATATATATATATATACATATATATATATATACATACAAGTAGCATTATATAGATTAAATAGATTGAATAAATGTATTTAGGAATATATATATATAATTTTATTTTTAGTACAAAGAAAACCTTATCAGGACAAAGAATTATATAACATTTAACTTTTATTTTTGTGATTATGTGGCTTTGCAGTACATTTTAAATAATTTGCTTAAAATATATGCATACACTATGTATGTGCTAGGGTTAGTTTTATTGCTAGCTTAATACACCTTAGAGTCACCTGGGAAGGAACCTCAACTGAGAAATTGTCAAGATCAAATTGCTCTGTAGTCATGTAGTAAGAGATTGCATGACCTTCAAGTTGCTTTTGGTCATAGTGTTTATCATAGCAACAGAAAGCAAACAATAGCAACGTGCATAATATATATGTATATGTCTACATGATGTGTATATGTGTATACTTAAAACATGTATTTGTATATCTACAGCTCTTACGGAAGACAAGATAGCCAATTCATCTGTGTTTATTATATAAAGCAGCCATTCAATAGGAATACAACTCTGGTTAAGAAACACACCTGCTGCAATGACTTAATGAGCTTCATAGAAAAATTTAAGCCTTTGAACGCATCTATCTGTAGATCAGAACAACTGTCATTCATATTATCTGCTTTTCTTCTTCTTTCTTATAGTTTTCAGTCCCAAGAAAATCCACTAAATAATCCAAATAGGAGTCAGGTGTTTGTTTGTTTGTTTGTTTTACAGAGTAATATAGATTTACTGTTCTGTAGTAATGGTGATCATATCTCAACAGCTTAGTTTCTTCAATTCTCCAGATATCCATGGAAGTTTGAAGATATCGATATAGTGTGCTTATAGGAGATGAGGAAGGGGGTAGGAAGACCTAACAACTTCCCGGGAATATATGTGAGTTAGTTGACCAGCATTCTCATTACCCTCCCATCTTGGTTTTAGGTTCCCTGAACCTTTTTAGCATGGTCATTTCTGGTTACTGCTAGGATACCTTCAACCATTCAAAATCATGAGTAGTAAACACAGCTGGTGAGGGGGAAAGAATATATACCCCTTTTATAATTACAGTGAATTGGTTTGGATTATTTGTTTTTTCTTTTGAAGTGAATTGGCTATACATTTCTTGGAGATCATTGGGGGACTAGAAGCACTTCCAGGGTGTAACTCTGGTTCAAATGAGAACGGTAAGAAAGAAGCTTAGATATATATTCTACCTCTCACCCAGGCAGGACTCCTAGGAGCTAAAACTGAAAGCTCAAAATATGAACCTTATAATCCAGACTCTTCCTAAGTGAAGTAGACATTCAGAACAGTCAGCCAAACTGTAACTAGCAGTGTCTCTGAGCTGTAACTGCGACATATCTAGGTTTCACTTTAATGAACTTACACAGACACAGAGAAGGTTCCACAGAGAAGATCCAAGGCCACGGGCTTTTAACTTGGGTTCTTTGGCTCTAGGAAAAGGCTCTAAAAACCTTCAGGCTCTCCTGTCTCTTTTTGACTGGAAGATGAAAACCCCAACTTTGGCCAGCCTAACTTGTGCAGGCATTGTCATGACAGCCTCTGACTGTCTTACAGGTAGACTGTCTCATCATTTAACTATACTGACCACTCTAGTTTCTAACCCAGTTTCCATAACCATTGCCATTACAACTGGCAAATATTGATCACACTTCTTTTCTATTCCGGATAGCTATTGAAGCTAGACACCCAAGCAAACATACTAACAGGACCCCAAATGGGATTTAACATGGGTCAAAGTATTACAGGCAGCCCAGCAGGAGCCATCAGACCTTAGGAGAGCACTTATAGTACAATAAACTGTTTTCAGTTCTTACTAAGTTTTTCTCCAGTTTCCTCCTCGATTTGTTTTAACTGTGACGAATCTAAAGACCAGAGATTTGAAATTCTGTCAGAAAAATGGTCAGGTGCGCAAAAGGGAGAGATTCTTTTCATCCAGTCAATAAGTTATATATAGATGTTTTAGTCAGCATGCACTTCATCTACTTCCCCCACCCAAATAGCTCTAGCTGTTCAGATCTATCCCAGTACTTCCTGCAAGACAGCAATCTTCTGCACTGTGTCCTCTGGTAGCCTCTCCTACTCTGTCTCCGTGTCTGCTTCAATAACAAACAGCTGTTGCTGAGGCGTTGCTGTGGCGTTGCTGTTGACGTGTTACCTTCGAAAACTCCCTCCAGTCACAGGAGATGCCTCTTCCAGAGCATGGATCATCTAGGCAACAAGTGGCTCAGTTGCCATAGAGACTCAGTAGGGTGAGGCGTGTTTGTTTGCTTGCATCACGCCTTCTGGGAGTGCGACAAAGGCTCTTCTCTACGTCATGAGTAACTGATGTTTGGTAGGCTGTGGGTAAGCTTTAATCAGCTGATCAGTAGCGATAATATCAAGGCCTCTGTTTGATACGTTAATAGTGACAGATACACTTCCACAATTAATAACACAGTGTTCTCTTTGAGAGTCACATTGTTTTGGTTGGGTAAGAAAGCAGGGCATTTGCTAGGGTTGGGAGGAGGGTTTGCTTTCACATAAACACATACTCCGCAGTGCTTGTCACCACAAACTCCCTTGTTCCGATTCTGATCTTGACTTTCTGCATAACCCTTTCTGAGGTCACATGCCCTTTGGCAACTGTAGCAAGTGCTGTTTCCTGTTTCTAAACTCGCAGACAGCCACCAGTATGTCTCAGTTGTCACTTTTAACCAGCTATCAGTCCAGCTTGCTGTTGCTCTTTTATCTGTAAGTGAGGCAGACTCTGGCCGTTAGGTGGTTGATACATTTGATAATCTTAATTAATTTGTCTACATTTCCATAGGACTCAAGACTCGAAAACAGAAAGTAAGCAGAAATGAATGCCCCCATTCCTAAGGCCTGAAAAAAAAATCAGTGGTGACTACGTGAGACGTGCAGGTTGTAAAGCAGCTTGCTCTTTTCTCTGTTTGTTCAGAGAGAGGAGAGGAAGAAACCTTCACAGGAGCTTAACCGGGTAGAGGGCATCTAAGCCCAGCGCCTATATTTGCAGTACAGAGGATGCATCTCCTCTGTGAGAAGCCCCCTCTCCCAGATGGTCATCACTCCTGAAGCTCCCTTTGGTCTCCCGGAAAAGAAACTCCACTATTGGACCCAGTAGGGATTCTCTGCATTGCTAATAGGAAGCACCAGACCCTTCATATATAGGCCGGTTATAAACTCTAGCCTTCAAATATTGTTTCTTCTTCCTAAAAGGGTCTTCCATTCTGCTTTGCCTGAGCTGCGTCTGCTTGCCTGCACATGTTCTTCTTGATTAATGTGTGTCCTCAGCAGTGTGGTCCTATAGCAAAACTCAGAACATTGGTGATGGTTCGGTGCTTCTCTCCTGTGTTCTGCATGTTCCACAAGGGTAAGGAGCAAGTCCGCTTCTCTTTAGCCCTGATGTGGGACACATAAGAGAATCTCAGAAAATGTTGAAGTAGGTAATGGACATGCAAGGCACTTCCTTTTTCCTCTTTCCTTTCTTTTTCTTTTTTTTTTTTCCTTGTAAAAGAAGCATTGCTGAAATAAGTTTGTTTTATGCATGACTAATTGTTCCCATTTTGGAATTAAAAAAATATTTTCGGACATTTAGTTCTTGGAAGTAGAATTACTAGGTCAAACACTGTAAACATCTTGGATTCCCCTTGAATAAGAGCACATTGCTTTCCAGAAAGATTTGTACTCTCACTGACCAGTTAAGCATGAGGTTGCCTACACCCTTCTGTACCTATCAACACTGTTAGAAAAAGGTACTGAGAGGGTCAACTTGGGAAAAAAAAAATCCTTCCTGCTCAGCCAGCCTTGCCTTTTAAGTCCTGAGAGAGACAGTTACCACCCCCACCCTATTTATAGCTCCTCTCTTGTGTGTTGTTTAGTACTTTTTATCAGATCTAGTTTTTAAATTTTCTTTCTTCTTTTCTTCTCTCTTTTGGACATCCAGTCTTGCCAAGAAATATCACACCTGACTTTTAATAAATTTGTATAAGCTGATTATATTTTTAAAAGTTAGAATATTATGCTTTATTTTACCGACCTCCCCACTTAGATATTTGTATTTTAATTATCGGGTCTCTTTCATGTTCAGTATTTTGCTATTTTTTTGGGGGGGTCAAGCCCATGGTCATCTCCCTTAAGATTTCTCATACACATACACACACACACGTGTGTGTGTGTGTGTGTGTGTGTGTGTGTGTATGTATGTATGTATGAGAAAATATTTTTTAATTCCAAAATGGGAGTAATTAGTCATGCATAAAATAAACTTATTTCAGCAATGCTTCTTTTACAAGAAAAAAAAAAGAAAAAGAAAGGAAAGAGGAAAAAGGAAGTGCCTTGCATGTCCATTACCTACTTCAACATATATATATATATATACACACACACACACACACACACACACACACACACATATATATATATTCTTCTGTGAGTACATTTATCTACAGCTGTACTGTAGGTCTCAGCCACTGAGAATTGAATTTGATATTGACAGTAGGCAAAGATTATCTTTTGCCAAAGATTGTCTCAATATAATTTGTGGAATAGTCTTTTCTTTCTCAGTTATTTGAGATGTCTGTCTTTTTATATTAAAAATCACTATGCAGTGGGACTTGGTGGCTCATACCTGTAGTGCCAGCATGTAGGAGGCTGAGATAGAGCATCAATGTTAAGTTCAAGGCTAGTCTGGTCTACATAAAGAGTTGCAGGACAACAAGAGATATATAGCAAGACCCTTACAGATAAAAGAGCAGCAACAAGCTCAACTGATATCTGGTTAAAAGTGACAACTGAGATATACGGCTGTTTTCAAGTTTAGAAAAAGGAAACAGCACCAAAGACCAAAAGGGGAAATAAATGTCGCTCTTTAGCTGGGCTTGATGGCTCATGCCTGCATGGGAGGTTAAGGATTAAAAGTGAGGCCAGCTTGACGCACCCTTCTCACCTCCTTTCCCTGAGACCACTATTCAATGGCCTTTCTTAGGTAGAGGCATGAGAAGAGAGGGTACTTGGTTCTCCTGCCCATTTTGCCCACTCCTACTCCAAGGTCTCCGATTTAACAATTAAGCCTTACTGAGAGATGATGCTGTGGCATCTTGGGAAAACCTAAGATATGAATGTGGTAGAAACACAGTGAACTGGCATGGCAACTCAGCAGACCGGCTCAGTCTTGAATAGAGATGAGTTGTCCTGGCCTTATCAAGGCATAACTCATTCATCTGATACTGGACTCTTTATAAAAACGTGTGCACACCCAACCACTGAAAAATAAGTTCTGTGGCAAAAGATAGACTATCTCTAATCTTTCCTGGTTTGTCAGAGACCTGAGTTTCTATGGTGATTTTTTTTTCTTTTTCACAACATGATACAGTTATACAAAGCTGGGGGAATGCCAGTTTTAACTAAGAGTCAACAGACTGTTCCCTTATAGGCAGCCACTAGCCACACACTCAGCAAGGTGGCTAGGAGGAGGTATTTGCTGGTTGATCCTCTCTTTTCTTTCTGGTTTTCTGGCTTTTGAGTCAGTTATGCATTTTCATAAGTCTTGCAAGTTGGTCCCTGGAAAACTTGGGATCACAGAACTTAACATTCCTTAGATGTTGTCAATTTTCCTTGGTCATATTTTCCATAAATCAATTTTGGGAACAAAATAATAAGTGATTGTTTTTTATATTTTAAGGTACAAACAATGAGAATACAAAAGTTTTCTTACTTTACTAAGTCATACTCTCTAAGTGTTACTGCATTTAAATAGAAGCTTTGTGTTGTGAGGTGTTTGTTTGTTGATTTGTTTGGTTTTTGTTATATTTTGTTTCTAGTCTTGTTTTGGTTTTGAGATAGGGTCTCAAGCTATAACACTGGCTAGTCTAGAACTGGCCATATAGACCAATTTGGTTTAAAGTGCAGAGATAAACTTGCCCCTGCCTGCTAAGTGCTGGGATTAAAAGTGTACATGCACCATCATGCCTGTGGTATTTGGGCTTTTGAGATAATGCTATGTGAACCCAGGCTGGTCTTAAAATTGCTATAACCTTGAACTTCTTATTCTCTTGCCTCCTTAACCCTGGGGTTACATGTGTGCAGAGCCACACCTGGTTACATGTGTGCAGAACCACACCTGGCCTTAAATGGGGCTGTTTTAAGACTATTTCCACAACCTTCCCCAAAAATGAGGATCAGTGATATTCATTTACTTAGGGTTATACGTATGTATGTATGTACATATGAGTGTGTGTGTGTGTGTGTGTGTGTGTGTGTACATTTGTGTCCCAGGATGGCCTCAAATCTAGTCATCTTCCTGCCTTGGCTCAAAAGTGCAGGAATTCATAAGTAAGATCTAAGGCTGGATATATGTTTTAGAATAATTCAGTTCAACCTTCACTTGAAACTCAAAAACTCTCTCCCACCTAAATTGTACATAAGTCTAATTAATATTCATTTTGTTGACTTTAAAAACTCCGTTAAAATTTCTGCCCCTGAATATGTGTTAGGAAGTAGGCTACAAATATTGCAAATGTTTCACATCTAAGCCTTAATAGATAAGTAGCCGAGACACCTCTGACTCATCCTAGCCGAAATAAAGGAGGGCTTTCTCTAGCTCCTCCCTCCTCCCCCATCTCCATCTCCCTAGCTTTTCTTTGCTGTTCCTCTCCTTCCCAAAATAGTCATCATCTTTCAAGATGCTTCTGCCAAGTTCTTCATGATTATCACCTTTGTCCTGTTTCCTTCTCTATGAAAGCAGGGTTTCTTGTCCACTGAATTTACTAATGTAGTCCAATATCTGTCCCCTAAGTAGGTACTTGGTCAGTATTACTGAACTCAGTTTAGTCATCTGATGGCCACATGAAGTGCATGGTTTTGGGGAGCTGAGTCCTTTGGTGAACTGATACCATCAAGGACCTGGTTCTTCAGCTCTAAACTTTGTGGTTTTTTTTGGTGTTGACTTACTCCTAAGTCATACTTCCTTTGCAGTTCCTAGCTGCCTCTTACTCTTTATCTTGTTAGTCAATATGGTAGAAGGGACATAGGGACTTTATCTTACATTCCAAACAAATAGCTTGAGACTAACTCCATTACAGCCACGATAGCATGAGGTACGTAATGTACTGATGGCTTACGATAACTGAGATACAATCACATGGAGCCCTGAACAGGAAAGAGAAACATAGAAAATACATGTTTACTTCACTCGTCGAGAACCAAGAGGAAGGTTGATGGTGATAAGCAACAAGAATCTCTTCCATTCTATCTTTATTTCAAGCAGTTAGGCACAAATATGGGTTATGCTCATTGGGCAAATATGAGATCTCCTAAGGATCAGAGAAGTCATCTCTTAAAAAGATTCAGGAAACCAACAGTATGCTGACCTCAAAGAAACTGGTGTCACTCTGCTTGTTCTGTTGGGGTGATTTTCTGGGGAGTTAAAAAACTAAGCAGCCATTCACTTCTTAGTTCTTTCTCTGTACAGAACACACCAGACATTGATACTTCTGTGTCTCTGGAGGCTTATTTCAAGTCCCAGAAACAAGCCCAGTGTCCTTAAGCTGTGGAATGGGGTGCCTCCCCTGCCCTTCCTCAGCCCTGTATTGCTCTTACTAACCTAGAAACAACCCCAATCGAATCCTCATTGGATTTGTAGCACAATGTCAGGGACAGCCTACATAAGAGGTAGGAGGTGATACTGTTTCCTAGGTTATACACTAAATAGCCAGAACACCAGCAAGTATCATTCCCTCTGCAGAACTGAGTGGGTAGCAACAGGAGTATAAAAATAAATTGTAAAAGACCTGTTCCCACTGCTCCTCAATCTTGTGCTTAGAGGCAACTACTATTAAAATGAGCCCGTTGGCTTCCAGTCACTCTTTCTATGTAAACACACGTGTACATGTTCTTGGTCTTTCTCACACACTTTGGAATTATTTTAAAGGACTATATTGTGAACATTATTCTCTGAGTCAAGGATTATCTTTCCTCCTTTTCCTGTCAGAGGCATATTGTACTTTAACACAGTATCTTTTTGCTGATAGAAGCCTCTTGGTTGTTGGGTGCTCTTACATGTATATCCATCTATATGTTTCAAAGTATATCTGAAAACTAAGTCCTACCATTTGTAATTGCTGGACCAAACTATATGCCTTGAAATTTTCAAACACTTGGTTCTGATTGCACTTCCACTCCTAAGGGTTGGTGTGAATATTTCCTAACTCTTTGGAGTTGAGTTAAAAAGACATGATTGTTAAATCTCCTTTTAGCATTCACAGATCCCAATTCTAAGATTCTCATCTCTTCTGCACGGTGGCTTCTTGAGGCTAATTTTTATTTTAGATTATTGAAATGAGCTCTCTATTTAGTAGTGAGTCAGAAAGAGAATGTCTGAAAATGAAAAGGAAAGTGCAACTGAAAACGATCACACACTTCCTGTAACTATCAAGAGGGGTAGTGGGTCATGCCAGTAATACCACTGCAATCCCAGTACTCAGAAGCGAGAGGTTCGGGATGGACTGATTTCACATCATAAAAAAAAGAGTGAAAGTGAAAGTTGGACTGAACAGGGTCAGTGAGCACAGGTGTTTGATCTGAAAGTGTAAGTTGCTATGGAGACACAGGAATTCTCTGTAATGAATGGGGGGGGTACATTAACCCCACCCGTAACCTTTGAATCAGTTTGTGTTATCAGCTGTTTGAGTCAGAGAAGAAAGATGGCTCAACCTGCCCAATCCTTAGCTGGAGATCCTACCAGGAAAATTCAGGGTGCTGCGGAAGTTTGTAGGTGAACAGCGTGGTGGGTTTCTCCCTTTGAGTGAAGGTTGAAGTCTAGTATTTACCTTGTTCGTAGTCTAGTTCTGGGAGCTAGTTCTCTGGAGTTATACCCAATGTATAAGAAATTGCTCTCACCTTGTTGTTTTGGGAAAGTCTTGCTAGATATTTCTGATTGGTCTGATAATATGTACCCCAAAGTTAAACTTGCAACAATCCTCCTGCCTCAGTGTTGAAGTTACTGGTTTATTTCATTTTGCCTAGGTTAGTTGGTTCTGATTTAATTGAAAGTTTCATGTGCATTTTCTTTTAAATTCAGCTGATGGTGTTGATATTTCTTTCTTTCTATGAATAGCTGATTCAGCCCTAAAGACACCACCGAATTCTATCAGAAATTCAGAAATGATTAAGATGTGGAGCCTTCCTAAGTGAAAGTCAGCAGACTATCTTAGAAAAGTTCATACAAGACAATTGCTGTAACTTCGCCTTAATAAAATGTTTGAACTTTTCTATTTAATTTAATGATATTTATGGAGCCTCACCCTCTGTTCCCAAAATATCTTAACTTTTATGAAATGAGAACTTGAAGAGGCTGTGTATGCCACAAAGTCTTGGGTAAGGAATATAAAAGTAGAAATGTTTTATTCAAACAGTATAGATAAAAACACTATAAACACACATCAAAATTTCTTCACTACAGAACTGGGTGTGGTGGTCATTTCTGAAATCTCAGCATTGGAAGACTGAGGTAGGCCTATCACTGAAATTTCATGGCCAGCCAGAGTGAGACTCTGTTGGAAAAAAAATGTTTTTTTCCTTCAAAATAAGACACTGAGAATAGCATCAGGGAAACTACGATGCTGTGCACATCCTTTCCTTTTGAGGTTGAAGGGTCTGAGCGAAAGTCCTGATTGCCACACTTCTTTCTCCAACATCAACTTGTAATATTGCCCAATTCAAACATATTACAATAAAGGAGTAATAATGCATCTTATTTTGTTACTATAAATTTTGCTGTTAATATAGTGATGTATTATATTTTATTATTATTATCTTCTAAAAGCCCATTCTTTTCTAAGGAGGGACAGAAAGGGAGTGGGTTCAGTGGGAGGGGAGGTGGGGAAGAGCTTGGAGGAGGAGAGTAAGGGGAAATCATAACCATGAGCTATTATGTGAGAAAAAAAATCTATTTTCAGTAAAAGAAAGAAGTAGAAAGTGAAGTTTTATCAGAAAAAGTACGTAATGCATCCATACAGCACAAAGTGACTCATTAGACGTATGTGATCTGGAATTCAAAAGGAGCTAGTGTGACGGCAAAGGTCAAAAGTTAAAACGGCCAAGCTTCGTCATGCTAGTTCATGCTTTATCGTTTGCTTTTCTCTTTCTTTTTAAAATCTATTTTTAATTTTATTTTTTCATTTATTTATTTATTCACATTATAGATCACAGAGTGCCCCTCATCTCCTCCCAGTCCCACCCTCCCACCCCTTTCTCTCCTTCCTTCTCCCCTTCTAGTCAGAGAAGAGGAGCCCCCACCCCGTGGGTACCAACCCACCATGCTACATCAAGTCCCATCAAGACTAAGTGCATTCTCTCCCACTGAGGCCAGACAAGGTAGTACAGCCAGAGAAAAGGGAGCCAAAGGCACTTTATGGCTAATATCCACTTATATGGTCTATATGAGTACATACCATATGTGTATTTCCACTTATATGGTCTATATGAGTACATACCATATGTGTGTTTCTGGGTCTGGAGTTTTTCAATCAGGGTGATATTTTTGAGTTCCATACATTTGCCTGCAAAGTTCATGATGCCCTTGTTTATTTGCTTTTTTAAATTATTATTTTTATTTATTTTACTTTATGTATATGAGTACACTGTAGCTGTATAGATGGTTGTGAGCCTTCATGTGGTTGTTGGGAATTGACTTTTTTAGGACCTCTGCTCTGGTCAGCCCTGCTCACTCAGTCCGCGCTGGCTCTGGCCCAAAGATTTATTATTATAATTTAGTACATTGTAGCTGTCTTCAGATGCACAAGACGAGGGCATCAGATTTCATTACAGGTGGTTGTGAGCCACCGTGTGGTTGCTGAGATTTGAACTCAGGACCTACTGCTCTCTTTGGTAGAGCAGTCAGTGCTCTTAACTGCTGAGCCATCTCTCCAGCCTCAATGTCCTTGTTTTTAATACCTGAATAGTATTCCATCTTGTAAATGTACCACATTTCCTTTATCAATTCTTCAGTTGAGGGACATCTGGGATGTTTCAAGTTTCTGGCTTTTATGAATAAAGCTACCATGAACATAGTTGATCAAGTGTCTTTGTGGCGTGGTGGAGCATCTTTTAGGTATATGTCCAGGAGTGGTAGAGCTTGGTCTTGAGATAGAACTATTCCCAAATTTCTGAGAAATGGCCAGATTGATTTCCAAAGTGGTTATACAGTTGTTACCTGAGTTTTTGATCTTGACTATTCTGATGGGTATAAGAGCCACTTTGATTTCCATTTCCCTGATAACTAAGGATATTTAACATTCCTTTAAGTGTTTCTTAGCCATTAAGAGATTTGTCTGTGAAAATAGAGGGAGAAAACAAGATATTCCATAACAAAACCAAATTTAAACAATATCTGTCCGCAATCCAGCCTTACATAATATACTAGAAGGAAAATTGGGTTATTTGGGTTGTTAGTGTTTGATTTCTTGATTTCTTTATATGTTTTGGATATCAGTCCTGTGTCGGGTTGGTGAAGATCTCCTACTATATAGGCCACACTTTTATCCTTTTATCCTATTTGCCTTACAGAAACCTTTCAATTTCATGAGGTCCCATTTACTAATTGCTAATCTCAGTGCCTAAGCTGTTGGTGTTCTGTTTAAGAAGTTGTCATCTGTACATATGGGTTCAAGGCTATTCCACACTTTCTCTTCTATTAGATATACTGCACCTGGTTGAGGTATTTGATTTTCTTGGATTTGAGTTTTGTGCAGGGTGATAGATATGGATCTATGTGCATTCTTCTACACGCAGACACTCAGTTAGACCAGCACTGTTTGTTGATGATGCTTTCTGTTTCCATTGCATAGTTTTGGCTTCTTTGTTAAAAAAAAATCAAGTCCATAGGTGTGTGTGTTTATTTCTGGGTCTTGAATTCAATTCCATTGATCAACCTGTCTGCTTTTATGCCAACATCATGCGATTTCTAATACTATTGCTTTGTAGTCTTGACTTGAAATTAGGAATGGTAATACCTCCAGAGGTTCATTTTTTTGTTCAGAATTGTTTTTGCTATCCCATGATTTTTTTATTTTTCTATATGAAGTTGAAAATTGCTCTTTCAAGGGCTGTAAAAAATTGTATTGGAATTTTGATGAGGAATGCAATGGATCTGTAGATTGCTTTGGATAAGATTCATCAAATTTTTTGCTATGTTAATTTGCCTGATCCCTGAGCGTGGGAGACCTTTTTATCTTCTGATGTCTACTTCAAATTTTTCTTCAGAGACGTGAAGTTCTTGTTATACAGGTCTTCCACTTATTTAGTTAGAATTGCACCAAGATATTTTATATTATTTGTGTCTATTGTGAAGTGTGTTATTTCCCTGAATTCTTTCTCAGACTGTTTACCATTTGTATAAAGGAGAGCTAATGATTTTTTTTTTAGTTAATTTTATATCTAGCCAGTTTGCTGAAGATGTTTATCAGCTGTAGGAGTTCACTGGTAGAATTTTAGGGGTCACTTATGTAGACTATCATATCATCTGTAAATAGTAATGCTTTGACTTTCCCCTTTCCTGTTTGAAACCCCCTGATCTCCTTTAGTTGTCTTATTGCTCTGGCTAGAACTTCAAGTACTATATTGAATAGACGTGGAGAGAGAAGACAGCTTTGTCTAGTCCCTGAATGTAGTTGAATCGCTTTAAGTTTCTCTCCATTTCATTTGGTATTGACTATTGGTTTGCTATAGATTGCCTTTTTTGTAATTAAGTATGAAACCTATATCCATGATCCAAGATTTTGTCATGAAGGGGGCTCGGATTTTGTCAAAGGCTATTTTAGCATCTAATAAAGTGATTATGTGAGGTTTTTCCTTTCAGTTTATTTGGTGGATTTCATTGATGTGTTTTCATATGTTGAACCATCCCTGCATCCCTGGGATGACCCCTTTCTTGTTCACGGTAGATGATGTTTTTGATCTATTCTTGGATTCAGCTTGTGAGTACTTTATTGGATATTTTTGCATCAATGCTTATAAGGGAAATTAGTCTGAAATTCTTTGTTGAGTCTTTGTGTGGTTTAGGTATCAGGGTGACTGTACCCTCATAGAAAGAGTTTTGCAATGTTCCTTGTATTTCTATTTTGTGGAATATTTTGAAGAGTGATGGTTTTAGCTCTGTGATCTTTACTAGAATTCTGGGCTAAAATCGTCTGGCCCTGGGCTTCCCCCCACCCTCACCCCTGCCTGCTTGGAAGACTTTTAATGACAGCTTTTATTTCTTTAGGGGTTATAGGATTATTTAAATTGTTAATCTTGATTTAACTTTGGTAAGTGGAACCTATCAAGGAAATTGTCCATTTCCTTTAGATTTTCCAATTGTTGAGTTTAGGCTTTTGAAGTAAGACCTAGTATTGATTCTTTGGATTGCCTCAGTGTCTGTTGTTATATCCCCCCTTTCATTTCTGATTTTGTGATTTGTATATTGCTTCTCTGCCTTTTAATTGGTTTGGCTAAGGGTGTCTATCTTGTCGATTTTCTCAAAGAACCAGCTCTTGGTTTTATGGATTCTTTGTATTATTCTCTTTGTTTCTAATTTATTTATTTCATCCCTGGGTTTGATTATTTCCTGCTATCTACTCCTCTTGGGTGTGTTTGCTTCTTTTTGTTCTAGAGCTTTTAGGTGTGTTTTTAAATTGCTATTATGAGATTTCCCCAATCCCTTTATGAAGGCACTTAGTGTGATGAACTTTTCTCTTAGCACTGCTTTCATTGTGTCCCATGAGTTTGGATTTGTTGTGAGTTCATTTACATTGAAGCGTACAAAGAATGTTGCAGTCCAGCTTTAATCCATGGTGGTCTGAGAAGGTAAAAAGGGGTTATTTCCATTTTCTTGTATCTGTTGAGATTTGCTTTGTGCTTGATTATATGGTCAATTTTGGAGAAGGTTCGGTGAGATGCTGAGAAGAAGGTATATTCTTTTGTGTTTGGGTGAAATGTTCTGTAGATATCTGTTAGGTCCATTTGATTCATAATGTCCGTTAGTTTCATTATTTCTCTGTTTATTTTTTGTCGATCTGTCCATTGGTGAGAGTGGGGTGTTGAAATCTCTCACAATTAATGTGTGGGGTTCAATATTTGATTTAAGCTTTAGTAAAGTTTATTTTACAAATGTGGGTACCCTTGAATTTAGGGCATAGTTGCTCAAAATTGTGATGTCAACTTGGTGACATTTTCCTTTGTTGAGTATGAAGTGTCCTTCCCCATCTCTTGATTATTTTTGGTTGAAAGATGTTTGCTTGTTTGCTTGTTTGTTTGTTTGTTTTTGCTACTCCAAGTTGCTTCTTGGTGCCATTTGCTTGGAATATCTTTTCCAGCCCTTTAACCTGAAGCAATGTCAATCTGTCTTTCTGAGGTGTGTTTCTTGTATGTGGTAGAATGCTGGATCCTTTTTTCCACATCCATTCTGATAGGCTGTGTCCTTTTATTGGGGAATTGAGTCTACTGATATTGAGAGATATTACTGACCAGTGATTGTTAATTCCTGTTATTTTGATGTTGGTGGTAGAAGGGGGAGTACCTCCCTTCTTTTGGTTTTCGGGTGTGGGATGGGTTGGAGTTTTTCTTCTAGTATATTATGTATGGCTGGATTTGTGGACAGATATTGTTTAAATTTGGTTTTGTTGTGAAATATCTTGTTTTCTCCCTCTATTTTCATTAGAAGTTTTGCTGGGTATAGTAGTCTGGGCTGATATCTGTGGTCTCTTCAGGTGTGTAAGATATCTTTTCAGGCTCTTCTTGCTTTTATAGCTCCTGATGATAAGTTGAGTGTAATTCTGATAGGTCTGTCTTTATATGCTACTTGGCCTTTTCCCTTGCAGCTTTTAATATTCTTTTCTTGTTTTATACATTTAGTGTTTTGATTATTCTGTGGCAGAAGCATTTCTTTTCTGTTTCAATCTACTTGGGTTTGGTAGGATTCTTGTATGTTTATAGCCACCTTTTTCTTTTGTTTGAGGACATTTCCTTCTATGATTTTGTTGAACATATTTTCTGGGCCTTTGAACTGAGAATCTTCTCCCTCTTCTAATCCTATTATTCTTAAGTTTGGCTTCTTCATGGTATCCCAAATTTCCTGTATGTCTTGTGTCAGGAACTTTTTAGATTTAACATTTTCTTTGACCAATGTATTAATTTCTTCTATTGTATCTTCTATGCCTGACACTCTCTCTTCTATCTCTTGTATTCTGTTGGTGATGTTTGTGTATATAGTTCTGTTCTCTTACTTAAGTTTTCAAACTCCAGTATTCCCTCAGTTGGTATTTTCTTTATTGCTTCTATTTCCATTTTAGGTCTTGAACATTTTTATTCATTTCCTTCACTCGTTTGATTGTATTGTCCTGTATCCTTTAAGGGATTTGTTCATTTTCTCTTTAAAGGCTTCTATTTTCTTAATAAGATTGGATTTAAGGTTATCTTCCTATGCTTTAGCTTTGTTAGGATATCCAGAGTTTGCTGTGGTAGGATATCTGGACTCTGGTGTTACCACATTGCCCTGCACTTGGTAGGCAGATGCAGGTAGATCTCTGTAAGATGGAGGTTAGACTGTTCTACATAGTGAGTTCTAGGCTATCTACACAGTGAGGTCTTGTCTGAAAAAAAATAATTACAGAGACCCACATGTTTCCTATGAAATTTACATGCACACACACACACACACAGAGAGAGAGAGAGAGAGAGAGAGAGAGAGAGAGAGAGAGAGAGAGAGAACACATAAGTAATGTGATTAGCATTTCAAATATTTTTCTTGAGTCCAGGTCCCTATCAGTAGCTCAGGCAGGACTCCAGCTCATGATACTACTGCCATACAAATGTGTACCTAAATTCCTGAATCTTTACATTTTAATATTGAATTTTAATTATTTCTAGTTTAGGTCAGTTTTGAGATATTTTATTAGAATATATTAGTTGTAGAAAATAATGGGTTTCATGGTACTGTTTTTATATATGTATAATGTACTTTAGTCATGTTTATATATTTACCCCATTACCTTCTATTTTTCCCTCTCTACCTGGGGATCCCCTTCCTCCTGCTAAATATTTCCCCTTCTGTATTCATACCTTTTAAAGAATCTAGGTTTCACATATGAGAGAAAAACATTTATCGTTTTTTTTCTGAATCTGGATTATTTTGCTTAATATTATCATGTTCATCTTCTAGTTCCATCTACTTTCCTTCAACTGAATTTCATTCACTTAAATTTTTCTTGTTTTTGTTAATGTATTGTACATATGTGCACCCTTATGCCATAGTGAGTGTGTGGAGGTCAGTTCTCTTCTTCCATTATCTGCTGATAGGCACTGAAGTTGATTCTGGGTGGGTGCTTATGAATAATGTTTTGACCAGGTTTTATCCAAATGTTGATGGCTTTCCTATTACACTAACTAGAAAGAGGTTGGACCTGCTTTCATTACCCGTCATGCTCCTTCTTCTGTGGTGATAACAGCAAATTATCTCCTGATTCTCACTCTCTCCTTTCCACACTTTTGACTGGATTCACGTCTACATAGAAAAGGATGGTGTTCGCAAGCCTCCTTTGATTTGGGTGTGTCTGCGTGATGCGCTTCTCACTGATAGGATAAAAAGTGCCCTGTATATGGTGATTCTGGAAATCTTCCTTTTCCTAAGAATGATATGTACTCTAATCCCTTCCTCCCCCATTTCCTTTTTCTCCATGCTCCTAATATAGGGGGAATGGCAGTGCTCCCTTAGGTGAGAATTTTTATTATTGTGGCTTTAGGAGAGCAGAAGAGAGGAAGTTGGAAGGGACCTATGTCTCCAGTGACTTTAAGGAACAGAAATTGTGGACCAGGCCTAGGTTCCCACATCTGGATTTCCATTTTTAAGCCTATTTCTGCATTTATTCTTTTGATGACCACTACCTGATGTTCATTAACAAAAGCCCTGATGCACATTCTTCTGAAGTCAATATGAGGCTATATGATTAGATGCGTCTTCCAGTAAATGGACAGGACTATTGTGATCTCAATCACATTTTTAAAACTTCCAGGCTTGAAGCTTGTACCGGCTTCTATTACATCTATGTCAGCAGCTGAGGTGGTGGTGCCTGGTTTAGGCTGGCTATGAGTAACTTAATCACATGTGATAGTGAATGGTGATAGAGTATTCTAACTTTGTACGCTGAATCTCAAAGATTTTAGGTTACTAGTTCTTATCCCCTGGTTATTCTATTAGGACCAAAAATTAAAATGTACTTTCCTACCCTCTAACCTTTAGTTTCCCTGTGTTCTTTTCTAAATCTTTTTTCTTAATGTATGTCTTTGAAGGAATAAAACTTTAAATTAAGCCATTATCTGAGCACAGCTGCTGAGCAGACTTCTGGATAAGTCACATTTGAGGACAATATACCCAAACTGCTTGTTCTGCTGTCAAAAATGGGGAAAAGTGTGTTTGTTTTTATTGATCCACATTTACTGAGTGCATTAGGATAATGGTTGGCTCTCTACAAAAGCATTTGATGAGGAAAAGTTAATGATATGCCCTTCTCCTTTTTAATGAGAGCACTCTGAAACCAGAATTAACTGATCAGTAAGCTCAACACTGATAGCAGGCAGAGCTGTTTCCCTAACTCCTCTGACTTCCAGCTTTAATTCCCCCACAGCTTCTTTCCAATGGCTTCCCGAAACCAGGAAGTTTCCTACTTCTTATTTGAAACTCATCCTAAGGACCCATCTTTTTTTTTCCTGTGGTTTTCAAATTCCTCTCAAACTGAACTTGCATCATCTAAAATCCCAGAATGAGCAGTTGGGTCATTATCATTTCAGCAGAGCACATCCCCGAAATGAGGACTAGAGGAAGGACCCTTGATGAAAGGGGTTGCCCGGATAAATGACTCATTGCCTACAGAGATTGGACTTTCTACAAAGGTCATCTTCATTCTGGGATATAGGAAACTGGTTGTCCTGTCTTTGGATATGTCAGCAGAGGAACAATGGCTCTACTTGTGAGATATCAAATGAACAGAAGAAACACAACAACATCCCACATTGGAGGTGGTCTGATAGCTCAGGCTATCCTCTCTCCAGGGTTCCCTCAATGAAGAAGCAGCTTTACCAATGTACAACAGTGAAGTGACTCAGGGCAGGGTCAGCTGACTGAGGGAAGTCACCTCCAGCTGCACCGACAGATGGGAAAGTCCACAGTAGATTGAATGTACTTTTTAAGAAAAGGAAATAAAGAAGACGCTCTGTAGCGAATGGGTTATGTCACAAGGTTAAAAACCCCAATTACATTTGATAGTCTTTTGTGAGGCCCTAGCCCAGGAAGGAATTGATCTGTCAAGTAATTATAATACCGTTCCTAAGCTATCTAAGTATGTTCCAGTCATTGAGTAAATAAAGGCAGTTTAGTTTGGAGAAGCCTTCATTAGCATGTGTATCATAGTAAATCGGCCTCTGTAGCCTTAGCAAAGATGACCGGAGCAAGATAGTAAGTGGGGAATCCTCCTTCCCAGTATGGATGTTTGTATTTTAGAACTCATCCTTTGTTTTGAGCGTTCAAGAACGTAATGGGTCTGTCCCATCTTTTTTTATCATCCACTGAATCCATGTGAGGAGCTATACGGATCTGTGAGTTCTGAACACAGACACATTTATTTATTTTTAATATTTTTATTAGGTATTTTCCTCATATACATTTCCAATGCTATCCCAAAAGTCCCCCATGCCTTCCCCCCCCCCCCACTCCCCTACCCACCCACTCCCACTTTTTGGCCCTAGCATTCCCCTGTACTGGGGCATATAAAGTTTGCATGTCCAATGGGCCTCTCTTTCCAGTAATGGCCGACTAGGCCATCTTTTGATACATATGCAGCTAGAGCCAAGAGTTCTGGGGTACTGGTTAGTTCATAATGTTGTTCCACCTATAGTTGCAGATCCCTTTAGCTCCTTGGGTACTTTCTCGAGCTCCTCCATTGGGGGCCCTGTGATCCATCCAATAGCTGACTGTGAGCATCCACTTACGTGTTTGCTAGGCCCCGGCATAGTCTCACAAGAGACAGCTATATCAGGGTCCTTTCAGCAAAATCTTGCTAGTATATGCAATGGTGTCAGCGTTTGGAGGCTGATTATGGGATGGATCCCTGGATATGGCAGTCTCTAGATGGTCCATCCTTTTGTATCAGCTCCAAACTTTGTCTCTGTAACTCCTTCCATGGGTGTTTTGTTCCCAATTCTAAGAAGGGGCAAAGTGTCCACACTTTGGTCTTCGTTCTTCTTGAGTTTCATGTGTTTTTGCAAATTGTAACTTATATCTTGGGTATTCTAAGTTTCTGCGCTAATATCCACTTATCAGTGAGTACATGTCATTTGAGTTCTTTTGTGATTGGGTTACCTCACTCAGGATAATGCCCTCCAGGTCCAACCATTTGCCTAGGAATTTCATAAATTCATTCTTTTTAATAGCTGAGTAGTACTCCATTGTGTAAATGTACCACATTTTTGTATCCATTCCTCTGTTGAGGGGCATCTGGGTTCTTTCCAGCTTCTGGCTATTATAAATAAGGCGGATATGAACATAGTGGACCATGTTTCTTTCTTACTAGTTGGAACATCTTCTGGATATATGCCCAGGAGAGGTATTACAGGATCCTCCGGTAGTACTATGTCCAATTTTCTGAGGAACCGCCAGACTGATTTCCAGAGTGGTTGTACAAGCTTGCAATCCCACCAACAATGGAGGAGTGTTCCTCTTTCTCCACATCCTCACCAGCATCTGCTGTCACCTGAATTTTTGATCTTAGCCATTCTGACTGGTGTGAGATGGAATCTCAGGGTTGTTTTGATTTGCATTTCCCTGATGATTAAGGATGCTTAACATTTTTTTTTCAGGTGTTTCTCAGCCATTCGGTATTCCTCAGGTGAGAATTCTTTGTTTAGTGCTGAGCCCCATTTTTTAATGGGGTTATTTGATTTTCTGGAGTCCACCTTCTTGAGTTCTTTATATATATATTGGATATTAGTCCCCTATCTGATTTAGGATAGGTAAAGATCCTTTCCCAATCTGTTGGTGGCCTTTTTGTCTTGACGGTCACAGACACATTTAGAAGTGAATAGAGGCACAGGACTAGTTCCAAGGGATGGCAAGAGAGCTCAGCAAAGGGCAATGCAAATAACTTTTTGTGGGCATTCACAGGAATATGACATTACTCTGGGCAAGGTAAACCTGGGAGTCCATTATGTGAACAGTGAACCTAGAGCAACACAGTACCTTAAAGAGACAGAACCTATAGATAAGTAGCAAGGTTCAAAACATTGATCTCAACAATGACAGTAGACAGTCAGACATTTGAGTGGGAGGCAGGAAAGTCAAAAGACTGAAGATCCCAGGGAAATCCCTACAAAGATCTTAGAACAAAGAGGCCTCCATTTCTTCCTCTGAAATTGGGCGCAGGAAGTGCCTTTCTTGCCATTCAGATTAAGTAGAGGTGTGAGTTGCAGTGTAAAACACAGCTCTCATGAAAAACTTAAGTTATTGTTAATAGTAATAAAATATTTAAAGAGAGTGATTTTGCATATTCAGATACAGTTTGACTATAAGAACTGAGGTGTTCATTTGCAGCCATCGGTAGACTAGGAAAGAGAATTGGAGGTGGAGTGCTAACTACAGACATAATAATGTACTTGTGACTAATAGGCATGTGCATAATCCAGCCCGGGACCTTACTAAACAATGGTTTTTCAATGTAGTAAATGCAGAGACAGACTTCTTGAGGATCTCTGTGTTTTCCTCGAAGTGACAAAGTGAGCTTCCAATGTTCTAAGTGAGCACTACATTCTAACCCAGATGAATAACCCTTGAACACTCTGCTCCACAGAGTTTAGAAAGAACCAGTGTGTACTGAGAAAGGGAACTTCGAGATTTAGAATGCCACCTGATAGGCATTGCTTCTTATTTGGAGAGGGGCAAGTACCCCTACCCTCACCCCCTTAGCTTATTGATGGAAAAATGATTGGTTTGCAGTGAGGCTAAAACACACATTATGAATCAGATGATTGGCAGAAATGGAAAAGAAAGATGAGCATCTTTCTTTTCCATTCTGAGCTGTCTTGGGCGAGCTCCTGTTTGCACTGACAACAGGGATTTTCCCTTGAAAAATTCCATGTTTCCCCCAGGCAGCAATGTTCCTTGAGGTAAATATTCAGTTTATTTGAAGTGCTAGTCCTTTCCCTAAGCAGGTTCTCCCTCCCTCCTCTCTTCTCACTAGCTCTGATTCTTCTTTTGTTCTCTTATTTTCTTCCTTCCTTTCAGGTGGAAAGAGCAACCCTAGACTCCCATGTTGCCTTCAGAGCATCTCCACTCCTATGAGGAGTCTGTGCATAGGTCTGGGTGCTCATTCCCATGTATATTGCTTTATAGTACAAGAGTCCCTTGTTGATATCAGGGGTTCTATATGTCCATCCCCAGGCTTCACTCAGAATAATAGCATCTTGGCTTTGTGTCCTCCTGCTCCCTGACTCCCACCCTCTCACAGCCAGTCTGCTTGCTTCAGTGGACAAAACCTTAGAGGCTACTCCATACCCAAGATGGGAGGAGAAAGTCTGCCACAGGCTGCTTAATTTCCTGGCTTCCATTGTTTTTAGGCTGTTCATCCCAAACTCCTCTGACTGACAGACATTTTGAGGTCTGGCTATGGCTCTTTCTCCTGCGGCAGGTAAAAGGGGTTCTCCAGTGTGCGAGCAGCTGCCCTCCAACTACTGGCTCAGCCTAGTTCACATATTTCTTTTTCTTCAATGAAGATGAATATTTTCCAAATAGAAGAATGTGTTTGGTATTTTCCTTGCCTTTGAGTCAGGATCTTTCTATAGAGTACAGAGTAACCTTTAGCTCACTATGTATCCCAAACTGGCTTCATGACTATTGACAATGATCCTCCTGCCTCAGCCTCCCTAGTTCTGGGAATGCAACCACATATTGTCATGTCTGGCATATTTTAGAGTATTGTCTGGTTCTATATGCAAAATAATGGCTCTCATTCTTTACATTCTGCCCCTTGGCTCAGCGAGACCAACTCGCAGGAAGGAGAAAGGAAGCCATGGGCACAGAATGACATCATCTAAAATGTCTCAAGTCGATTCCTGTTACAAATGTTTAAAATATTCTAGTAGTTGTGACACTTCTATGGAATGGGTGATGTTAACATCAATTCCCTGTCTGGGAGGGCTCCAGCAGTCTCCTGAGTCATTCAAAAACTATGCACTCAGCAGCTATCTCACCTCAAACATGGCAGAAGTATTACCAAACCTGCATGTGATTGCATGGCCTCACATACTGTTAAATACACTTCAGGTAAACCATCGGATATAAAGAACAGGACAGTGAGAAAGGTGAATGTGTAGCCTCCCCAGACAGTAAGAGATCCTGGAGTGGATAGAACAGAATAAGTGTGAAGTCAGAAAAGTGCGTTCCACCTGGAGGTAAATAAGCTGGACTTTAGAGGCTCAGGGATCAGGAAGGGAAGATGTGACAATACATGTAGGAGCAGGTACTGAGGTGGAGGAGAGGCAGATGGACGTGTTCTACCTTGGTTCAGCACAAACTGACTTACCACACATCAGAGGACGGTGTTGTGTGATCAGCAGGATTCAGAAAAGCATACTTTCAGTGAACTTACAGAAGTCTTATTATTTCCCTTTTGCTGCTTTGATTTTAGTTTTTATTCTGTTGGTTTTCCGCAAGGTTGAAATTGATAGGGAGTATTCGAAGAGGTTTGGATTGGACAGATCAGCCAACAGTGTTCAGCGATGGTGGACACTGTTGTCCTTTCCTCCTGGATGATCCTCTGCCAGCAAGGATATTCTGTCATGAATAGTGTGCGTATGTCATCTGGCTTAGGAACACAGAGACTTCAGCAGACATCAGAAAATGCCCATGAACTGTCTACCAGCACTTTATTCCTACATAGAGCCAATAGTCTTATCCTGGCAAAGTCAACCAGATACTAAATTCCACTTTGCATACAACAAACTAATGTGAGGGATATATTTTTAGTTTAAAGCTCGGATTTTGAAAGTCTTTAATTGTAAGAATTTAGTCAGTGACCTGCCTTGTCTGCAGTGGCCACTTGGTAGATGTGGCTGTTTTAATTTTAATCTAAAGCAATCATAATAAACTAGAATGTTTTTATTTACATAAGTTTTTAATAATAATTTGTGAAATACTTTTAAATGTTATATATCCTCTATTCACATTTTCTCCTTTTTGGAAACATGGGGTCTCACTGTGTTACTCAAACTGGATTTGAAGCACTAGGTCCAAATGATCTTTCTGACTTAGATTCCCTGGTATCCGGGACTACAGGCACACACCATGGTGCCTGTCTAACCACTAGACACATATTCGTGTTACTAATGGTGGGTGATCACAGTGATGTCTTAGCTCAGGGTTGTCGGCACATAGCCCTAGGCAGTGATGCTGGAAAGTGCCAGCACAGGGTTTCAAGCGATCGTGTCACCAGTGGGAATGGACAGCTCAAGACCTTTAACCATCATTTTCTTTTCTAAATAAACTGTTGAGCAGTGAGATAGGCTGGGAGGGGGGGAGTGTGTGGGATCATCTCTCTCAGTAATCATCTTCCCAACTTGCTCTCTTCACTTCAGTCTAAAGTCTGTTAAGTACAGCCGAGAATTGGGAACTTTAAAGGAAGCACAAAGTCATTGGTCCTGTTTAAACGCTAGCAGCCAAGAGCAGTGCTATTAGATGTTTGACTAAGTCAGTCATTCCCCATGCATAGCAGAGACCTTGGCACCATGCTAGGCTGGTAGCCAGTCCTACTGAGGGTGTAACCTCTGGTTACACCATTCACTTTCTGTAAAAGTGAATTGATTTTCACTCTGAGCAGATTGTTTGCCCTCTCTGATCTTTGCTGTTATCTTTATAAGATGGGTGGTAGTTATGTCCATCCTTATGCATCTGCGGTAGAATGTGTGCAGACATGTGCATAGGTGCATATACACATGTACATGGGGTTTGGAGCATGATATGAAGTCATTTAAGAAGTTTCTAATTTAAGTTTATCTTGCTCTAAAATTAATGTAACTCCTAATTTCAGTACTCAGGAGCAAGAGACAGAAAGATCAACACAAGTTCAAGGCCAGCCTGTGCAACATAGTGAGGTTAGCCAGTACTCCATAGTAAAATTCTATCTCTAGAAATTAGAAGAAAAAATTGGGGTGGTAGTGAGGGAGAGAAAGAAAGAGCAGGAAAGCAAAACTCAAAAACCAAAACCAATTAACATCATAGATTTTCAAAACAAAACTTTCTGCTTGAGTTATAAAATTATAAGATCACAAAATTTCAGAAATATGCTTAAATGTCTAATAAAATTTTGAGATGAGTTTTTAAGTTGAGAGACAAACAAAGTAGATAAATCTTAAATGTCAGTATTTTTAACTTCTTTACAAAGAATAGAAGTCAAATTCAGAGACAAGCAAACACAAGGATAGATTGTATTCTTAAAAGGGTGTTGTTTTACTTGGCACTCCAAAAAAAAACAAAAACAAAAACAAAAACAAAACAACAACAACAACAACAAAAAACAAGTGGAATTGGCAAGTGTAAGTATGCATAGTTTTTAAATAAAAGCTAAAGACATTGAGATAAAGAATTCAATGTGTAGAAATGAGTAAGAGTAATACTAAATACATTTGCTGTTTGTTTGTGATAGGGTCTTGCATCGTGTCCCTCTGCTTACGTACTTGCTATGTACCCAGGGTTCTTCAGCAGCCCTAATCCTGGGATTGCAGACATGTGCCATCATATATGTGCTCACAAATAATGAAAAACAGACGAATTTGGTGTTATAAGTCTAAAATATTCAAGTAAAATAAAATAGTTAAATTCCTTTTCCTTCCCCCCTCCTCCTTTCCTTCTTCCCTCCCCCTCTCCCTTCCTCCCTGGACCCCCTACCTCTTTCTGTCTATGAGGGTGTTGTTACACTTAAAAAAAACATACCAGCCATGCTATTTTTTTGTTTGTTTGTTTGTTTGTTTTTTGAGACAGGGTTTCTCTGTGTAGCTCTGGCTGTCCTGGAACTCACTCTGTAGACCAAGCTGGCCTTGAACTCAGAAATCCGCCTGTCTCTGCCTCCCAAGTGCTGGAACTAAAGGCGTGCACCACCACTGCCTAGCTCAGCCATGCATTTTTTAATATGACATGTGTATATCCACACAGGAACTATAAAAAAAATCCATAAAGGGGTCAAAGCTCAAGCAGATATTTCTTCAGCTGTTCCTTTTTAGAGGCCTTTATGAACTTTATCCATTGTTGAAAGTCAGTAATGCATGTATTTTATATCTTCTACTGAGTGTTAGCTCTTAACTGGTGATGGCTCTTCTAACTCATCTTTATAATTCTTAATATATCTGTCACTCTCATAAAATATGTTTGCTTTAAAATTAAAATTATATCTTTACTATCAAATGCACACACACACACACACACACACACACACGAGGCAGAAAGGCAGAAATATCATATGTAGCCAGGCTGACCTAGGAATCACTGTGTAGCCAACCTTCAACTCCTAATTTTTCTGCTTCTACCTCCAAGTGCTGGGATTATAGATATGTGCCACCACATTCAAATACAATGAAAAAAATTGAAATAACAGAAATAAATGGCTTGGAACATAATTCTAAAGCATTTGGGTATTAGTATGCAAAATTCAATCTACCTTCTCATTTCAAATCTAATCTACTTTCCAATTTCAAAGGTGACCTATTTGATGTTCAGATTCTGTGTAAGACAGTGGTGGGTAAAGTAGGCTGGGCACTCTGGCATCTTCTACTTTTTTTCTCCTCCATCTCCACTATTCTGAAATAAGAAGACAGAAAATGTACAATAGCCATATTTGTAGTGAGAATCTTATTTTCTTTAAAACAACCCAGTTATGTTATGTGAATATGCTTTTGTTGTTATCCCAGGAGTGGAAGAAGAGGCCGCTCCACAGTGGGTGATCATGACTTGCTGCATGCACTAGTGCGGGTGTGATCTTTGCTATCTGCAGATAGTTTAATTCTGGGGCATCTGGAGAGGGTATAAATTCCGTAGCCCCCAAGATGGGTGAGGTGCTCTGAAAGGCTGTTGCTCCCAGTTGCTGTTGTCATTTGTGAAGTGTTTGGGAGCAAAGAGACAAGACGTAGAAGTTGGAGATTTCCTGAAGATCAAGACTGACCCTGAAATATACAGTGTCCCTAGCCAGCAGAAAGTAGTCTGTTTTGTTGGCTCTAAGAGATCTATGCCGCCTTTCCCTCTAACCCTATTTCTCTCCTACCTAGCATTTGTGGGGTTGGAAGGGATTAGGGTGTAATAAGGGTTGGAATGGTGGTAGATATTAAAAACACAATAAAATAGTAAAAAAAAAAAAATGCCAACACATATTTGTTCCCAAATTAACTTCTTGAGACAGGGCTTCTATATAGGCCAGGCTAACCTTAATATAGTTAATAATTTCTAAGCATAAATAGGATACAACAACACCAGACAGGAACACGAACTGTACTTATGTCAAAGGATGGTGGCAGTCAGTGTGAGCCAGTGGGTTTTCTGAAGCATGAGGCTTGGCTGCGAAGATGGCTTAGAATCATCCTCCTTGAGGAACTGTTTCATTATGGAAAAACCTATTTTACTGAACTGGAAACAGAACAAATGTCCAGATCTCAGGGCAAATCAGATAAATTTGGGACAGTGGGAAGGGTTCCAAAGGGCAAAAATTGACTCATACAACTGTGACAAATGATACAACTATGTACCTGCCCCCCCCAAAAAAAATTGATAATGACAGGGAAAGTAAGAGATTAACTAAATGAAGAGGAAAATCTCTATCTTTGTGTCATTGGGCTGTGCATAGCAAGTGTAAGGCACTTCTGTATCCTTGGATATGTGCCTAAGATTCAGGACACCTCCATTTCCCCCAAGGATATAGAGAGAAGCAAATAGGTGACCTTACTGCCAAGGATATAGTATACAGTTCAGACCTGGTGGGACTGGCTTGCTTTCTGTGGTGTTGGACATAGGCGAGTCAGCAAGGAGGTTACTCAAGCACATAGGACACTGGGCCTTTGAGAGGTGAAGGGGTTGGGTTAACCTTTCATATCAACTGCTGTGGTGTCATAATACAGCAGGGGTTTTCCCAGGGGTAGAATGTTCTTAGAATTCCTATCAGGAGATCTTCAGGGCAGCCTTTGACCTTGGCAGCCATACAATGGCCAATGCTGAAGTGACCAAGCCTGTAGTAGGTTTATGGTAAAAAAAAAAAAAAAAAAAAAAGAAGAAGAAGAAGAAGAAGAAGAAGAAGAAGAAGAAGAAGAAGAAGAAGAAGAAGAAGAAGAAGAAGAAGAAGAAGAAAAGAAGAAGAAGAAGAAGAAGTAAAATCTGCCCATCTGCAACCCTCTCCCACCTTCCCAGGCATGTAATTCAAGGTTAATTTAGGAGAAGTTTAAGCGGCAGGCTTAGTAACTTAGACAACAAAAATTTGATTAAAGTACTGTTCTAGTTTTAGTATAAAATATCCCCACAGGCTCATGTATTGATTATTAGGTCTCCAGATTCGGTTGCTATCTTGGGAGGTTCTGGCAACCTTATGATGTGGAGCCTTGCTGGAGAAAGCAGGTAACTGAAAATGGAACTTGAGAGGCTATGTCTGGTCCCCAGGTCCTTCTCCACTGCTTCCTGTCTGTGATTGGTAAAAAGACTTTCTTTCACCTTCTCTCTATGCCATGATGCTTTGTCTTACCATAAGTCCAGAATCAGTGGCACCAAGAAGATGGACTAAAATCTTTGAAACCAGGAGCCACAATAAAATTTCATTCAGCAAGAAAAACAACACGTGTCTCCAGAAATATGGCATCTGGTGAGATTTTTATAATGCCAACATGTGATTGCTACAGGATCCAACAGAACATTGGAGAAGTCCACGAGGACAAAGCGAGTTTTCTCCTCAGAGCTTCTGTCTTACTGGAGGTACCTTGGTGTGGAAAGAGATGATAGGTATAACTGTCATGCATCCAGGAACAGTGGAAAAGTGCATGTCAAATATTTGTTTGTTTTCAGAGACTAGGTCTCATGTAGCCAAATACTGGCCTTGGACTCCCGATGATCCTCAGTCGGGATAAAATGCCAAGTTCTCGACCATGAAAGATATCACTTCCACTTGCATTTGTCTGGCATACACCAAGAAGCAGAAAACTAAACACTCCCTCATCACCGTTACTTACAAGCGTAAGTACTTGTAAGTGCCGATGCATCAGTGTTGAACCTGGGTTTGACTCTGTTGGGGAGCATGGGAGCTGCCAGGCTTGGAAGTTTGGCAAACACTTTCCCACTTCATGGATAGAACCAGTTTCTTCCAGCAGTGACCTAGCCTGGGAAAGGAGACCCTGGGTCTCATGACTCTTTGTCTTTCCTAATGTGCTGGTGAGATAGCAGATCTTTGGTGCGTAGTTACTTGCTGACTGTGGGAAAGAAATCGTGCTTTGGGCAGCGGGGAAGGAAGTGGAGAGAGCACCGCTTCTGGGATTTTCTGAAAGTCCAGACTGTTCAGGAAAGGCTGAGGCACGTGAGGTTTCTTTTCAATTTGAAAGTATCTAGGGTCAAATGCTATAACTATCTATCAATGTTTCTTTTTTTTTTCATTTTTGATTGTTGTTATTACAGTCAAGATATAAGACTTGAATATACCAGGAAATAAACTTTATAAAAATCTTTCGTTGGATTATACCCAGGCTCGGTAAAATTGCCTGCTTGTTATGGTCCCTATTATCAAGTCTGAAGTACAGACCTTGATCTAAATCATTAATGGTTTTCCCTCAATAATTCTTGAGGGGACTTGATGAGCCGTTAAATCTCACTAAAAGCAAGAAATCACAACACAATACTCAGGCAAAATAAGAGTTTTACTGTGATCCATTTTTAGGCACTTTAGTACAACCAGGGGGAAAAGTGCGGAATGAAAGAATAGTGAATCTGATGCTTACCTCACTCTGCTTCCTCTTATTTCTGAAAAAGAGCAGATTTAATCCAGGGTTGCTGGTGCATATCTGTAATACCAACACTACAGAGGCTGAGTCAGGAGGATGGAGAGTTCCATGCTCACCTGGGCTACGTATCAAGACACTGTATCAAAACCAAAGCAAAAGGAGAATAAGCAAATCTTAATAAGCCACTTTCTCAGCTTCTGGATCATTAGCCAACCATTGGAGAGTGTACTCTCTTCCATCTGTGGCTCTCTGCTCTCTTCCTGCCATGCCTTTGAGGGAGGGTCTTTCTTTCTCCCATTGTAGGATTGGTTTTGCACACACTCAACACACACTTGTCTTATAGGTAGACATCAAAGATGCCACTAAAGATCTACCATACAGAATAGCTCCTCAACAATGGATTGCATGGCTCACAATGTCAGTTATCTCAAGGAGTAACTCATAATCTAAGAGAACTGGTCAGGGAACGGTGTGTATAGTGTTGTCTCAGGCCGAGCACACACACATCCTCCAACTCAGTTGGTGAGAGAAAGAAACAAGGGAAGACCTGTACACACATGGAATTTGGAGCCAGGGACTTGAGCTCACGGTGCACTATGACACTCAGTAGCAAGGTGTTCTCGACAAGTTATTCAACTATTATGTACCCATCGGGAAAATATAATTAAAAATAAATCCCAGATCAGGAAGAGTCTTTAAAGGGCAGAAAACAAAGAAAAGAATTGTATTGTTGAATGGGTGTAAATCCAGAGTGATGGGTATTGAGGACACTCAGGAAGGACCCTGCATAGACAGAAGAAACTCCTATTCTCAACTACAGCTAATGAGCCACGATCCACTAAGGAGACCACTACAATTTAGAGTCAAATGACAGGTAGATCTGGGTTTTTTTTCCCCTGTGTTTGAATAGATTGAACATTATCTTTCTTCATAATTACACCTCAAGGGTAGAGCTCCTGGGTCTTTGAGGAAACTTTCTTGACTGCAAACATTTAAAAAGGAGATGTAAAGGAAGACATGGGGTGAGAATGTAGGATGCTGTGTTAGCATTCCTGCCTCAATTGAAACATATCATGGGGCTCCAAACCAGGAACCACACAGCTCCGAGGTAGGCAATGTCCCATTGTGTGGGACTGTGAAAGGCAGCCTGTTTTCTGATCTAGCTAGGTTTAAACCCCAGAGACCCAGCAGATAACTGCAAGGGATAGAAGGCCTGCCATACTCCTAGACCCCAGGCTCCTGACACGAGGCATCAGCTCCCCACAATTCTGTGGCCATCAGTCACGTAAGGCAATACCCCAAACCCCTCCACAGGTAGAATACATGACTACGGATCACATAGCCTCAAGACAGTTCTCCATTTTAACGCAGTGCCCAAAGCCCTAATGGGCTTAGCCAATTAAACTCTCCTCCCCAGACACTCCTCCCCGCAAAAGGCATTTAACCTTAGGCCTGCCACGAGAAAAGGGGTACAGTTTCACTCATCACAACTCTCCACCATGACAATAAACGCCTTAAAACCATGGACTATCTCTTCTCATCGGGACAATGGAGCAGGTCTTTCTCTAAAGAGCCACATCTAATCTCCCATGTGAGGCCTCCCTGCACTCTCAGCCAAGCCTCCCACACCAGGCTAGAGCCCGCCCACAGGCCCACCCTCTTTTTCTCAGCTCTACTGCAACATTGAGTGGCATCTGCTTTGGTGTCTAAGAGCTAGAACCTGCCATCCCTGGCTTCCATGCAGCCTGGGGACCCACGAGCCACCTCCTGGCAGTTCCCAGGGGGCCTCAGACTGTGCCTTTTCCCACCCCTCGAGTGGGGTCCCGAGGCTTCTCACAGCCCGATGCCTGCCCAGCGGCAGCATGGGGTGCGCACAGTCTAACTTCTTGCCCTGCCTCGCCCAGTGGCCCCAAGCCCTGGGCCTGATGCAGGCCACCCATTTTAACCCACACCAATGGAGAGGTGTCCTGAGACGTATGACACTAGGAGTCCCATGCTCTTAGAGGAAACCTCCTCAGTAAAGGTGCTATAGTCCTGAGAGAGATTATCCTTGGCTGAGCTGGAGTGCTACAGTGTAACAAGCTCAATTTAGATGCTCTCCTTTCTTGCAGCTACCGAGGGAGATTATCCCCAGCAGAGCCGAGGCTACTGAATGCCTCAGCTCCACCTCTTTACTTCTTGGCTTCTTCCAATGAGAGAGTCACACCAGGAAGCAAATCTTATAAAAGAGATTTATTGGGTGGGAGGAATCCAGGGTTGGCAGCCTCTGCTCCTGGAAGACAGCAGGCTCAACAGTAGACAGGGCTATTATAGGATATCTTAAAGGGTGGAGATTTCCAGGGCGAGGACTGGTGGGATTTCAAGTCCTGATCTTTGAAGAGATCAGGGATTGGTGGGTTTTCTTGTTCAGGGATTAGTGGGATTTTATTTTATTTTTTTCTTGTAGGGTACGGTCTGGGAATGATAGTTACAGCTGTTAGGAAATGGCCTTTAAGGCTGTTAGAGAAGTCTGGGTGTTGGGGTCTGGCCACTTTCCTGCCTTGAGGGTTTACAAAGTTTACAAAGGGGGTTCATGTCAGGAAAGGCTTAAGTCTGAGCAAATAGCCAACACAATGGAATCTCCATACTTATTTTCAAAAAAAATGATTAAATCCCAAATTTTATCTTTTATTTGCTAATATACACTTCAAGTTACTTCCTTACCAAAATAGGGCAAGAGTAGTAGCACTCAGGTGTTTCCTCGTCAGCCAGGGAAGCTCTGGAGCTGGGAGAGATTCTGCCTCAGCCTATGGAGGGCTGAGACTATTAACATGTGCCACAGGCCCAGCTAAGACCTATTTCTCAGGGCTGTTGTAGGAATAGAAAGTAAAGTACATCTAGGGTACATGCTATTCTTAGGTTTGGTGATGGATGGAGTTTTAAGATGTCCCGACATGCCTAGCACTGTACATGCCTTATATAATTTTCTTTTCATCCTCTCATTCGGGTGAGCTGGATCTGTGAGCACAAAGGGATGTGACTCATGGGAGGAGGTTGTTACTGGGTGAACAGAGAGATAATTCAGTGGTTTGAGTAAGGGCCTATAGAAGCCACATGAGTACAAACTGCAGGCAGACTCGAGGAGCCAAGGTTGGCCCAGTAGGTCTAGTAGATAGCCCAGCAATAGGAATGGAGCTGCAGTCTTAAAGCCACAAAGAACTGAATTCTGCTATCATCACTGTGAGTTTGAGAAGGATTATGGGCTCAGAACAGAATGTACCATGGACCACTCCTTCACCTCAGCCTATGGAAGCCAGAGCAGAGTCTCCAGCTCAGAAAACATGAAGATAATGAATGGTTATTTTCTAAAGCCATTAAATACAGAGTGACTAGAAACTAATGCAAGTTATTGCTGCTGCTGCTGCTGCTTCTTCTTCTTCTTCTTCTTCTTCTTCTTCTTCTTCTTCTTCTTCCTCCTCCTCCTCCTCCTCCTCCTCCTCCTCTTCCTCCTCCTCCTCCTTCTTCTTCCTCCTCCTCCTCCTCCTCCCTCTTCTTCTTCTTCTTCTTCTTCTTCTTCTTCTTCTTCTTCCTCCTCCTCCTCCTCCTCCTCTTCCTCCTCCTCCTCCTCCTTCTTCCTCCTCCTCCTCCTCCTCCCTCTTCTTCTTCTTCTTCTTCTTCTTCTTCTTCTTCTTCTTCTTCTTCTTCTTCTTCCTCCTCCTCCTCCTCCTCCTCCTCCTCCTCCTCTTCCTCCTCCTCCTCCTCCTTCTTCCTCCTCCTCCTCCTCCTCCTCCTCTTCCTCCTCCTCCTCCTCCTTCTTCTTCCTCCTCCTCCTCCTCCTCCCTCTTCTTCTTCTTCTTCTTCTTCTTCTTCTTCTTCTTCTTCTTCTTCTTCTTCTTCTTCTGTTTCAGTACTCTTGAGAGGGTGTGGTTTCGAGATGCAAGAATTCACACAAAGCAGCCTCCAAACATTGACTGGGTCGAAGTAAAAAAAAAAAAATCTACATCCTCTCTGTCCCAGAAGCTTAAATTGCTTGAAATGCGTATAATTATTCATTTTGGATTTATCCATAATGAGAGGCTTTATTGGAGGATTCTAGAAGACTACTGGTGTGTCCAGGAACATGGAGACTCAACTCTTACAAGGATTTTATTCGGTAGGAGCGTGTTAGAGGTGTGCTTACCACTGCCCAGCACACCCAGAGATTCTGATGGAGAACGTGCTCACAAGTAAAACCCAGGAGTCTGCATCTTTAACAAGCAGCAGCGAGGGGTTTGAAAGCAATGACCTGTGCCCTAAGCTGACAAACCCAAGGCTTTGGGGTGGGGGAGGAAGCATCACAAAGAGTGGACTGGTGACTACTCAGAATTCCAGGAAGGGTCCCAAAAGGAAACAAACTCTAACTTCTTTGACTGAATCAAGTAATTTCAGTGAAGAAATTTAAGCGTGCAGGCAAGTATAAAGGATACAATAAGGGTTGTTCACGTGCTGGGTGAGTGGCAATGGCAGGGAGTCCTCATATGCTTGTGACTGCAGGGGCAATAGGATCGTGAAAGCATCCTCAGGCAATCCCTCGGAGCCACAGGGTGATGAAGACAGGCCTGAGCAGGGAATATGGGCAAGAAGGTATTCAAGATGCAGCATGTTAAAGAGAGTTTGCACGGTAAACACACATCCAATTAGACCCACACATAAGTGTTTCCACATAAAAACACACAGACACACACGTACACACACACAGACATACACACACGAGACATTGATTGGAGCAGGAAGGTAGAGAGTAGAGGTCACTTTTCATATCAGAACCCAGTTGGAGGCTGTCCCACAAGACCCACTGATTACATTATCCCAAGGGTGAACTTCCTTCCTCATGTGCAAAGCAAGGCAGCAAGGGGCAGTAAATATCTCAGGGGACAGAAAATAACCAGCACATTAAAAACATTATTTTTAACATTTATTTATTTGTATATGAGTGTCTCTGAGCCATGGTGTGTGTAAGGAGGTCAGGAGGCTCCTTGTAGAAGCCGGTTCTCTCCTTTTCCCATGTGAATCCTACTCATTAAACTCGGGTGCTCACGCAGGCTTGATAGCAAGTACTGGCTGGCCAACTTGCCAACCTGTAACCCGCACATTCTAAATGTCAGAAACAACATCATAAACAGGAAGAACTTCTGAGAAACGAGGAGTGAGCAGACCGAATACAGTTCCCATAGATAGAAATGGGTGTATGTGATATCCCAAGTTAGGTATCTCAGCTTGGGCACTAGGATGAATTGGTACCAGGGCTCTGCTGCCATCCACACAGAAAACAGTGAGAATCGCGCATGCGTATCCGCCAGAGCCTTCCTGAGACACTCCGAGGACACTTCCTCCTATCTGCGCTGGTACAGTTGCCTTCTTGGCTAACAGCGTTACCAAAGCTCACTGCTGCCCTCTGGGTAAAGCAAACCAGTGAACTAAAGTGCCCTGTCACTTATGACAAATGACTAAGCATCTATTTCCCTCATTAGATTGGGAGAGGAACACGTTTCCAAAACATACATCTATGTATTTCATCTTACCACCCAGATAGACACAACACAACACAAAGTGTATCAATTCATGGAACTGGTCCTTTTTTCCCATTGGTAAACATAGGAAAAATTAAATGCTCAGTCTCGTTTAAAGTGTAGTGGTCCTGTAATTGAAGCATCTCTTAGTCTGTCTGAATGTGTGGTCTGTGGATAAAGTATTTCAGGAAGCCTTGCCTCAGTCACCGAAATTCAACCTTGAAAAAAAAATGGGTTGTAACAGTCAGTCAGTGTGAACAGGAAGGTAGCTCTCTAGCTCTTTCCTATTTTTCTTTCTCTTAATTCCTTTTGTTCTGTATTTCCTTCTTTAAAAATTTTTTTTTATTTGAAACTCTGTGATCTTTAAAACTCATGTGGTCTTGAACTTACTATGTAGTTGAGGCTATCTTTGAACCCTAATCACCCCACCTCTTCATCCTAGGTGCTAGAATTACAAGCGTGCACCATGATAAAGTACTCAAGTACTTTAGTTTTTTGACTAAGTTTAGTGTGAGGCAGGAGAACCAAGAAGTGTTCATATAGTTGAGCATTTTGGTGTTTTTGGCCCATTACTGTCTTTGCCATTTGCTGGCATGTGCCCTTCTGCATGATAACCCCTTTTCTAAGATCCAAATCAGTAAGTGGGGAAGTTCTTCCTTAGAGGATTCCCTTAATTTATCAGAAATGCATATGGATGATTTTCAAAGTCTATAGCCTACATGTGTGAACTTGCTTGAAAATCATTATAGTTATAGGGCCCTATGATGATCTTCTAGTTCATACGGACAATAATGGTTTCCTATATTACAATGTTAGTGATGTCGTAGCCTTTTAGTGTGTGTGAAAATTTGCCTCATAATGTTCCCATAATGTTGAAATCATAATACATGACTATATTTGCTGCACTTTTGCAATTATTTGTGGCAACAGAGGGGACAGTTTAAAAAAAAGACAGAGTCTATAGTCGATGAGCTCAGCTGAGGTCAGGCAAAGCCATTCTCTGCCTTTCTCTTCCAGCCTTCATATAGAATCCAATGATGGTTTCTACACTACATTGCCTTATTTTGCTTGTAGCTTTAATATTAAGAATGGTCCCTAGCTGTAACTCTGCAGTGTTCACAAGCTGAAGAAAGCTATCATATACACTATCATATACCACAGTATAGCTCAATTTGGAAAGGAGGTCCTTAAGAAGTCAGTTAAGGTTATAAGGGTTAGACCCAGTTGGATAGGAGTGGGATTTCTGTAAAAGAAATCCATGCATTCTCTCCTCAGCAAATAAACCAAGTAGAGAAAAAAAATCCATGTGAAATCTAGGAAAAGTAAATTAAACTTACAGGCTGTTTGATCTGAACTTTCTTGCCAAAACTGAGAAAATAACTTCTATTGATTAAAGATCTGGCCTATAATGTTTATATATATATACACACACACACATACATATATATAGTATACTATATATAGTATATATAGTATAATTATTTTATATATTATCTATAGTATATATTACATATATAAAAATAAAATATATAATTCCACTGATTCAATAACATTAGTAAAATTATTTTAAAATAACATATAAATTTTCATAGAATGTCTGCTCTCTAAAAGACAATGTCAAGAGAACCAGAAGACAAAAACACAGTCCAGAATAAAATATTTAACAAAAGCCTGGTATTCAAAATATAAAGAACTCTTAAAAACTGACAATAAGTAGGGCAGTGGTGGCACACAGCTTTAATCCCAGCACTTGGGAGGCAGAGGCAGGCAGATTTCTGAGTTCAAGGCCAGCCTGGTCTACAGAGTGAGTTCCAGGACAGCCAGGACTACACAGAGAAACCCTGTCTCGAAAAACCAAAAATAAACAAACAAACAAATAAATAACAATAAGAAAACACTTCAAAGTAATATGGAACTAAATTGAAAATCCAAAGCACAATGGCCCATATGATGTCATACTTTGATTATCCACTTGATCCCACAGAGAAACACCTATGAGATTAGTGAAGGTGGTCTAGGTATGCTAATGATGTTATTGCTAATTAGGTTAATGCTAATGAGGTTAATACTAATGAGGTTAATTCTAGAAGAGGTTAACCGAAGGAGAAAACAAGAGTTACTGAATGTGGAAGGCACCATCCTATAGCTTGAGAAGGAGTAGACAGGGAGAAAGAATGCCACTAAACACAACCCCCCCCCACACACACACACAAACTTCTTTCTGTATTTCATCTCTATCCACCGTGTTATAACCCATGGCTCTGATATACCCCTCCCCATGGTGAACCCAAATCTCTGAAATCACAAAGAGGGCATATACAAACTTTGTTGTTTCTGTCTGGCATTTCTCCCAGCAATGCAAACCCAGTAACACGCCACATCCAGATAATGTCCTGTTGTTACTGTGGCATAAATGTGTATGCTAATAACAACATGATAAAGTGACAACTGTGCCTCAACAAACACCTAGACGACAAGCAAACAAAGGAAGCTTTGCCACACTGCGTATCGTTAGGAAAATGTAAATTAAGACAAAAGCAACGCTAGTAGATCCCTAATAAGAAGGATGAAGTCTGGAACATCAACAAAACACATCACTGGGGCACAGGAATGCTCTTTCATGGTTGGGAATGAAGAACGGTACAACCAGTGTGGAAGAATCTTATAGCAGTAGACATACCCTTGTCATGAGATCCAACAGCCTCATCTATTGGTATTTACTCAGATGAGCTAAAACCTTCTGCATATAACAACTTTCTTAATCATTGCCAGACTTGGAAACAAAGCAGATGTCTTTCAGTGGAATGGAAGAAGTATTTAACTTCACAAGCATTAGTCTGTTGTAGACTGGGTACCTTAAATAGCAAATATTTACTTTATAACAACAGTCTTCGAGGCGGCTGGTCTGGGAGCTGGCGATCTGGTTACTAATAATAATAATAGCTGGTTTTTTGCTGTAGCCTCAGGTGATTGTTCTTTAAGCAGGCAATCTCTAATGTCTCCTCCTAAGAGGTCACTCTTCCATTGGATTAAAGCTCCAGTCTAATCATCTCAACTATCTTTATCTGCGTCCCTAAAGTCTTTATTGCCAAGTATAATAAGTAGCATTAATAATACAAGGACATTGGGAGGGGAGGGGGATATAGACCAACATAAAACACTGTGATACATCCAGATAAAGTGAAGATATCATGTCATGAAAAGATATGGAATAATCTTGAGTGTCACTGAAGGAAACCAATCTAAAATGGCTAGGTAAAAGTGAAGCCAATTATAGGATGGGTTAGTTCAGTTTTTGATCCTGTAACAAACTCCCTAAAATAAACAACGTGAAGGGGGGAGGATTTATTTTGGCTCTCAGCTCCAGTGTATTCAATCTGAGGCCACTTGGCCCCATTCTTCTGAGCCTATGGTAAGATAGAACAGCATGGTATTGTGGTCAGGCACATGATCAAACATATTGTCAGGTCCAGACAGATGAGTGGGTGGGTGGGTGGGTAACAGCAGTTGAGTGACTAGATCAGCAATAGGAGACTGAACTGAAATCCCTGGAACAGTCAGAGTTCTAAACCTATTGACCCCTTAATCACATACACACAGAGAGAGAGAGACAACAGAGACAGAGATAGAAAGAGAGAGGTAGAGATAGATTAAGAAAAGGGGGAGGGGAGGAGGGGGAGGGGAGAGGAAGGAGGAGAGGGAAAGAGGAGAGAGAAGAAGACGGAGAAGAAGAAAAAGAAGAAGAAGAAGAAGGAGGAGGAGGAGGAGGAGGAGGAGGAGGAAGAAAAGAGAGAGAGAGAGAGAGAGAGAGAGAGGGGGGTGTCAGGTGAAAACTTACACAGCATGGTCTTCCTCCCCTTAAGGGTCCAAGTGAGAGGATTGCACATTTACTCCTTCTGGGGTGTCTGTTCAGCCCTCAAGCCCAGATTTTCTGAAATGGCTCTAAGCTATCACTGTATTCATACAATCAGATCCCCCTTTACTTTTAGGAATAAGGTACCTATCAGTCTGTGTTGAACAGGTATTGTTTCTCGCGTGTGTGTATATAAACTGGTGCAGAGTCATCCTGCCGCCGCTCGATTGACACTCCAGATGGATCCAAATGCTGGTTGTAAAACAGAATCACCCAGGGTAGGGCACAGCCTGACAAAAACACGATTTCTCATAATATGTTGCAACTTACAAAAGGACAGGGGTTCCTGAGGGGAACACCACTTTTCTGGGGTCAGAGAGATAGTCCTCCATTCCTTGGTATGGGAACCCAGTTCCTGCTTTCTAAGTCTCTTATGCAAAACTGTGATGGGAAGCTCACCAGATGGGACGCTAAAAGGATGGGAATAATCTTTTCTCAAGCCATTAGGCAAGCCTGCAAACCCAAAGTTCAGCTATAAATTTCATAACAAGTGACCAGAAGTGACAATTGCCTTATCATTTTCTAGATTCCTTCTGGAGCAATCTTTTCTTTCTCCCCTGACAACCCTCCCCGGGGCAGAAGTACTCTACCACAGTGATTCTCAGCCTGTGGGCCATGACCCCTTAGGGAGGTGGCCTTTCACAGGGGTTGCCTAAGACCATTGGAAAACACAGACATTTACATTTCAGTTCATACCAATAGCAGAATTGCAGTGGTGAGGTAGCAACAAAGACATGATTCTGTGGTTGGGGTCACCACAACAGGAGGAGCCGTCGTATTAAAGGGTCACAGAGACAGGAAGGTTGGGAATCACTAAAGCAAAGAAGAAGAAAAAATGACATATAAGTGAGGCTCAAAGAACAAACGTTGTTAATGATTTAGAACGCGTTATCCACTTCTGCCTCAGCTTCCTCATAGTTCAGAGGTTCACACACAACGAGACGCAGGCTCAGTGCGACTGACCAGAGGCTGTCCCCTCAGAGGAGTGGAGACATGGTTGCCACACACCTTCAAACTGCAGGTGTGGATTCATATCTTTTCCCTTCCTTCTTCCTTCTCCAACTGCCCTACCTTTGTGATTCTGCAATGTCCCTTTAAGAGGGGGAAAGCCCCACTGTACACAATCATAGTGGTGACTGATACCTCCTCCTTCCCGCTTTCTAGACCTGGCCCTTTCCAAGAGTGCTCAGTCTCAAGGAACTGCTTGCTTTTCAGGGCTTTATCAAATATCTTCACACTCAGGTCAAAGGTGGATGGCACTTGCAGGAAGTATCTAGAACAATTTGAAAAAAAAAAAAGACTATAATATTCATACATTGCAGATTAGGAAGTCCAAGTGCCTGACTAGCAGACCTGCAAACATAGCTCTTCTGAATAACTGTAGCAAGAAAAAGAAAGCAGAAATGCTAACCGGAAAGGGAATTAATTGGGGGTAGACACATCTGAAAGGCGATGCAAGGACACATGTGTCTGAGAGGAAGATACCTTCACAGTTGCTATCTTTGGTCAATCTGGCAAGTCTACAATGTGGGGGTTGTGGGGGTAAATGTCACAGTCCATCAGAAGCCAGTGTCAGTGTGTTGTGATGTCATCTTTGGTGGCTCCGCTCTTACCAAGCAGTGCAACATTCATGCTGCTTGTTTAAAGTGAGAGAATGGAGCCAGGCATTCTGGCATACACCTATAATCCTAGCATTTGGGATGCTATAGCAGCATGATAGTCACAAGTTCAAGACCAGCCTGGGACACTGACTCAGAGGAAAAGAAGAGAAGAAAGGAAATGGGGAGGAGGAAGGATGAGGTGAAAGTGGAAGAGAGAGGAGGGAGTAAAAGAAGAGGGAGATGGAGAGGAGGAGCATGAAGAGAGTCACAGATTTTTATAAATTTCTAAATTATTATTCTGGCCCTATAAGTCACATCATTGGAGGAAGCCTGTATCTCAAATCTAGTCAACCTTAATATATTTAACAAGATTATTTCTGTATTTGTAAGAGTATAGACCAGCGTTTTAAAAGCTCACCAAGATCAATTCCAGTTTGGAAGTCTGGTCTGGGGCTAGGCAGTCACCGTCCTGCAAGGCTTCCCAATCCTAGCTGAGTGTGTAGGGCCTGAAACAGTCTTAATTAGTACAAGGGAGAGCTGTTTCCTCTGCTGGATGGAAATACCTTGTGGCCTTCTTATCCCACAGCATGGGGTACTTCTGCTTCTGAAGAGACAGCTCTCAGGAGAAAAATGTTCTTAAAAGACAGAGTAAATTTGTACAAAATTACCAATACTTTTATAATTTTTGGAAAAATACTTCTGGGGAATTTGAGTTGAAGAAGAATTTCTACCTCTCATCCTACTTTCCCTACCCAGGTTTCTTCTCTCACTCTGATGAGTGAAATCTCAGGATTTCTTCTGTAAATTTTGTTGTTCTGTCTTGTGTCAAACAGAGATAGGGGAACGCAGGTTAGGTTATTCCCTTCTCTGAGCTGGTAGAAGCCTACCATTTCCACCTGCAAATTAAACCTGTAAGTGTGTTTACAATACATTCAAGATGTTAGTTGATTGACAAGGCTGTTTCTAGAAACTGCTCTTCATCTCTGGGTAAGCCCCAGAGTTATATCCTTGTATTTTGCCCCCAAGCTAGAGGATAGGTGTCAACTTACCTGTTTTCATCCCGAAAAACCAGGGATAATACTATACAATGTTATTAAGTACGTATGGCTCAAGGATTGAGGTGGGTTCTGGAGAGGTGGTTCTCCAATGAAGAGCACGGGCTGTTCTTGCAGAGGTTCCAGACTCAGTACCAGGTATCCATAGGAACACTCACACCCCACATCCAGAGGATCCATGCCTTTTCTGACTTATCTTGGACTCTTGAACTCATATGGCACACATACATAGACATATATCACACACACACACACACACACACACACACACACACACACACACACACACACTAATCCTTTGGAAAGGACATAGTTTATACTGTGACTCTGACCTTCAGAGACTTGAGCTTAGTGCAATGGCGCCTTCCCGGAAGTTCTTCGTGGGGGGCAACTGGAAGATGAACGGGAGGAAGCAGTGTCTGGGAGAACTCCTCTGCACCCTGAACACAGCCAGCATGCCAGCAGGCACCGAGGTGGTTTGTGCACCGCCAATCGATTACATCAACTTCGCCAGGAAGAAGCTGGATCCCAAAATTGCTATGGCTGCACAGAACTGCTACAAAGTGACCAGTGGGGCCTTCACTGGGGAAATCAGCACTGGCATAATTAAAGGCTTAGGAGTTACCTGGGTCGTGCTGGGACACTCAGAAAGAAGACATGTCTTTGGGAATCAGACGAGTTGATTGGGCAGAAAGAGAACCATGCCCTAGCAGAGGAACTCTGAGTGATCGCCTACACTGGGTAGAAGCTAGACAAAAGAGAAGTTGGCATCACCGAGAAGGCTGTTTTTGAGCAAACCAAGGTCATCGCAGATAATGTGAAGGACCGGAGCAAGGTGGACCTGGCCTGCGAACCTGTATGGGCCATTGGGACTGGCAAGACTGCAACCCCTCAACCGGAAGTACATGAGAAGCTCCAGGGATGGCTGAAATCCAATGTCTCTGATGGGGTGGCTCAGTGCACCCAGATCATTTATGGAGGTGCTATCACTGGAGCAACCTGCAAAGAGCTGGCAAGTCAGCCTGACATGGATGGCTTCCTTGTGGGTGGTGCATCTCTCAAGCCTGAATCTGTGGACATCATCAATGCCAAACAATGAGCACTGCCCATCCTTCTACTTGCCTGCATAGCATGGATTAGGTTGCCCGGAACTGCTCCCACCAGTCACATGCTTCTGATGACATCATCTACCCCATCTTGTGGCCTTATCCACACTGTACCTTCTGGAGCCTTTTACAACTCCCCAAAATGGTTGGGACCATTTAATCCCTTTACTACTTAGAATGGTTAGAATCAAGTATGTCACCAAGGTGGCTTCCTGGGGAGTGGAAGGAGTAGAACTGACTGTCCCTTTGGGCCCTAACAAGTGAAATCGCCTTCCATTGGTTTGGGACGGAAACTCATGGTTGGAGGACAGGAAATGGGCTTCGTGTCACTTTGGCCTGTCATTTAGATGGCCTTGGCTCTAAGCTTCACTCCCAAGCCCTACCGGATGTCTGATGCAGAAGTTCAGAGCCTTTGGGTCTGAATTTCAGTATATATTAAGGCCAAGATCCTCTTACTCTAAGAAGACTGGGATACTCCCCTCCCCCACAGTGCTGAAGTCCTGGTATTGTGTTTGTGAAGCATCCTACATGGAAGGAAGATAAACACCTCGGGGTGGGAAGCATTAACATTACAGCTTTTTCATATGCTGCCATCTAAGGTCAGCTTAATTTTTTTATGACTGGAGCTGGTATTAGTCTGCTCTTCCCAGAGATCTTGACTGGTTTATTTCTTGCCATCTAGTGGAAGGCACCCTTGTACTGAATTTCTCTCTATAACCAAGGTGAGGACCCTAGCCCATCAACTAATGAAGGTCATTGACAAAGACTAAGGTCCTTTTTGGTGGGGTTGGAAGGGGAAGGAGTTGTTGCTTTGACTATTTGAGGCAGACTTTCACAGAGTAGCTCTGCTCACCTTCTAAATGAGGAATTAGCAGGGAGAACAACTTCTTGTTCTAGGCTAGCTAGGTGCCAGGAACCCTCTGTCAGATTCAGGGAAGTTCCCAGGTCTCTATCTGCCTTTGTGCTTTCAAAGCTGGGGTTTAGTGACACCCCAGTTGATTCCTTGGATGGTTAGCCCAGAACTACATCCACCAGGACTCACTGTAAGATCATTATCAGGAGACCCTCAACTTGGAAATGTTGGTGACATCAAAGCAAATCTTAGTTTTAAGAGGAAAAAAAAATAACTTTACTAGAGGTTACATTCACAGCCATTACTTTCTGCAGTATAATTCATGGTTAGTCTGGTATTTTTCCAGGGCAAAGAAACTCTTCTCTAAAGTACCTAATGTGCTATGCAGAAAGGGAAATTCCTTCCCGTCCTATGAGAGATGATATTGATTAATTTTTATTTTAGTTAGCTAAATGACTTTTTTTTCTGCAACATTAAGAGGAACTTATCCTTATGTGAATTTGTTCAGATTAGAAAATAAGAAAATGTTTACCATTTTGAATCCAGGATTCCACAATTCAATACCTCTTAAAGATGAAATAACCCCATGCTTTATTTTTAAAGGGCTTTAAAAATAAAGTTTTAGAAGTTATCAATGCCTATTTGGGAAATACATGATTTTCCTCTAATATACAATCATGACAAATGAAACAGTTTTTGTAGTTTCCAGACTGACGGCCAAGTCATCCCTGAGAGTATCCATGAATAAAACATGACAGTTCCAGTGGCAGAGTCTAAACAGGTTTTCCTGACTTCTACTTCAGTTCAGGGCTGGATTAAGGTCTCTAGACTTCTGGGAGTAAAATAGATGCTGCTGGCATGGAGACAAGATGTCTATGTTTTAGATTAAGATTTAGAACTCACCTGTTTGGAATCATTTGCTGTGGGTGCCATTTTTCTGCCTTCTTAGAGGGAGTCTCACAAAGGTTGTGGGGAGGTAGCTGGAAGACAGTAAAACTGATAGGGTTGGAGGGGTGACTTAGGGACCTTTGAAGTCAAGCTCAGATCCTGGTCTGGGGTAGATCCCATTAGTCATGACTTAGGGGTTACTCAGTTGTAGTGTTCCTCTGTTTAACAGTACAGTAGGGACACTGTGACTCTAGGCACAGCCTGGGCTAGGAAGGCCAGTGTTTTGCCCAGGAACTCTTTCTAATTCACAACTTGAAACTTGGCATCAGCAGCTTATAACTTGTTTTTTTTTTTTTTAATTTGGAGAATTAACATTAGACCATATCATGTTCATCTTGTAAGCATCGAAGGACCAGTTTTGTTTTGTCTTGTTTTGTTTTGTTTAGTTTCGTCCTTCTCTAGTACTTCAGTACAGCAATCAACTTAGAATCCTAGCAAGCTGGGTGCTTCCTAACATCCAGCAAGAGAGCCCTTGTGAGCACAACCTTGGTGTACAATGCATAAGTTTAAAAGCTGAGTTGTGAGGCAGAGTTTCTCCAAGAGCAGGTGGGTGTCTTCTGGCTTTGCACACAGTACTGCAGAACCCAGTGCACAACAGCAAAACCAAAAGCATGTGAGGAAGGCAGAGAGAGCACACAGCAGTTCCCCACCTCACACAGACCACAGCAGCAGGAAGCACAGATGATCTGCAGTCCCAGCAGAACCCACCATGGGACACGGCTTTTGTAAGGGATGCTGTGGGGTAGACTCTGCCCTGGATTCCACTTGACATTGGTTCTTTGAGAGAGGGCCACGCCTAGGAGAGATAATTGAGGACATACAATGAGGTCTGCTATCCTTTGCCTAGAGTCTAGGGCTAAGATGTAAGTCTGCTTTGCCATCTTTCAAAGTAGTAAACCACAGGTCGCCTACAAGGAAGGTTTATGACGCCCAGTCTGCCTCTGGTTACTAGTGTCAACCCCATATCCGCTCCAGCTATGGGATATGGAGGAACTGCCAGACATCTGCAACTGGTTTAGACTGGGTCTGAATTCCCCCAGGAAGTAAAGTGTGTGTCTGTGTGTGTGTTAGGGGAGAGGCAAGGCACTATCACCTATCAATTACCTAATTCCTGGAAAAAAAAAAACTGAGGAAGTGGGTGGCTTGTTGTTAAGGAACTTGGAGAAGGTGTTTCTGTTTTAGTGTACAGCATTTGGTTGTAAACCATGTTAAAAAAGAAAACACACTTTCCCTTAGCAACCATGTCTGGAGCTGCACTTAAGGCAGACAAGAAAACAGCTGGTTGCAATTTCCCTCGTTTTTTGCTGGACTTCTGTGTCGTTAAATATAAAGATGGTTCTGACTCCTACGGCGGGTGGGGGGAAGAGCCTGAAGTAGCAAAGGGAGGGAGGAGTTTTTGCACAGTGACCCAGTGTGGTGCAGAAGAGGACAATTTCACCAAGACACCACACACAAGGGTACTCTGGCAGAATTATGAACGCGCTATTGTAAACACTGCCTCCTCAGCCCCACTGCCAACACTCTTGGTTCTTAAAGGTCTAGAGTTAGAGGAAAATACCAGGCAGGAAGACTCAAGCCTGGAATCGCAGCACTTAGGAGACCAGGACAGGCAATGACTACTAGTTTGAGGCTAGCCGATGCTACATAGTAATTTCCAGACTCGTCTTAACTAAACAGAGTGAATATCTGTCTTAAACAATTGACTTCAAAACAAACAATCAAAAAACATAATCCAAGAAGAGCTTATAAAACCATGTCTTTCTGATTACTATATATTTATTTCTACAAGTCCACTTAAGTGTACAATTTGATAAGTTTTGGCAAATGTAGAAATGCAAGCAACCACCATAACAAATGAAGCATTTAAATATTACATCACTCTAAAAAATGTCTACATGTCTGCTTATTGTCACCTTGCCTTACAGCAGATACCAGGAAAATTATATGGTTTGCTATGTATCTTTTAGTGACTGGCCTCCTTTATACAACATAATATTTCCATTTAAAGTTAAAACCTGTAGAATAAATCTGAAAAAAACAAGACTGTTTTAAAGCGAGGGCCCAGCAAGATGGCTTTGCAGTGAATGGCAGGGCACTTGATGCTTTTGCAGAGGACTAGGATTTAATTCCAGGACATACATGGCTGCTTACAGTCATCCATAATTTTAGTTCCAAGGAATCTGGAGCCCTCTTCTGTCTTCTCTGTGTATCAGACGTGCATGTAGTACACAGACATACATGCAAACCAAACATTCATATACATAAAATAAGTCTAAATGTTAAAATCCCAGTCTTTGAGATAGCTCAATAGATATGGGCACTTATTCCTGACCTAGTGATTCCTGGGACACAGAGAGCAGAAGGAGAGAACCAATTTCTGAAAGTTGTCCTTTGAAATCTACACTCTGAAATCCTTCTCCTTACCACACACACAATAAATAAACAAACAAATAAATGTCATAAAAATGTAAAGTTAAAGCCTGTGTTGGTGAAAACTTAGCAGGTCATTTCACTTTAGTAAAGAGCAGCTTGTTACTTTCCAGATGTCGCACTTGTTTGTTGAATGTCTGGGGCCACTTTTAGCAAAAGTTTTGTGCATGGGAGTGTCAATCTTTGCTTGATCACATCTTCACTTCTCTGAAATATTTAAGAATAAAAATGTTGGGTCATTTGACTTCATTGATCTATTTTCTTTATATATTCCCTTTTTCCTTCTTGCATTTAAAACTTTTATTGCCTTTTAAAACTCTTTAAAAGTTATATTTTATTTATTTAGTGTGTATATATGTGTTTGCAGGTGTATACTTGTCACAGCCTACATATGGAGGCCAGAAGAAATCTCTGGGAGTCAATTCTCTCCTGGTATCTCTGAGATCCAATGATTTGAATGAAACTCAAATCATTTGGCATCTTTACTTCTTAAGGTATCTCACTAGCCCTTCCCCTAGGTCCTAAAGTAATTTTTATATTCTCTTGTTTTCTAACTTATTTGTTGGGCTTTGAGACAGGATTTCATATATCCCAGACTGCCTTAGAACTTTAGTGCCTATTGAAGCTTGGCCTTGAATTATTGATCCTTCTGCCGCTATGTCTTACCATGACCACCATCACTGGCTGTAGGTGAATTTTCAGGTTTCTTCTTTTCTAGGATAGCTGTGTCAATCTGTCATGTTTCTGCCAAGGACTGTTTCTGCCAGTAAATTACATGCAGTTTTATATATAGGTAGCCCTTGATTTACATTTGACTGAACGACCATGAAAATGAAGATACAGGTTGATATCATGCCTTAGTGATCTTAATAATGAAGGAAAAATAAAACGAAAATTTCTGTGACCTTTAAAAAAAAATTGGCATAGCATTAAAAACCCTCACTGTCAAAAAATTTCTCACTTTGTATTATCCATGTGTAGGGAATTATTCAAATGATGAAACTAATACTTTAAAGTTTAAAATGATATACACATTAGAGTGTTTACTTCTTTGTAAATATTTATCTGGTCATGCATGTGAATTTCCCATGTTTCCATTATAGAAACTGAAAATGTTCAGAAGCTAAATGGCAGTGACAGTTCTACCATGTGAGAATGTGTTAATTCCATACTTAGAGATTGGGAAGTGCCAAGTTTTGTATTATTATGTGTTATGTAATATGTATGTATTTACACATTTAAAAACTTACCAGGAGTCATTTGAGCAGTGCATTCTACTTCTTAGGGTGAACTTTATTAATGTAAAATATCTTAGTTGCTTTTTTCTGTTTCTCTGATAAAACAGGGGGGAAAACAACAACTTCAGAAGCAAAGGGTTTATCTTAGTTCACAGTACAAACACCATCCCTTCCCATGAGGAAGTCAAGTCAGAAGGAGATGGAAATGGCTGGTCACATCACATCCAAATTAAGAGAAGAAGGAATGCATGTCGCTGACTGGCTGCCTGGCTCCCTTTCTCCATTTGTACAGCACAGGGAATGGTGCCGCCCACAGTGGAGGTATTTTTCCATGTCAGTCAGCAAAATCAAGATACTTTCCCAGAGACATGCCCAGAGGACCATCTCCCAAGTGAATCTAGATCCTGTTGAACTGATGACAACACCCATCGTGCAGATGAGTTAATTGTCACACCCTCTTCTCCCTGCTCCTTTACCCTTCCATAGTGTGAAACAGCAGAGTGTCTCCTCGGGGGAAGGTTTTGCTAGTGTCATCTCTTTTGGAATACTTTCATCCTTTTCATCATAAGCAGTCACCTTATGACACTTGCACCAAATTCCTCACAAAAGGTGACAATGTTAACATCCTCATGTTAGACATTTTTTTTTTTCATTTGTCTTCAATTCACATCTTTCACTTCCTACATTTTAAATTTCTAGCTTGGTAACTGTACTTTCATCTTTGTTGAGCAATTCTTTCTTTGGCTCATCCATTGTTTTTAAGGTTTCATGTAAATTTCTCAGTAACAAAGAGGAAACATCTTTAAAATGGTATATAGATGAAGTGAGTCTGACATGCCTAGCAACCAGTAGCCACTAGGATTTGGAAAAACTAATAGGGATGACTCCAATTCCTGATATATACCTGTTATTTGCCTGATGCTTCAGGGCTAACAAACTGACACTGCAGTGAGCAGCTTCTAGAATTAATGATGAATAATATGCTATCATAGTTTAGGTATGAACTATGTTGTTTGAAGACTGGCATGGTGTTTGTTTGATAACTCTGGTCTATTCATTCTAGAACTTGTTCAACAAAACAAAAACAAACACAAACCAAAACAAAACCGAACAAAGCAAAACAAAAAACAAAGTCTGGCCTGTGTTTTCTTGAAACTAATGAGATATTCAGAAATGTGTTGGCTAATTTTGGAATATCTGCAGATTCTATCAGATCCTGTTTTCTACTGCCTTTATTTTAATTCTATGTTTAGCAGAGGACACAGGACATGCTCCACATCATAAAAGGGCTTTAAAAATGCAGATACATTTTGTGGTCCAACATGTGATCTGCATAGCAGATGTCGCATTTGTATTTGCAAAGTATGCTCTGAGTTTATTGGATGTAGCATTCCTTCAGACCAAGTGGGCCGATGGTGCTATACAGCTCACTGGATCTTTACCATTTATTTTCCTATCAAGTACTAAGAGAAAAGCACTATCAACATTTTTCCACCTGTAGTTGTTTCAATACTACTTCTCATAATCAATTTTAATGGTTTTATTATTAATTTTTCAACTATCCCGATAATTGAACCTAGGACCTCAAATCTGCCAAGCAAGATCTCTACCATTGAACACTGTTCTAGCTGTTTTAATCTAATTTGAAGTCTATAATCAAAAGTAAACATTTTTCAGATAGTTATGAGTTCTTGATGAAATGGCTACCATCATTATGAAGTAGCTTTATTGGCCTTTAATTTTTTTTCTAATATTAACAAAGTCAGTTTCTCTTTCTTGAGATTTCTGCTACAAATTCGCTCATATTTCTAGAGGGTTTTTGTTTGTTTGTTTGTTTGTTTGTTTGTTTTTGAGACAGGGTCTCACTATGCAGCCCTGACTAACCTTGAACTAACAGAAATCCACCTGCCTTGGCGACCCAAATGCTGAGATTAAAGACGCATGTCAGGATGCTTATCCCAGTAGTTACTTTACTTTTAAACTTTCTGGATCTGAGTTGCTTAAGGGGCGCTTTCTATAATAGCTGGCAGCAGGCCATGGGTTTCTTTTATAAAATCAGCAATCTTCGCCTTTTAACACCAATGGAAACAAGCATAAGAACATGGAAGCCAAATGTAATATGTAGACTCTTAACTTTTAGTACAATTTTTAATGAAATTATGTCTACCACCCTAACTCTATTTTTCTCATTGATTCCTTATTTTTCCCACTCCCTCAACTATTTCTCAAGATTAGGGCTTACTATGTAGTCCAAGCTGGGCCTGAACTTAGGATAATCTCCTGCCTCAGCCTCCAGAATGATGTGGTTCTAAGTGTGAGCCACCTTGTCTGACTCCCCTTTTCTCCGTTCACAATGAGTATGCAACTTATATAATTGACTTGTTTGCTATACATTTTTGTTTTGTCAGGGGTTTTGTTATGAACATGAAAACAGCATGACCCCATAGCAGTGCACTGGCATTGCCTCCTGACCCTGTAGAAACCACTTTCACCCATTCCTTCCCATCTTTATCTCTCTTTACATGCTCCTAGATTCTAAAGTTTACAAATTAGATGGTCATTATTTTTTACTTTAAATAATTATCTTTGAACAATTTTATACATGTCCTCTGTGTGTGTGTTTGAGTGTGTGTGTGTGTGAATAGTACATTTGTAGACGCCAGAGAACAACCCCTGAGAAGTGACTATCTCCTTCCACATTGGGATCCCTGGGTTTGAACTCACGTTGTCAGTTTCTTTGGCAAGCATCCTTACCCACTAAACAACCTTGCCAACACAGAACATCTTTTCGTACGGTGAAAAGTCTTATATTTACATGCTTCTCAGTCCCAGCATTTCTCTTTGTAGATTACACTTTTGCTTAAATATATACTTTAAAGATAATTTCATTGTACTTATCATCTTAGGTGTAAAAGAATTTTATTTTGCCACTTTAGAGATGTGACATTATTGTCTTCTATCCCAATTTCTTCTGATGATACATCTGTGGCATTTCTTATCACTGTTCCCCACTTTCTCTAATGGTTGTAATGTTTTGTATTTATGACAGATGTTTAGCAATTTAACTATGATGTTTCGTCTGTGTTGTTGTTGAGAGATCTCAAGAATGGTGGCAATTAGAATAATTGAAGTTTTGGGACAATCCTCTTACTTACACACATATGTGTGACCAGCACTTGTTTGCTTCTTTTATCCTTGTCCGAGACTGAGCACACACAGCAGACTGCTTGGTACTGTGTCTCAGCACTGAGCATGGCTAATGTTTATGTGTCCTTACTCTTTGAATCACAGATTACACGTTTATGTTCAGATTCACAGATCTGTTAGCGTCTGATCTGCTATAATGTCAAACAGTTCCCGTTCTCTATGTTGGACTTCGGTTCTATAACAACCTTCTTACTTTTACGAATTTTATTTTTTATTCAGCATTACATTTTCCATTAATATGCACACCATTGCAATAACTATTTTAAAACCTATTTTATTTTTTTATTTATGTGTAAATGTGTCTGTCTGTATGTGTATTCCACGTGTGTCCACCATGAGAGTCAGAAGTGGATGATAGATCCCTTGGGGCTGAGCCACTGGAAACCAAACCTGTGTCCTCTGCAAACTCAGCTCTGCTCTGACCCACTGAGCCACCACTCCAGCCCCAAATTACAATCACTTCCTCAAAATCTTGTATATTAATTTTATCACTTAAGTTCACCTTTCTGATTGGTTGATGATTCTCTTGCCTGCAGATTGCATTTTACTGCTTTCCTTTCATATGCTTGTTTATTTTTTTATTGAATATTAGACAAGAAAAATCCTATTGTTAATGTTCACTTTAAGAATGCATCACAGGCAGCTATCAGTTTGATTTTATAGACCTGTTTTTGAGCTTCCTTAGCTTGGGTAAAGAATGGTCAACCCTTGCTAGCTGCATCTTATTAGCAGGATAGGACACTTTTATGGCATCTGGCTGAAGCTGGTTGCTCAGTTGTATTCTCAGTGGAAGTAAAAATCCAAAACAGTCCCAGATTGTCTTTAGCTTTTGAAGTTGCCCAGCTTGTACTCAGTTTGTTATTCTTCTCCACCCTCATGGAATTTCAGATTGTATTAATTCTAATGCATGAGTATTCAAACAAAGGGTATGTATTCGGGTCTAAGGAGATTCTTGAATGAGCATAGTGTAACTTCCTCCTCTTTGATGCTTTGCTAGATAACCAAGAGATGCCTCCAACTCACTAGTGTTCTGTATTTGTCTTCTCTGTTCAGAGAAGGCCACCAAACTCTGCCTAGGTCTTCCTTTCCTGTGATCTGAAAATTGCCACCCTGCAGAAAACTGGGACAATCAGAGGGTTGGGCTGATTTCTGGCTCTTAGACCAGGACCACAAACTGTCCGAGTTTGCTGATCAGTGTGAAAAGTTGTTGAAAGAGTTTCATGTGGCTCTGGTTTTTTATCAGAGGAGAGCTGTCCTGTTCTAGCCCCAACTTTGTGGGCAAAGAGAGAACCATTTTATTTATTTTTGTAAAGAGAATTAAAAAAAAAAAAACAGCCTGACCTGAATACTAATCATTAAATTAATAAATAGTCTTGAATTCCTACTTGAACTTCACCTACAAAAGGCATGTGAAGGTAGAACTTCATTTGCATAATTCACTCCCATAACCTCATTCTTTCCTTATTGTTGTCCACCTTTCCTTTAAATCCTCACTTAAATGTCCCTTCCTGCAGATACCAGTGGGGAGCAAATAAAATGCTCTAAGTTCTCCCAAGTATTGTGAAAGACATACTAACAAGGAAAAGAAAAAAGGTTAAGTAACATTACAGTGCACATCATACAGGGGAAGCCTTGGTGGCGATAATTTCAGCTCGGGGCCTGAGGTCTCTGCTGTATGGCTGATGAAAGGCAGAACCTTTGTCCCCAGCAAAGAGACTATACCCCCTGTGGTTAGTCATAAAGGCAAGGAGATAGGGACAGCTTCCTTTATTTGCTGGGTTTTGGTTGGTTGTTTTTGTTTTGTTTTGTTTTTAATTGCTTTTAACAATTTTTTTTCATCCAGATAACCAATACTATATAGCCAAACAACTTCCAGGACTATAGGAAAACTCTTTGTTCTTTTCACCTACAAAAAAAGCATGTGAAGCCAGAATTTGTTGCATAATATACAACATTGAGAGCTCTCCTGCCTTATCCCTTCCTCGACCAATCCCCTTTCCTTCAAATACCCCATTTCTCAAAGGCCTCTACACTGTATCAAAGTTGCAATGGTTACCTAGCTAAGCCCTTCTGACTTCACTGTCTCAAAACTTACCATTAAGTTATAGCTGACCATTTGCACGATTCTCTAGTTAGTGGTTACTGTTCTGCTAGACTATAAGACCAGGGAATGCTACAGGCTTTGCTCCCCACTGCTATCTGCAGGAAGGGACGTTTTTAAGTGTTACCAACTACTTGGACCAAACAAAAAGCTGTGTTTGAGTTCTGGCCAGTGCTATGCTACTTTTAAAAGGTCTTCAGGGGCATCTATTAACTACTGAATAAGTGTCTATTCTTTCGCATAATGTGTCATCTATTTATCTGTTGCAAGGCTGACCTTTTTCCTCACTAACCTCTACACTGTGAAGACCTGATTCTACATGAGATAACTGCAATAAAGAAGCTGTTTGCATCCATTAGATTAGGGGCTTTTAGAAGCCAAGGATTGGAGAACTTAATAGACAGGAAGATGGTTTGTCAGAACAAGAACCAAAGCTACAAGGTCTGTGATATACAGGGAATATCACCGATTTGGGGAGAATCTGGGATATGAAGAAGTTCCCTGCTCACAGTGAAAGAAAGGGCCAAGGATGTGGGTGGGGAAGCCAAACCGGAAGCAGGAAGAGCGAGGAGAATCCCCATATTCCTGCTCCAGGCTTAGAGCTTGGACGCAGGAAGAGGCACATGGCTCATGGGAAGCATGAATATTTTCTGGAGTATGTTCTGAAGCCGTGAACTTAAGGGAAATATGGGAAATTATCTGTGAGAGGATTAAACACTGAACCTGGTCTTCTGCACACGTGACTTTTGACAAAGTGTCAAGCGGACGAGGAAAGGGGCTCTCACGGCAGCACCTCCAAGTTCTGACTTTCTGAAGTCCTTGAGTTATATTCAGGTCGTAACTAGGGAAATATGAGTTCCTATTACAAGATTAGTAGCAGGAGTTAGATGATGCCCAGACGGTCAGGCCCTGACAGCTATCTTTGTAGATTCTGGCACTGGGCAGCCTTAGACCAGGCAGATCATGCTGCACCTCAACTGAGGACACCAAGAGACCACTAGGTCATGCCTCGAGGTGGCACAGATGATAGGTCGGTAGTGCAGGGACACTGAGACCACTAGGTCATGCCTCGAGAGGACACAGATAGTGCAGGGACACTGAAGAGTTAGGTGCCTCAACCAGTGCAAGACTACGTGTGGTAGATTCTCAGCCCAGATATTTAGAGAGGAACAGGTGAAAAAATGTTAAAGGAACATTCATAACACTTACCAAAGATGGTAATGGAGATTTTATTTACGGGGGAACTATAAAGGGGGGTACAGGGGGACACAGCAGTCAGCTGGACTGAGGTCACCTCTTCTCTAACAAGGAGAAGTGAGGATTAGGACCTGAAGGATGAGGGTGGAAATTCATGCATGGAAAATTAATAGGATGAAATACCAGAGGGTAGGGAAATTTTTATTAGATGAACAAAACAGGTTTTTTGCTGAAGGCAGACAATGAAGATAAAAGAATGGGGAGAGATAAAGACTGATGCGAAAGTTTGTAGATTTTTGGTAAATTGACTGAACAAGATTCTGGTTCAAACTAGATTCTACAAATGTGGGGAGGCAAGCATAAGAAAGAGGACTGGGAGACCTGACCCATATGTGGCCAGAGGAGAGCATCAGAGGAACTTGGGGCAGAAATCTAAAACAACCAGGCAAGTTCTAAATAATCAGATATTAGATCTGGACAGCGACAGAGATTGTTATGATCTTGATCGTCACACGGCTTCAGAAGGACCACACCAGGCCAAACAGTTCCACATGAGGTTTATTGGGAGAGAGAGGAGAGCAAGGTGGCAGTGGAAAGAGAAGGGTGGAGAGAGAGAGAGAGAGAGAGAGAGAGAGAGAGAGAGAGAGAGAGAGAGCTTTCTTTATATATGGATGATGAAGTAATCGCAGGTAAGGTGGGAGATGAGCCAAGCAGATTCTGGGAATATGGTGGTTGTTGCCTTGGCAACAGGTGTTCGGGTACCACCTATGTGATGTCACAGGTTTCAGAGGTCCTGATACCAACAGAGATTAGTAGGGGTATTTGGCTGAGCAATCCTTGCATAGGAAGAAGTACACTGGGTATGGAAGAAAATCTCTGCTTTAGTCAGGAATCTGAAGCAAAGCCTGAGTTGCTTTAGGAAATGGAATCAGTTGTGGTTTTGCTCATAACTGCCTGATTTGCATCAACTAGAGTGGTTAATAAGAAAGCAAACCCAGCAGTCCCTCCCCATACTCTGTCCCTCTCCCTAGCCACACTTCTTCCAGTGTCATAAGCTACTCTGTGTCTCCTTGAAGTCTCACACCTTGTCCACTCTGCTCCTTTGTGTCTGCTGGGTCTCTCCAGAACCATGGTTCTCAACAAGTGGGTCGCATCCCTCGAGGGGGCATCAGATGACCCTTTCACAAGGGTCACATATTAGATATCCTGCATATCAGACAGTTACGTATAATTCATAACAGTAGTAATATTACAGTTATAAAGCAGCAATGAAGTGATGTTATGGTTGGGGGGTGGGGTCATCCCAACATAAGAAACTATATTAAAGGGTTACAGCATTAGGAAGTTTGAGAACCACTGCCTTAGAAGAAGGTACTTCAAAGGCTGGGGACAAATGCATCCATATTTCTGTTCCCAGAAATCAGCACAGTGCCTGGCAGATAGCAGGCACTCACTTAATGGCAGATGGATGCATGGATAAAAACATTCCAGTACTCATGGCCAAACCACAAGGGAGAAAGACCAGTGGTGTGACTGAGAAGGACAAGTGTCCTTCCTCCCACTGAAGCTGGTCGCTAGTTGCTGGGCTTGCAAGGCTTGCTTTACAGCCTCTGCCCCAGTAAAAGTGAATTGCTACACTTTTCATTATTCTGTTGTCCATCAGCACCAGGCTGGGTAGAGGCAGAGAACAGAGCTCTGGGAAAGAAGCACTGAGGGGAACAGGCCCAGCTGAACTCTCTCCCCTAGGAAAGGCTCCTCCCCTAGGCGTGTCAGTGGGAGGCTTTTTACAGAAGAAAAAGACAATGTGAGGAAACTGACCCTTTTGGTGAGGGAGTGCGAAACATCAGCAGCCTCTGAACAATGCACTCACAAGAATTTTACATTTCGACTCCATGCTCACTTTAACGGTCTGCTGCCGTATCCTGAAATTTTTCATAATCGCCGGTCCCCGAACTTTGCATTTTCATTTTGGCTTAGGCGTCGTCACAAGTTTTGGCTGATCTGGTTGATAGACATGACAACAGAATCAAAGAGGCCTAGGAAGAGTCAGTCTTCATCCTTGACTTTGCAAAAGGCCCTATGGTCAAGCCAGGGAGGTAACATGCTAGAGGGCAGACAGCAGGGAACCTCAGAGTGTGCCGTGATTTCTCATGTGTATTCATTACAGTTTGGCCTCTGGGACATTGGGGGGCAATGTCTTTGGGCCCCTCACCAACAGCTACAACCTCTTTTCCTTCTATGTCTTATCAGCACAACCACATGGGTTGTACCACTGATGGCCATGTGTCCTTTCTCTGAAGCTGGTGACCATGAGTTGACTGTCTTTCACTGGTGTGTCATGTCTTTGGCCTTAGTAATACTTCAGGAAATAACCAGAAGATAGAGATATTCAGAGATCAGGAAATAACCAGAAGATAGAGATATTCAGAGATATACCATAAACAAAGAAGACAAAAAAGCATGAAGATGTTACACAGAGGCAAAAAATTATTCATGACATTTATAAAGTTGAAAAGTTTAGGTAAAAAAAACAATAAAAATGCAGTCTACTGGGAAGCAGCCCCAGCCATGAGTAGCCTATCAAAGAGTTACTACCAAGAACTACTGTCTCGGGTGACACAGTCTGGGCATGGCCCCCATCGTTTTTGCATGGTTTGAAACAAAAGATGACAATCTGATTTACCTGATGCATTTCCTCTATACATTCATCATTAGCAATGTCACCTTCCTTCCCAGAGAAGAGTCCTTGTATAACTAGGCAAATGTTTCTGCTTTGACTGGGTACATTAAGTTTTCAACAGGAACTGAGTAGTGACTGAACTCTGCTCCCGCCCCATCAGAGTCTGAAAACGTGACAAGCACAGCCCAAAGGGAAGTTCCCCTCTTGTCATTTTTTTGTCAACATCTCTATAAGTGTTTCATAGTTTTGGCTCTGTGATAGACTTCAAACAAATCCAAAGATACTCCTTGTCCTCAGGCAAGTAGTATAACATCAAAAACACGACAGAGAGCACATGCGTATTTCTTCCGTGCTGAGTGGAAGGCAGTAATCTGTGGACGTACAATGCTTGCTAGTGGTAAGGCAGGTGTTTACCATGCTACAAGCATGACACAGAAACCATCAGAAGGGCTTTTCATTTTAATTTGAAACATCTGAACAGAGGCACGGCTATTGCTAATCCTCAAATTAAACAACAGGCTTTTTCCAGAGTTGCATACCAAACTGGCCGAGTTGCCAAGGGAACTCCCACCCTTTGCTCATGTGCGTCTAAGCCAGAACCTTGCAAACAGATGCTCATTTCATCCTTATTAAACATTCCTCATTGCAAGCATTGGGTAAATATTTGTTCAGTGATAAGAACCATGAATGGAAAACCTGTGTTTCCAAACACACAGCTCATCTGCGTTTGTTGGTTGTTTGTTTGGTTGGTTTGGTTTTGGTTTTTTTGTTTGTTTGTTTGTTTTTTGTTTGTTTTGTTTTTTGATTTTTTTGGTTTTGTTTTTGTTTTTCGAGACAGGGTTTCTCTGTATAGCCCTGGCTGTCCCGGAACTCACTTTGTAGACCAGGCTGGCCTCGAACTCAGAAATCTGCCTGCCTTTGCCTCCCGAGTGCTGGGATTAAAGGCGTGCTCCACCACGCCCGGCTTCCATCTGCGTCTTTTAAATGCTGTGAAAATGGTTGAGAAGGCGTCTTTTATCCCGGCTGGAATTATAGTTTAAAGGTGAGGTGAGAAGAGATCTCTTGTTAATCCCTCTTTTCCCAGGATCCTCTGTTTCACTCCTCATATGCAGGACCCCTCTCTCTGGACACAGGATGCTGCATGGCTTCTTCATGCACTGATTAGGGCAGATGCATCTTCAGTTTCTCAGGTTTTGATTTTATTTATTTTTTTCAATTATATTTTTTCAAGGATTACATCTCATTATGCTACTTGTGAACACAGTGTTTTAGCAGATGCCCATCTCACTCATCTGTCCCACCTTTTGGGCCCTTTATTCATTAAAACCTCCCCCCGTCTAGTCTCCTTTTGGCTTTCATGTCACTTGTGGCTTTTCCCAACTTCTCTACCTCATCTTCTTTTTTTCTCTCTTGCTCTCCTTTCCAGTTTTTTTGTTTTGTTCTGCTCGTTGCTTTACCCACCTTTACACCCATTTTTATATGTCTGTGTCACATATTACAAAAAAAAAAAAAAGATCTATATAAGAGAGATAACATGTCATTTATGTCTTCCTGAATTTAGGTCACTTTTCTTAATATTAAACTTTGCAGATCTATCCATTTTCTTACAAACGTCCCAATTCCATTTTTGTTTACATCCAAATAGTATTCTATCGTGACTATGTACTATATTTTTCTTAGGTAGGTAACTGGAGACATAGGCCTTTAGAAGCTGCAATATTTCCTCTTTCTTCCTCACCAAGTAGCTCTGTCGAACCCAGCTTGAGCGGCACAGTGAAAGAGGCTGACTGTTTCCTGGAATAGCCTATTTCACTTTCTAGGGGGTGGGGAACCAGGTAGTCTTTAAAAGGGTATTCTTTATTTTTAACAAGATGTCTATTTTTTTTTCAAATTCTTAAACACTGGGTTTGAACTCTTGGGTGACATTTTTATCCCCTTTATTCATATCCTCAGCCCTTCCCATTGGCCAGATAAGGAAGAAAGTTTGCAAAACAATGGGAAGCTGGAAAGGGCCCAGGTTATGAGCAACCAGGAAAGTCGGGTTACTGTACCAGTCATACAGATAATGCTTAGCAAAGGTAGCAGACTCTGGAGAAAGCTGATGAGGTCAAGTTTGAACACAGACATAACCATAGTTATTAAAAAAAATTGAGAAAACCCAGTGGGTAATCTGAGAAGTCCAGAAGGAAGTGGTAAAACCAAGGGAAAAAAATGAAACCATTCATGATGAATGTGTAATGAAAAGAGGACAAGAATGAGATAATTATAGTTCAAAGCAGTTATCACATTATTGAGGTCCAAGTAGGTCGACAGGATTATGACTCTAAGGGCAGGTATAGGAAGGCAGGTGGTGATATTAAGCCAGTAAACCCATCAGAAGGAATTGGGATGTAAAATTTGCATGTATGACTGATGAGGAAATACGATGGGAAGGAGAGAGTATTACCAGCAATTATCTTGAACCTGAGACGTAGCCACATTGTGGGTGTGGTGAGGTAAGGGAATTCACACCCATTATTGATCCTTATTTGCCCAGCACATTCTTAAGTATTATAACCTGATAAGGTAGGTGTTGGAAATCAACATCCCCACAGTTCACAGTTGGTAGCCATTTGTTTGAAGGGAGTAGATAAGCTATTAAGTGTGAATTTTTTGACTCCAGTACCCTTCTACTTCCCCATAATACAACTCTATTTCTTTGGACTGTAGAACATTGTTCTGCAAGCATAGCGGGTGTCACCCTCTTCGTTGGGGCAGCCCTGGCTACTTGCAAGGTACACTCGAGATTGGGTCTCCTGACATCTCCATGTGGCAAAAGGAAGTAACGAGGGTCACTGAACCTTCACCTGAGGTCCTAGACACTTCTTTTTGTATATGACTCTTCCCCAAGCTGCACGTGTTAGTCTGAGAACATGACAGAGTATACAAAGTAGTGAGGAAGGGGGACCCCATCTGTGCTGCTATGGAAAGCAGTCATGCATGCTAGAGTGAGAACTTCTGCTGATCTGTCTTTTGGGCCATCACTGACAATATTTTAAATAACACCTCATATACTAAGTAAGCTCAGTAAGGCATTCATTCATAAAGTTAGACTGTAATGAAATCCTTACTTCTGTCCTTTGTTGGTGCTCTAACACAGGTGAGCAGGCATTTGATATACCTCTTAGGAAAAGTCCATGGAGCAGACAGGAGCTCCCTGGAAATACACCATTTAACAGGATTTAGGATCATTTCTACTCATTTCCAGTAAGCCTGGCCCAGTATCTGGCCTGGTGTGTCTATTTGGAAGGCTGGTGAGTGACTAGGAAAACTGTTAGGGCAAGGTCACAACCGGAAAGAGCTAAGTTCCTTTCCTATGCTCAGGTGATGTTTGACATGATCCGAAAGAACCTAAGACACAGGCACAGAGAGAAGTGCTCCAAATAGAGTACACAGAGCATTCACTAAAATGGGCCCAGGGGTTCCCTCCATGTGGAATAATCACTGTCACTTGGGATAGGGAGAGAGAGTCCCATTCCTCAGTCTGTGTCCACCTCCCCCGCAGTACTGGTCTTGAAGCTGTGCATACAAATGCTTCAAGTTCTCTGCATTCTTGTCTCAGACATAATGAGTTCTATAGAACACTGGCGACAGGTAACTGGGACTGATGCTAGTAATTAGTGCTACAAGTATCCTTGGAAAGTGAAGACATACAAAGGTGAGGAAGTATATATACATTATGCTTTGATATGAACCTTGCCTCCTATTGAGTTCTCATCTGTAGTCAGCTAAGTATCGGGAAAAATTACAAGAGACTTTGAAATGGGCAAAGACAATTACTGTGGGACAGCCTTGTGGGGGTTGGTTGTCTCTGCGTTCTGTTTGCCTTTGAACTGTGTTAAACTCTGTAACTTGTAAAGCCCTGAGAGCGATGAAATGAACCCTGCAGATGAAGTGCAGTGGAGAGGCGACAACTATGACTTGTTTCTGTGGCCCAATCATCCACCCAGAACACATGGGCTCCTCTACAGCAGCCCCTCCTCTACCATGGACACTACACTTTTTAGCTGTGGAAGACTTTGGAAGCAGGAATTATCACAGAGACAGAGCCCCTTGGAAGACGGGGACAAGAGTTAAGATGGTAGCTTGCTTACTGCTAAGACAACCTCTAGCACAGAGGTTTGTTGCCTTGCGAGTTTGAATAGTACAGTATTTTTATGTATGTTTCTCTTCTGAATACGGTATTCACTTCGAACTAGCAGGAGAATGTCTGTTACTTTATTTAGGGATTTTGCTTGTTTGTGAAACCACATATTGTGCTATAGGGACAACTGCATTTAAAATTTATTCCCAAGATGTTTGCTTAAGAATAAGTTTAGAAAGTTTGCCATGAATAACCATTAGCTCACTTCTGTAGAACCTGGCTTCTATTTTTTTTTCCTTATTAAAACAAGCAAACAAGAAAGCAAGCAAAAAGAATAAGAAAGGAAAAAGAAAAACATTTTTACTGTTTTAATTTTTTCAAACTTTTTAATTACCTTCTAATACTAAAACTGAGATAACGGAAGGAGAGAGAGAGAGAGAGAGAGAGAGAGAGAGAGAGAGAGAGAGAGAGAGAGAGAAATTCTGAAATGTACACTTTCAGAAAACAAATAATGCTCTCAAACAGTCTGAACTTCCATCAAGTTTGGACGACTGGGATAAGCACAGATTTCAATATAATCTCACTGGGAAGGCACTAAGCAGTCTGAACTGGAAATATTCCCCTTTTTCTTTAAGAGACCAGCAGTGTGCCTCCCTCATAGGAGCTTTTGAAAAGGCTGGGTCCAATGATATTTCACTACCTGATCAACAACAGGCACAGCTCACACAGATTCCTCCAGACGTTCACAGTGCGAAGCGATGGGCATTGCACCATTCAAACAGCCAATTATCTTTAAAATGCATCTTAATTGCTGTTAACCTGGCCAATGGTTTCCTATCAAGTACATGACAATATAAGATAAGCCTACACACACACACACACACACACACACACACACACACACAGTCACCCTGGAATTAGGTAGCTGGCTTGTTCTCCATGTGGAATATATGTGCTGGACTCACTTTCCTAAGAAGTCCTCAGGAGCTGGTGACTGTGACCATCAGTGGTAAAGAAAGACCCTACAGCTCCTCGGTAGCCTCTGCTGCACCGGTTCGGTACTCGTTCTGCAGAAGAGGCCTAACTTCTGTCTTTCTTCGCCAGACCAGGAGCTGTCTATGAGCACCTGCCTCCACATCAGAACTCTGATTCGGAAATGCTACTTTTATCTGATGCTCTAGAATATCTGTCATCATCACTGCCATTTCTACGGCTCTGTTGTGAGCCAAGCACCAAGAATATGAAAGTGGGAGTGGGAGTGGGAGGAGAGCGGCTGTGCATGCCAGGAGGATGTGCTCTGGTTAGACAACAGCTTCCTCTCTTTGAATGTGCGTCATTGCCTTTGGCAGTTCCTGGACCTCAAAGCTCAGCTCTACTCTGCCAGATGAATCCCAGATTCAGCCCTGTGGAAGCTGCGTTGTGATTACAATTGTTTCACAGAGACCATAAACTGCTTCTCTTAGGAGAAACATACCGAATTGTGTTGAACTCTGACCTGTATAACTTACTACTTTCTGTGGTAGAGATAAATGCCTGTTGCTGTTAGCTCCTTTAAAAAAAATGACTTGTTAGGAACTTAAAATGTTAAGGAAAACTTATTTAGACCCCCAGAGACTCTAAAATGCACCATCTCTCTTTTTAGTGGCACCAAGCTTGATAAAAGTTGTCATGGCAACTTTGTGGAACCACGTGACCACAGGGATACAGGGCTGACTATGCTCACTCATGCATCTCTGCCTGTTGGTTGATCCAAGTTGTTTACTAAGAGTGGACTTCTCCCCTCCTGTCCAAATTCAGGTGTCAAATCTCCAGTTGTTGAGATGGTACTTGCAGGTATCTGGAGCCTTTGGGAGAACATAAGACAATGACATAGAGCTCTCTTGCATAGAATCAGTGACCTTATGAGACAACCAACCAGATGCTTTGTAGATGATGCTGTCCCTCATATCCCCACACTGCCAGGCATTGTCAACCGCATTGTGCCTTTTGACACATCCATAGGTGGTAAGCCTGGGGGTAGTGTTGCCTCCTATATGCTGCCTTCCAGTGCCAGAGGCAGCAGACGCTTCCTTACCTGAGCTGAAGGGAAAAGATCTGACTGTAGGGCTCTCACGTTCCAGAATTATTCCAGGACTCACTGTGAGGCTGTAATGCCACACACCATAATGGCACTGGTGTCAGGCAATTTGACGATGAGAACGCCATCCTAAACCACACAGGTCTTGGCGTGCTGTCCCTGACAAACACCTAACCAAATTAGGGTAAAGTTTTCCTCCATGCTGTCAAGATTCAGTGGTTACATGGCCAGCACGTGGACTTTAGAAAGGCGAAAGATGATAGAGCACTGTGATTCAGAAAGGGTAAAATAAAATCAATAGGATCACCGCTACTGATAGTGGATGACTTTACACATCTGACTTTTGTTTACCTTACCCAATATATGCCAGACCATCTGAGGGTCAAGAGAGCACTTTTCCATATGTGTGTGTGTGTGTGTGTGTGTGTGTGTGTGTGTGTGTGTGTGTGTGAAGAGAGCACTTTTCCATATATATATATATATATATATATATATATATATATATATCTTAAAAAGCTCCCCCCCAAGGCATGGCTCTGCCCATCATCTCTGCCTAGGCTTCACTCTTTACTGCAAGATTGTCTGACAAGTTGTCAGAACTGTATGAAGTTGCTTTCCAGGAGACAAGCTCCCCCTCTAAGCGCCTCCAGCCTTTTCCTTTCCTAGCTTGAGATTCCTGGGGAAATTCCAGTTTCCTGGGGTCCATTGTTTCCCTGGTCTCCGAGGCAAAGGGCGGAGCACCAGCAGCTCTTTAGAGTATCTTCCTTGTTTGCCAAGAGAATTGCTACAGGAACTATGAAATCCCACTCTTACACTTCAGGAAATGTGGACAGGGAGAGCGAATGTGCGAAGCCTCGCTATGGGGTATATTGCCGTACAGCTAAGCCAGCCAGGCCATAGGACAAGTTTGCCTTCTCCTCACCTTCTGCTTTAGAAACTACTCACAAGCATGTCTGAGATCAGCTTCCATGCTGTTTGCCACCGAGTTTTCAGTTTTCCATTTAGCTCATGCTTTAGCAGCCCTCTTGGGCCAGGCAAGGAACAGAGCATGCGCAGAGGCACACAGTTGGTTTCCCAGGGGGCCATTCGTTACCCTTCCACATAACTCTGAATCAGTGGAAGTAAAGTTATGAGAGGAAAGCTGAGGTGAGACTTCAGGGTAAAAAATGCATTCTCTCCTTCTTCAGAGAGGAATCATGGAGACAAGTCTTCTGCAAGCCAGATCCTAGGAGCCTAAGGCTAGTGTGCCTATGCAGACAGGGTGCCTCATAGGTACTCCAGGTTCTCAAGGTGACAATAAAAGCAGCTCACCAGACAGAGCTGTGGGTGGCTTCATAGAATATGAGGTAGAGAAATTTAATCTATCCTGTCCCCACTTTCACTCACTCACTAGCCGTGTAGTTCTAGTAGTCACTTAGCTTCTCTCAAACATTCATTTTGTCTGCAAGAATTATGTGGCCTGACTCACTCGTAGGTCTCTGTAGCTCAAAAGAGATTGTAAAGATGAACGCACTATTGTGAATTGAAGTGCTCGGCTTGTCTAAGGTAACATCTTCATTCACACTTGATGATCTGGCTGATTTATGTTTACAGACCTCTTTGATATGTCTCAGGGGATTCCTGGATGGCCTCACACCCTGGCAGAATTTGCTTGTCTGGCGTTTAAGACATGCTAGGAGACTCTCCTTACAAAGTTGTCTGTCTGCCTGTGGCTTCCACTTTTTCTGCATCTGTAAAAATGAATGTCTAACGTAGCTTGAGGCCAGTAAGCAAAACCCACATCCCTTTATCGCTCAGTTCTGAGAAGGAGGTCAATTTAGCAACTCCGTGAGAAAAGAACCTTCTTGGTTCCTTTTATTGCTGAAGTCATTCCCAGAGGTACACAGTGGGTCTAACCTAGTAGTCAATCCAGTAGTTCAAATGCAAAAGCAACCAAGTTTGTTGGGGTTCAATGGGTTGGACATAGAAGCAACGGTTTCTTTATAACAACCTGTGGGAAAAGTCTAGAGAGAGAATATGCCGTCATATCCCAGCCTGGCCCAGAGAAGTGCCGGGGGTGGGGGGAGGACACTGAAAACTGATGAAAGATAATGAAAAATAGAAAAAGAACCAAGGATTAGGAAAGAAAGATAATGTTCTATTTAAGAGATGAAGGGGAGGGACAAAGACCTTATCACACTGAGGCTTTTCTAACTATAAATAGTAACATGTAAGGAGCATGCTCTATGTAAGCAACCACCATCTCTGTCTCACAGCAGGGAAATGGGACACAAAGATGCTGAGCAATCTTCCCAGGAATGAGCAGCCAGTGAGGATCCATCCTGAATCCGACCCCAGATTGATGGTCTGGCTCCAGCATCCACAGTCCTAATGGCCTCAGCTATACAGAACTCTGTGTTATCCCATAAGGTCATTGTTGCATCTCTTGTAGAGTAAGTGGGAGTGAAGAGTCTGCTAGGAATCCTGCCTTCTCGGTTATCTTGAAAGGAAAAGAAAATAAGGTGGCTCCTATAGCTGTGTCCTTAGATTCCTGCTTCTTAATTTTAACTCCAGATACGAACAAGGCTTGCATGTATTTTATACGTATTAACCAGAGCATCAAGGAATATAGACTGGGCAAATTAATATAGACTTATGAATGATGGGTACAAGTTACATTTGAATAATGTTTTATAATTTATAGAGTTTGTTCAAATTAGTTTTCTCATTTGAATTTCCTAATAGCTTAGGTAAAGAAAAAAAAGTATTTTCCTATCTTAAAAATAAGCAGATGAAGCTCAGAAAGTACTCAGAGGAAGAGAAGTAGCAGCTTTGTCAACCTAAGGGCCCAGCACGTAGGGCCATATGCTTTGCCTCCTTTGACAGAGGTTTCTGTACAGATGCACACATGTGTTTTCAGAGCTTTAAGTTTTCCTTGCAGGGACAGCACAGATGTCCTGGTGATTTGGGACACTGCATGTTCTTCTAGACGACTCAGCTTTGATTCCCAGCACCCACACAGTAGTGGCTCACAATTGCCGATAACTCTAGTTCCTGGGGTTTCCATGCCCTCTTCTTGGCCTCCAAGGGCACTAGGGTGCACAGATGGCTCACATGCATACATGCAGACAGAACACACATAAAGTAGATAATACATAAATAAATAAACTTGATTGAAAAGATGTTAATTTGAGATTTATTTTGCCAGGCATATGGGTTTCTGTCATGCTTTGGCATATTTTCTGAGTTAAAAATGGCTAGTCTGGGAATTTGTTGACACAGCATGGGGACCTTGACATTATTGCTATCAAGACTCTTTGAGAAATGAGTTTTCCTACTACATCTGTTTATTTTGTATGAATCTGTGATCAATTGCCCAGACTGTAAGGCTCATTATTTTCTGCCTCTGCCGGAACCCTTGTAAAATTTCCCTATTGAGGAGTTCTATATTAGTCATCATCCTTTGCTTGAGTTTTGGAATTGTCTCACGCTATTCTCAATGACACGAAAAGAAATTCCTGCAGGGAATGCCCACAGTCCCATGCAAACAAACGAGGCAAGGGCTGGGACCCAATGACTAAGCCCCTAAGGAGTGTGTAAGTGGGAACTGATGGAAAGGATGCAGGGTTTCCTCTGAGCTTCCCAATCTTCTGCTCTTTATTTCTGTCCTAATTTCCTGCAGTCATTTCCATAGACGCTAGAAGACATAAACTTAGAAAGCAGACGTCTTCCTAGGAACAGAAAAGCACACTATACCACTTCAGGGCTAGAATCGTCTAAGTCCTTAACCTGTCTCTTTTCAATCATCCTGACTATTATGGAATACCCCTACTTACATTTTTTTTCTCATACCCATTGACCTATCACAGAAGAAATGAAAAATTCCTGGGGCCATAAAATTTCCTCCCAAGTGAATTTCTTCTCAAGGGCTTAATTGGTGTCAGGCATGTTTGCATTGCAATGGACAGCATCCAAGGAAACTCCCGGAGTGGTCAGGAAGTGCTGTTTCAGTGACTCAAAAGTAAGACTAATTCAGGTTATTCACATTTGTAATCTGCAGTGATGCATACTTTATCTAGTAATGATCAAAGATTATATTTCTCTGACACACAAGGTCTCTTTGTAACCCAATACCAGTCTCTTTCTGGTTTTCTCAGTTGTAAAAGAAAAAAGGAAGAAAGTAAGGAAGGGAGGGATGGAGGAAGGAAGGAAGGAAGGAAGGAAGGAAGGAAGGAAGGAAGGAAGGAAGGAAGGAATACAAACAACTCTGGTCCTAGCATGTTGATTTACTATCTGCAAGGAAACCAAGTATTTATATGTGACATACCCTGAAGATCAAAGGCACAAGTACATAGCATAATTAACAAAGCTGTATGGTGCTTGTGGTAAGTTGTAAAGTTACCATGGCTCATCATGTACACAGTATTCAGGGCATTTGTCTCAGCAATGGAAATAGTGTAAAATGCAACATTGCCTACAGTTTGAACAACGCAACACATTGAAGAAAGATCAGAAGAAACGTTTCAGAAGACACAAAAGAACCTGAAAGGCCACTCTCTGAGGAATGGCAGCTGCCCTAAGTGCCTCTGAGAGTCCTTGTCTGATAGTCACATTTTCACCGTGAAGTTACTTGTAGTTACACAAGTCCTTCAAGGGAGCCCTGTAGGGATCCTGCAACAGGCAGGGGTGGGAGATCTTTGGAGGAAAAGGTGTACCATTAGGCAGGAAACGAATATGCTGAGAAGAAAGAAAATAGCTTCAAGCAAAACTTTAAAAAAAAAAAAACTTTTATGTCTCTGTGGTGAGCAAGATAATGAAGGGAAAGCCCTGTCTGTGCTCAGCCTTGTGCCTGACAGAATGGAGTGATTGTGAGATCACTGGCAAAGTCCTTCTCCAAAAGTAGCTTGAGAAGCCAGGGCACATTTAGCAATCCAGGGAAGCAAACACTACAGAGCACACTGCAGCAATCCCATGACCCATGGTGAGAAGGAACAGAAAGGCACAAGCACAAGACACAGAGTCCTCAGGAGGCAGACAAGCTGGTCCTGAGCTCTGAAAGTCCCACAGATGCATGTGTAGTACAGGTAGCCTGCAGATGCCCCCCCCCCCATATGGGAGGCACTTTTTGTGGCTTTTCTCTATGTTGGGATATGGAGGACATTCACAAAATTTCACTGTTCTGGGGTCCAATTCCTTGCTCACTTTTGAGAATTAGAACAAGAGCTGTTCTACTAAGTATCACTGAAACTCACATACTTATACGCAGGCACACAGATACATACAGATTCAGACACATTCACATACACGCATACACAACCATATGTATAAACATATACATTCACATACATATACACAAATTCACATGCATACATATGAACACATTCACATACACATATATGCACACATACACACATTCACACACATGTATAATACATATACATATTTATATGTATATATTCACATACATACACATTCATATACACATATGAACACATACAAACTACATGTGCTGACACACATACATATACATATATGCACACATGTGCAATCACATGTATGGGCACAAATGCACACATATAGATGTGTGTACATACATATGCATGTACATGCACACATACATGTGTACATACACAGAGGGAATGTAGGGTTACACAAACGCTGTAGATGTGCAAGCTGTGGCCGATTTGATGCAGGGTACTTATCACCTGGTCACCCAGCTTTATTAACATTGTGACACAATGACTTTGTCATTGTATTCTACAAAGTTCAAGCTGGGGAACTGGGCAGTCAAGTTAAAAAGTGTAAAGAGGAAGTCTCATGATGAATTCAGTAAGTTTGTGATTCTGTGTTGGCAGCAATGATCACCGTCCTCAAACACACAATGGGCTGCCGCCTAGATAATCTTGAAAAGTCTAACTTGTTATCTTATGGATTCCTATAAACTTGGAGCTTTAGAAATAATTCATGTTGCCGGAAATATTAATTAAAGTGGCGCCAACCTGTGCCATACCCATCTATTTACTGTCCTGGCAGTCTATCCACCTCTGCCTCTAGGCTGGCCTCAGTAGCGACCGATTGCAGTCTTCCCAGCTCTGGTTCACTTGCCTCGGAGTCACTAGTTCCTTCTCAGCCATCTATCCCCTGTGACTAGTTGTCACAAAACCCCTTAGCCCAGTAAGTCAAAACTCTAGAAGCTTATAATCAATCAGTCAGATTTATATATCAATAAATTCTCGATTCACAAGATTCCCACACAATAATTTCAGAGCCAATTGATAAGAATATAAATTGCCCACCTAGGTAAGTCAAATTGTGTTATAATTATTCATCCCTTATAAGATATTCCTAGCTACCTGTGGCTATTTAAAGTCACTTGAAATCTGGATCATCTTATTCTTGCTAGATCTTCCTTCTTTCCTCTCCTCTGTCCTCTCTCCCTGTCTCTGAAAACTCTTAGCACTGCCTCCCTTTGCCCTGTCCAGTCACAGGCCTCTTGTTGTGTTAATATTTAAATTAATTGGGGGAAGGTTCTGCTAAACTTCACCATTTCTGTTCAAATAAAAAACAACCTTTTCTCTCAAATATAAATTGAGCATAATGATGACCATTTTGTAATTTATAACGTACAGGACAGACCTAACATCCAGCCCATCATTTTTTGTCAATAAAATAGAACATTCTGTCATCTATCCTAACTTAAAAGACTTATAATTCTGTACCTGACTCATGTCTTGGCTGTAAATTGTATGTCATCTGAAAACCATCCTCTCAAATCTATATCATCTTTCTCAATGCTAAACAGCTTGGATTGGCTATGAGACAACCCTATCAGAAATCTAAGAACAACTAATATTACCTGAAAATATGAGAAGCACAAAATATAGCTTCTGCCGGGCAGTGGTGGCACATGCCTTTAATCCCAGAACTTGGGAGGCAGAGACAGGCAGATTTCTGAGTTCGAGGCCAGCCTGGTCTACAGAGTTAGTTTCAGGACAGCCAAAGCTACACAGAGAAACCCTGTCTCAAAAAACTAGATAGATAGATAGATAGATAGATAGATAGATAGATAGATAGATAGATAGATAGATAGAGATAGAGATAGAGATTCCAAAATTTAGCCAATTTATAGAGACCATTGATCACCTGGACAGGCCCTTATACTTCAAAACATTGGAGCATCAGTCTTCAGCCGTCTGGCCCAGGATCATCTGAAAGACCTTTGTAAAGTAGAATTTTGAAGGGCTGATTACCCTATCTTGGCAGAGATATCAGTCAGACTATTTCGCATAGTGTGTCCTTTTTCTGGACAGTATTTTGTCTGTAGATGAAATGAGGTAATTCTTGCCTAGTGGCTGTCTTGCCACAACTGGAGCTCTGCTCTGATGCTCAATTTCTTCTTTGAATCCAGGAAAGGGGTGCTGTCAGGAGCAGATATGTCTCTAGTCAAATGATCTTTAATAAGGAAGTGTCTATACATGTCATATTCTGTGGTTTTGATCTTCAGCATCATAGGAAAGAAGGAAGGGAGAGAGGGATGGACGGATTGGACAGATGAAAGGGGGGAGGGATGGATTGAAGGAAGGAAAGAAAGAAAGGAGAGAGGGAAGGAGGGAGGGAGGGGGATATACAAAGAAGAGATTGTGGAGGAAGAGGCTACAAGCCAAGGAATGCTCCAGTCACTAGAAGCTGGAAGAAGACATTGCTATTCAAGGTAGACTTTGGTCTGCTAGCTCAACTGTGAGAAAATGAATTCTGTTTGTTTTTTTTTTTTAAGCTATAGCATAGGGGAAACTAATACAATTCCTATTACTTTAAGCAGCAAACAACTAAATATGTCCTTTGGGTTTCAGAATGCTTTAAATACCTTCACATCATTTCTTATTTGAAGAATGCTAAGAATTTGACTTTGGTTGCTAATCTTCGTTTTTATTTTCTTAGATTCTTAGTAAAACATTTCCTTTGCCTTTTAGTAGTTGAGCCATCCCAAGTATACAAGATTCTTGGGTCAGAATATGAGATTGACCAGTTATCTTTGTTGACTTCTGCCATTTGGGTGCCTGGGTCAAGGTGATTCAGGCCTGAGTCACTCTTTCTGGGATGAGGACCTTCTGATAATCCTTCTTGGTTTGTCATGGGAATTTTCATTACCTTTTCTGTAGATTTTGGGATGTTTGTTTGTTTTTTTTTTTGTTTTGTTGGTGGTGGGTTTTTTTGGTTTTTGATTTTTTGGTTTTTGTTTGTTTGTTTGTTTGTTTGTTTGTTTGTTTGAGACATGGTGTCTGTCAGTCCCTTGGCCTATAACATTGCTGCCATATCACAGTCTGTAGGATATACTTCTTATGGGAACCTGATGACCTATAGGAAAAGCTAGAAGATTCAGTTTGGATGGGCCATTGTTTCTCTCTAATTATCTCAAAGTGGCCTGATGATTAGATTGCTTTTTTTATATATATTTTCTTTATATACATTTCAAATGCTATCCCGAAAGTTCCCTATACCCCCCCCCCCGCCCTGCTCCCCTACCTACCCACTCCCACTTCTTGGCCCTGGCGTTCCCCTGTACTGGTGCATATAGAGTTTGCAATACCAAGGGGCCTCTCTTCCCAGTGATGGCCGATTAGGCCATCTTCTGCTACATATGCAGCTAGAGACACGAGCTCTGGGGGTACTGGTTAGTTCATATTGTTGTTCCACCTATAGGGTTGCAGACCCCTTCAGGTCCTTGGGTGCTTTCTCTTGCTTCTCCATTGGGGACCCTGTGTTCCAGATTAGATTGCTTTTTAATTGGTGCCTTAATTCTCTCCTTTGGCCCATCCTCTGAGACTGTAGCAGGAAAAGCTCCTGAAAGAGTGTGCCTAAAGACTGTGTGTTCCTCATGGTTCTGATAATAGATGCTTAGAAAGTATACAGGATTTCTGCTGTAGCACTAAGGTTGTGAACACATTTTATTACATTTGCCAACTAAGGGTGTGGCATTGGGTCTGTCATTGGCATTTGTTTCCGAATCCTTAGTGTTTGACTGTGCCACTTGTTTTGTGGGTTAACATAACTACACAACACCAGGCATATGCATGAAGAAGACAAGTGAACAGCTGTCCTATATCTATACTTCCTTTAGCAAGGTAAGAATTCTCCCCAAATGCTTTCCCTAACAAAACAGACCACCACGTGCATGCCTTCCATTGTCTCTTTGGAGCATAATATGTTGTTAGCACTTGGCTTTGAGGAACACTATCTGAGGTGTCCAGAGTTTCTCATCTCTGCTCATCATCAAGTGATGTTGGCAAGGGAGAGTTGGAAAGGGTAGCTGAGTAGCTGGTTGTCACACTTTTGTGTGTCTGCTCTATGCTTCTTCATCTAGGCCTCTTGCTTAACTGTTTATACGACAAATAGTGTCCAGCTGAATTCAAGAAAACTCCCAGTCCACAGGCCTATCTTAAAAATTATGTTCATGGTCTGGTTTAAAATAGTTAAAATGTAGATGCCTAAGCAACAACCTGCTAAACCAGATATAGATCCAATAGCTTCAGTACTGAAGATACAGTGATGTAGCATGGAAATTGCACATGAAGCTTATGTTGTCAGCTTAACAGAATACAGGATCACTCAAGAGATGGACCTACTCTAATTCTTGCTAATAGAATTGTGCCTGGACAATTACAAATGCTGAGTGATTAATGATCATTTATTGAATGCTTTCTGAGTATTGGGCATTTCCCAACAATGCATCCAATACCCATAACTATTACTCATAGCAAACTTTGAGAGATTTAAGTATAAAAATCTTGAAGCATAGGAAGACTATTTGACACAGATGACTACTGGAAAACTAAGCAGAGTCCAGGATACCTGATTTCAAAATTCATACTTGTTTGTTTTGTTTTTCTATTCAACACTACTTTGCTTTTCTTGATTTTCAGGCTCCACATTTCTGACCAAACATCCAAATGTTTACCTCCCATACTTAGTTTCTGATAAATGATTAAATTTACACAGATATTCATATCTAGTATTTTTATTGTTGAAGTTGATATTAACACACAATAATCTTCAAATTTTTCATAGGTTCAAGGTGCCAGTTAATATTGATGGTGATAATACAGAAGACACTGACAAAAGTTTGAACTTTCTCCATCAATTTCTTTGTGGCCCACTGTGTTATGCTCTCTACAAAGTTTTTCTTTTTCGTTTTAGTTTTACATCGCATCCGTTTAAAACTCTGAGATCCTTCTTAAAAATGGTTTTGTGCTATGGGAGAGCTGGAAGTACAGCAGTAAATGAATAAATGAATTTAGAATGGTTCCAGCTATTGTGCTATCATTCCGAACATCTAAAAGATGATTCTTAAGATTGATCAGGAGGAGACAAGATTATGGGATGGACTGGACTTCACACACCAGCTCTATTTTACATCACGTCAGTAACGCAAATCTGAACAGTGTTGAGAATTATTCCAGAGGAGTGGGGAGTAGTGCAGATCACCCCTCCCACCAAGGAACCACTGACCTTTCCACTCTGTGTACAAACTCCTAGGCATCTTCTCAGCACCCTATCATACTTCAAACTGTGGGTGACAACCAGGACTACGAGTGCCCGGCTGTCTGACACTGTTTGAGTTTGCTTTTGTATCTCACCAGGCAGAGTGACCAGAGAATGCAGAAGGGAAGAAACAGAGAAGTCTCAAGATTTACTCTACCAAGCATGGACTAAGACTATGAGGCCATGGTATGGAGCCACAAGTACCCCTGACTCCAATTTCCTTGCATGACATCTGACCCAGCCCCTCCTGTCCTCTTCTGTGGTAGCCTTGTCTTTATGGTGCGTGTGTTCCCTTGTCTGGACTTCACAGTCCATCTGTGCCCTCATTAACCAAGTTCTTCCTCTTCAGTGAGTGATCAGGTACCATGATGCTTTCTATTGTTATTTTGATGGAATTTAGAATCACATAGGATTCTGAGTATGTCTTTGTGGGAGATTCTAGATACGATAACTAAGGAGTGAATCCATCCTAAGAGATGTGGACAGCATCTCTCTATGGCCCGATGTTGAATGTGGATAAAAGGAGGGAGCGAGCATCCTTCATGGTTTCTTGACCACTGATGCAATGTGTTTGCCTACCTCAGGCTCTTGCCACCCTCAAACCATGAGCCAAAAACAAATCCCTTCTTAACTCATTTTTATTAGGTATTTTGTCTCAGCAAAGACAAAAGCAACTAATACAGATGCTCACCTGCACTGTGCACTTGTGACCCCTTCTATTTATGTTACATGACTCTTGCCTACATGACTCTTTCCTAGTCCATCAAAAGATAAGTCTAATCTACTATTTACACGTCATCAAATCCCATATCGCAGTGCTTGAAAACTGGTGATGTGACTTTTATTACCTGTAGTGAACACAATTCAGTGTCATGTAGGGGGTGGATGAATAACAACATAGAAATTAAAAAGATACCATGGGGGCAATTCCTCACTTCACAGCTCCAAGGAAATCTTGATTACTTAAATTTTACCTATATTCAGGGAAAAGGACAGGTATTTACGTCGGATAAAAACCCAACAAAACTTTAAGTACATTTGTCATATTTATCCAAAGTAAAAGTTGGTATATATTACCTGCTATGAAAAAAAAATCTACATGAATAACTTGTGTTTCTCTATGGTGATTTAAAATTTTCAATTTTTACTTAATTCTAAAAGGAGAAAAGAATAAATCAAGGTGCTAAAAGGCCTGTCAGTGAGGCTCACCACTGCTGTGAGTGACAGTGAGGCTCACCATCGCTGTGAGTGACAGTGAGGCTCACCATCGCTGTGAGTGACAGTGAGGCTCACCATTGCTCTGAAGAAGCACCACATCCAACAACAACTGGAGAAGAAAGGATTTGTGTGCTCCTGTTTCATAGCACTCTTCATCATCAAAGAAAGAGCAGGCACTCAAGCAGGGCAGGATCATGGAGGCAGGAGCTGATGCAGAGGCCATGAATGTGTACAGCTTACTGCCTTGCTCCTCATGGCCTGCTTGGCCTGCTTTCTTATAGGATCCAGGATCCCCAGCCCAGAGGTGGCCCCACCAACAATGTGCAGGATCCTCCCACATCAATCACTAATTAAGAAAAGGCCCTATAGGCTTGCCTACAAGCCAAACGTATGAAAGCATTTTTTTCTAGCTTTTGTCAAGATAAATAAAGACTAAGAAGCACAGGGATGATAAAAATATTGTAGAAGTTAACACAATTAAGGTATTTTCAAGAATTCTAGGCATAATAAGAGTTTTTAAAAAAATACATTATGTGCAACTACTATGAAAATAGCTTATATCTTGGGTATCCTAGGTTTTGGGCTAATATCCACTTATCAGTGAGTACATATTGTGTGAGTTCCTTTGTGAATGTGTTACCTCACTCAGGATGATGCCCTCCAGGTCCAACCATTTGCCTAGGAATTTCATAAATTCATTCTTTTTAATAGCTGAGTAGTACTCCATTGTGTAGATGTACCACATTTTCTGTATCCATTCCTCTGTTGAGGGGCATCTGGGTTCTTTCCAGCTTCTGGCTATTATAAATAAGGCTGCTATGAACATAGTGGAGCATGTGTCCTTCTTACCAGTTGGGGCATCTTCTGGATATATGCCCAGGAGAGGTATTGCTGGATCCTCCGGTAGTACTATGTCCAATTTTCTGAGGAACCACCAGACTGATTTCCAGAGTGGTTGTACAAGCCTGCAATCCCACCAACAATGGAGGAGTGTTCCTCTTTCTCCACATCCACACCAGCATCTGCTGTTACCTGAATTTTTGATCTTAGCCATTCTGACTGGTGTGAGGTGGAATCTCAGGGTTGTTTTGATTTGCATTTCCCTGATGATTAAGGATGTTGAACATTTTTTCAGGTGCTTCTCGGCCATTCGGTATTTTTCAGGTGAGAATTCTTTGTTCAGTTCTGAGCCCCATTTTTTAATGGGGTTATTTGATTTTCTAAAGTCCACCTTCTTGAGTTCTTTATATATGTTGGATATTAGTCCCCTATCTGATTTAGGATAGGTAAAGATCCTTTCCCAATCTGTTGGTGGTCTTTTTGTCTTATTGACGGTGTCTTTTGCCTTGCAGAAACTTTGGAGTTTCATTAGGTCCCATTTGTCAATTCTCGATCTTACAGCACAAGCCATTGCTGTTCTGTTCAGGAATTTTTCCCCTGTGCCCATATCTTCAAGGCTTTTCCCCACTTTCTCCTCTATAAGTTTCAGTGTCTCTGGTTTTCCTAAACACATGAAACTCAAGAAAAATGAAGACTGAAGTGTGGACACTATGCCCCTCCTTAGAAGTGGGAACAAAACACCCTTGGAAGGAGTTACAGAGACAAAGTTTGGAGCTGAGATGAAAGGATGGTCCATGTAGAGACTGCCATATCCAGGGATCCACCCCATAATCAGCATCCAAACGCTGACACCATTGCATACACTAGCAAGATTTTATCGAAAGGACCCAGATGTAGCTGTCTCTTGTGAGACTATGCCGGGGCCTAGCAAACACAGAAGTGGATGCTCACAGTCAGCTAATGGATGGATCACAGGGCTCCCAATGAAGGAGCTAGAGAAAGTACCCAAGGAGCTAAAGGGATCTGCAACCCTATAGGTGGAACAACATTATGAACTAACCAGTACCCCTGAGCTCTTGACTCTAGCTGCATATGTATCAAAAGATGGCCTAGTCGGCCATCACTGGAAAGAGAGGCCCGTTGGACACGCAAACTTTATATGCCCCAGTACAGGGGAACGCCAGGGCCAAAAAGGGGGAGTGGGTGGGTAGGGGAATGGGGGTGGGTGGGTATGGGGGACTTTTGGTATAGCATTGGAAATGTAAATGAGCTAAATACCTAATAAAAAAGGGAAAAGGAAAAAGAAAAAAAAAAAAGAAAATGTGAGATTTGAGACATCGCCATGGTAACAGGAATCCTTATATGTATTGAATATTTGACCCTTGGACATACAGTTTTAGAAAGTTAGTACTATGGTGTCTTGTATGTGCATGATAGCTGTGGGAGAAAATTAAGAGAATTATTTATAGAAATATTGCCGACAATCTATCTTTTTACTTCCCATGTAGGTGATGATTTTCATTTTCAAAAGCTCAAGAGTTAAAATGAAAACATTCGTGTCTTCAAACTATTTTTACCTGAGTTTTCAAAAGCTTAAGAATATTGCTATAATAGCTTACAAAGAATGTCATTTGCCTCAGTTACATTTTCTTTTGGAAATAATGTTAAACTCTTGATGCAGTTTTCTGATTGGAGTTCTACATCTTCATTTGTTTTGGTCTGTCAGTTGGTTCTAGGTTTCAGTTTTGTTTTATTATTTTTCCCTCTTCTATATCCATTTGTATGTAATTAGATATACCTTGGCTCTCAGTGTTTTGGCAGAGAGGATTGTAATCATTACACACAAAGCATGGGTTTATCTTATTTCACTAAAGATTATTTCCTTAAAAAAAAAAAGAAAATAGCAAATTTCATAAATCTTGATCATTTATAGTTTAACAGCAGACTAATATTGTATAAGTAGAGACAAATTAGTTTACCACATTAAATAAGCTATAGTTTAGTTTGATTTATCTATTGTATAAAAATATAATTTCCATCTACAAATTCAGACAAAATTCTGATATGTTATTCAGGTTTTTGGTACTGTGTTATACTGTGAACATTTCTGTGGGATTATAAACATTCTTTGGGAGATGGGTCTAGCCAAGTGAAAGATGTTGGCTAGAATGCACAAAGCCCTGGTTATATCTACAGCATTGCAAAAGACAGAAATAGCAACTATTCCTCACATACATGATTTGTGGTAATTGTATATTACTTATCTAATAAATCTGGGTTCATGGCAAATTATTGAGTTATTTTTATATTAAACAGAAGGCATTAAGATTTCTTGAGCATTTCTTTTTAATGAATCTGAGGAGGGATGCTTGAAAAGGGCTTCATGAAACCAAATCAGTCCCCAACTCTCTATGCAACCAGAAATGACCCAATGAACTAACCTCTGGCCTCAGCCTTTTGCCTGTTGGAATTATAGTTACAAGCCACAAAGCCCAGCTTAAGATTTATATTTTAGCTTAAAAATTCTTTTCCTCTGGCTAGAAAAAGCAAGAATAAGTCCTGAATTATTTGAAATGCTAGTGCTATATATTTCAGTTCTGTCAAGAGTTGCCAGGTAGATAGCCTGGGGAGTTTCTGGGTTTTAAGTTTCCTGCCAGCTGTAACCAGCTGAGTCTTCCTGTCCTGGCCCACAGCAGGGTTACCTAAACCTAGCTGGGCCCAGAAAGCTGGAAACAGCATTGCTGATCTCCCAGTGCCAAGGATCAAGTTGGAGGCAGGCTTGATGTGTCAGCATGGCTGCTCCCGACTCTTGGCCTCTTGTTCCCTTTGGATTGCTGGTTTCCCTTAGAACAGCCTTCATCTGATGTCTTGGTTTATTTTGGTTTGAGTTTTCAAATTCTTCTCCTAGAAGCTGCATAGATAGCCTAGATGTGAGTCAACACTGAAGTCCCTTTAGGCTTTGTCTCCATTCTCTGAACCTGACCTTGTCCTTGAAGCTGGAACTTTAGCTATGCCATGCCTACCATGTGTTTGCCTACCTATGTAGTCCTGGAGGCTACTACATTAGACTTCGAATCTCTCAGACCACCACCACCACCTATTAGCTACACTCCAATATCCAGGAAGTCTCCTCATCTAGGGTCTGTATCTGTTTCTGTTCTCTAACACATTTGTTGGGCATTGATGATCAGAGAAACCCTCTTCAGATTCCCTCCTGCTCCCAGCATTGTCTTTCATGATTGACACCTGACCTGCCTCTTCATGCCTGCCTTCCTTCCTTCCTTCCTTCCTTCTTTCCTTCCTTCCTTCCTTCCTTCCTTCCTTCCTTCCTTCTTCCTCCCTCCCTCCCTCCCTCCCTTCCTCCCTCCCTCCCTTCTTTCTTTTCTTTAACATGGGCATACCAATAATCTTTCCTAGATCTGTGAGGAAAGGAGTCAATGAGTCCACATGGAGAGTTCAGATCATTGTCTGACACACGAGTGTTTAGCATGTCTTAGTTGCCTCTCCAAAGCCAGGTAGGGTCACTGGTCAATTTACACTGATTTTGCCTTTGACTTCCACAGAGATTGACAGACACAGCCAGGCAGGCAGGCAGTTGGGCAGACAGGGAAGTATTTAGGTTGGGTCTCTTACCTAGATGTGTTCACTGGTTTCACTTATGTAGCCTTTGTTATATGTTACCATAGCAACCCATTTGTTATCATCTGTATTCATTGCCAATCTGACTAGACCTAGAATCACCCAAGAGATATAACCGTAGGTATGTCAATGAGGGTGTTTCCAGAGGGATTTGAATGAAGAACGAAGACCCATCCTGAATTTGGGTAAGACTGCCATAGAGGTTGAAGTTAGAGAGTGAGTAATAAGGAAAAGATAGTTACAAAGCAAGCTGAGTGCCTGCATTAGTTTTTCTCTGCTTCCTGACACAGATACAACAGGACCAGATAATTATACTCCACCTCTTCCCTACCAGGGCAGGCTGCGTTTCCTCAGATCATAAGATTTTTTTGTCATGTATGTTATCATAGCAATAATAAAAAAAAAAACCCAAGTAATATACTACTGCAAATCTCAGGTCTATGCAAGAAATCTTATTTGAAAATATCATCTGGGCATTGCAGCCTTCCTGCCAGAAATGGCTTGCTTCTTTTACCTGTGTGAAGCAAAGGACTAGAAGGGAGTTGTTTCCACTCAAGACTGCACACCAGTCCTCTGCACACTGACCATTGACCATCCATGTGCCTAAAGAGCTTCTTCTACAATCCATCACCCCCAGTCTCACACTTAGGTCCAGGGGAGATGAAGGGAGACTGCTAGTGCATAAGGAAATACTGTTTGGGGAACTTTCAAGAGATAAATCACAACAATGGGTTGGGCTCAGAATCCTTCCTGTGTGGGCCTTTACTTTGCAATTAATTTTCTAAATGTATTAGTTGCCAAAACCACTTGTTTTTATAATGTCCGTTAATTCTCCACACTGAATCAAGGGCATTGTTAGATGCCTGGCTGGTGAAGCAGCTTCCATGGCTATAAAGGCAAGAGTGATCTAGAAAGATAAAATGGTATAATCAAATTAACTAAAAAATACACAAAACTTTGCCTTGTGTTTGCACAAGAGGATATGACTAGTGTGTGCAGTCATCCTTCAATACAGAAGCTGTGTTGAACGCCTGAGAGTGGGGAAGACAGAGACCATGTAGTGTGTGTGGTACTGTGATGACATACGTGTGTGTGCTTAGTTAGATTATGAACGTATTAGTCCTTCAAATGTGTGCTTGTAGTTCATGTGTGAGCCCAACAAGATCAAAACCTTTACCCCACAGTATTCTGGAAATGAGCAGCAAGAAGGTGTCTTTCCGGCACACCCCAGAGGAATTAGAAGCCAAGCCACACAGGTGAAAGGAGCTGGAAATGACAAATGTGGGAAATGGGTAAACTGCCGTCTGACTCCAAGCATCTCATGCTGGGGCTGAGGCAGCCCCACCAGCAGCACATCCTGGGATCAGAGGAGACAGCATGTCATGGAAACCAGAGGAAAGGGAGTGGCAGCCGGTTATGCCTCATTCTTTTCTGCTACCCTTATGTTCACAGGAAGGAACGGCAAGCACTGTCATGGTTCAGGACAAAGAGCACTGATGTAACAAGATATGAGATATAAATATCTAATCCAAGTCATCCTCACTCATGCCCATGGCCTGTACGATGTCCCTGTCTGACTTTCATGGCCTTCACCATCTTCTGGAGTAGTTTCCTCTGTTCCTGTTGTTCCCGGAGCATTAGATACACTTTCTCTTTCTCCAGTCAGAATCCCAGCAGCTTGATGAGGTTAGAATCCTTCCCTCCCGGGACCCAATGTGGTTGTTTCAAGGCCTCTTTGGGACATAATTTATGGACTGGTCCTAAACCTTGTGGCAACATGACAAAGGGAAGGACTTGTGTGGCAGACACCACGGCTGGGCTCACCTTTATATCTCTCCCTGCAGAGTGAATCCACCTGCTGTAATGTGTCACACCATGGTCTTGCATGTCCCTTTGAGAGTATGTTTATTCTCGTGTTATACTCCCACACCTATGCTGCCATTGGCACAGGGAATAAAGCTGCTGTTGTTATCAGTAATTATAACAATTTTTTCCATGCCTGCCTTTTCCTTTCTTTTTGTGGCATTTTTTATTTGTTCATTTTTTTTTTTTTTTTTTTTTTTTTGCTAAAGATCAAGTAGTCAATAAGTTGATAGCAAGTTAAAGATTTTGAAGCTTTCTTTATAAATGAAATTGTTGAGCCAATGAGATGACTCTGCAAGGAAAGGCGATGGCCTCCTCCAGTTTTGACAGTCTGAGTTTGTTCAGTCAAATCATCTAACCTCCAAATGTCCTACTGACCTACTTCCACCAGATAAGCTCCCCATCCTATATCCGATAGCCTCCCAAAATAGTGCCATCACCTAGGAAACAAGGGTTTAAGACATGAGTCTGTGAGGACATGTATAGCTGTAGGTGCATTTTCGATTCAAACAACAACAGAGATGATATGCACACCTTTGTCCATTATCTGAATCCCTGAGGTATGGTTTTCTGATTTCTTCCCATTTTCACTCCTTTGAGAACTTAATATGCACAACCCTTGCTTGGTGCAGAGCTATGTTGACTAAACTCATTTGTACCTACAGAATCTGTCGTGGGGCTTACTCTTTAATTTTTTCTTTTCTTTTCTTTTCTTTTCTTTTCTTTCTTTCTTTCTTTTTTTTTTAAAGAAACTCACAAAATTCAAATATCACTTTTAGGGGAGTTAAAAAAGTCTTGGTTTTCCAATAGCACTGAAGTTGTTCTCTAACATGATCTAGAAGGCATTTTGATGGCTTTTTTTTTTAAAAAAAAAAACAGATACATATTCCTTCTGTTAACCCTGGTTGCCTGGAATACAACATGGGCACAAAGATCTCAGTACAGTTCACTCTTCCACTTGGGATTCTAGCCATCGTTCTAGCTCAGGGTCCTTGTGATGGTTTGTATATGCTCAGCCCAGGGAAGGGCAGGATTAGGAGGTGTGGCCCTGTTGGAGTAGGTTTGTCACTGTGGGAGTGGGTTACAAAATTGTCATTCTAGCTGCCTGGAAGTCAGTCTTCCACTAACAGTTTTAGTGCTAGATGAAGATTTAGAACTCTCAGTTCTGCCTGCACCATGCCTGCCTGGATGCTGCCACGCCCCCATCTTGATGATAATGGACTGAATCTCTGAACCTGTAAGCCAAGCCAATTAAATGTCCTTCATAAGACTTGCCTTGGTCAAGTGTCTGTTCACAGCAGTAAAACCCTAACTAAGACAGTCCTGCTCTCTTCTTTGTTCATGAAAGAGCTAAGAGAGGCCCCTATGGGCCTGCTGTATCCCACCCCGACTCTTGGGTTCCCAGGTCCTAAGTACAGCAGGATAAATGATTTTGACACTGTATTTTGGATTTCTGTTACTTACAACAGTATAAATACAGTAATTTCAAAAACTTACCTTACTTTAAATGCTTCATCCCACAGAGACCACATGCAGGTTTGGCAATGATAGAAATAATAAACACTGATGATATTTTTTCATTTTACTTTATTCTATTATTTGTTAAGTTTTAGACTTATTGATGGGAAAGCTCCACTTGAGTTGAAACAAGAAATTTGAAGGACCAGAAATAAATTGTTAGGTGGCCAAGGGAAGTTTGCCAATGTTTTCTTTTTAAAAAAAAAAATCTACTTTTGTATTTAACTCATACTCTTCTTGCCCTTATTGATCTCATTTCTATAATAAAAGACACTTTTTGTGCTCTGTTTACACTGGGTTAACATATCTGCACCTCCACCCCTATAGGTTTTCCTTGGGTCACTGAAGTTTGTTCCTTTCAGCTCTGAAATGTTCATGTTCTGTCAGGGCTGAAGCAAAATGACTTGTTTTAAAAATCTGAAGTCCTTCTCTGAGAGGGGCTTTCCATGATGACTTGCATGGTACACATAGGGGTACAAATGATAGGGAACCCCTGAACTTCTTCTATTCTCCAAATAGCAGCCAATTTCCAGGAAGCATTGACTACAGACCCAGTGGAAGGCTATAGTCACCTCTGTCCTCTGACTACACATGAAGCCAGAGGCTGAGGGTTCAGTGGCATCCATGAAAGGTGGCATGGGATGCAGAATGCTCCCATGAGCAGGCATACAAGAAAAAGAGGATGATGATGAATGGATTCCCTGTCTGGTGGCTTCAGTAGAAGCTTTGATCATCAGAGAATGATGTAAGTCTATCTAAACTATGTTTAGGAAGTTTCAAGAAGCGTCCCCAGTGTGATTCTTGTAACGCTGGAACAATCACAAAACCATTTTATAATCTCATTATTTCAACCCCACTTAGTATAGAAATGTCAGAGATATTTAATTTTTTTCTTTTAATTTTATGGTACCAAAAGTTTTGCAAAACACCAGCAATTTAAAAACAGCTTTTTAGGGAATGGAGAGAGCAAGCTGCACTAAATGGATGTATCAACCTTTACACAAAGGACTTTCTGAAAGATCCAGGTGTGGAAAGTATTTTAGGCTTTGAGGATAAGGGTAGTTTTGTTGCTGTCATAGACGTATTCACTGGGTTTCGCTGTTTGAGATATGATCTTCTCATGCAGTCCAGATTGTTCTTGAACTTGCCATGTAGAATTCCTGATTGACCTCCTCTCTGACTCAAGTATTGGGAACAAAGTGACAGAATAGTTTTAACAAAAAGGAACTTAAAAGGAGAAATGATTTCTTTTGGTGCTCTGCTTCAAATGTTTCAGTTCATAGACCTCTGGGTGCCACTAGTTTTAGGCCTGGGGTGAGGCAGTAACATTATTGTGGAAGAAAGATGCTCACCTCATGTCAGATAGAGGCAGATTGGTGGACAGGAAGGAAGGGTCCATGGATAAGGTAATCCTTCAGAGACATGCCTCCAGTGACTGCTTTCCCATCTAGACGTCTCCTCCCACAGCCCTTTGATGAAATTAGACCTCTCATGAGCCAATGTCTCAAAAGCCTCCCATCTGGCAGCAGCCTTAAACACAGGCGCCTTTTAGGACAGACTTTATGTTCAACCCTTAACAAGGAATGAGAATCAAAACCACCAGAGACCACAAAGATCTCCCAGTTAGTCAAAATACTAAAGCACTTTCATATTTATAGCTACAGGACAATGACACACGTTGTGATGGTCACTCTTCATGGTCAACTTGACTGGACTCATAATTACCTGGAAGACATAATCCTAGGAATATCTTTCTTTCCAGAGATGCTTAACTGTGGATAGAAGGCCCACCCTGAATGTGGATGATACAGTCCATGGCATGAATAAGAAGAGTGAAAGTTCTCAGGAAAGCCACCTGACCACTAGCGATCATCTCCCTCTTTTCCTTATGTAGGGAGTTGTTGCTGCGTGCTCCTCCTTCCGTGAACTCTTCCATGCCATCTCTGCTGATGGATTGTGCCAGCCATAGGACAAACCAAATTAATCTATCTTGATTTGATTTCTGTCAAAGCAATGACAAAAATTAATCTCACAAATGATAACAGGCAAGTCGACGTCTAGCCTGAATCATTAGGTCTTGGCTTCCTGTCTAATTCCATGGCCCTGGTGTATTCTAAGGCAAATATAAGTACTCTCAACCTGACAGAGTCCATTGAAATGATTGTGCTGTGGAGAGGAAGAGTTTTCAGGTTAAGCAGTAACTGAAATGTGAAGTTAAATGACAAACGAGAAGAGGAAACAGACAAATACTTGTTGTAAATACAAATAAAAACATCTTAAAATACTGAAGCATTCTGAAAAAATGAAAAATTATCATATAGCAAATCAATCAAAGTCTGGAGTAGTACTCTCAACAGTCATGGACTGGTAGTATACAAGTCTCAGTACGACTCAGCAACTCAATACAACTCAATAGCAGATGCTGGTCTCCAGTGTGCCAGACACTGGGCTTTCCTGCAAGCACACACAGTAAATCAAATCAAATCACATCAAAGCAAAGAAAATGCAGTTTTTTCCTTACAAATAAATGAACTTAGATACAGTTTTTCAGAAATCAACACATCGATAATCTCAAAGAATCCAGTTTTTTGCCCTGTCTGCTCAGCTGTACCATGGGAGATTGAACCTATTGTTGTTAATTTTCTGAAAGAAAGTGCTGCCATTCAGCAAGCTTATCAGGAACTTCTGTCCTTATTCTACACATCAGTTACTAGATCATCTCTTATTTTTATTAGGATTCACTTTTTATTTTTGTTTGTGTATATGTGCCTGTGTGTATGTGTGTCACGTGTATGTGTGTGTGCTTGCGTGTGTGTCAAAGGCTAGAAGAGAATGCTAGATCCCCTAGAGCTGCCCCACCAAATGTGATGCTGGGAATTGAACTTGGGTTCTCTTGGAAAGCAGCAAGCACTCTTAACCACAAAGCCATCCATTCAGCCCCATGATTAGCCTCTGTATGAAATGAAGTCAAATGGTGAAAGCAAGCAACATCCCATTCAGTTTCCTGAAACTTTTCTGTCTCTAGTGTGTTTACATGTTTTGCATGGTGAGTTAGGTGGGCATGCTAAGATGTGATATAGGAAATTTTCCATACTGTGAGTTGTTACTAAAGGATAAAAAATATTAGGGAGATCTTTGAAACATATGAGAAATACATTGTGTTCTGGCTTGAATATATTGCCACAAATGTTTTTTGACCCATAGTGTTGGTGAATTGATTTTGCTCAGAAATGGAGTCTTCAAGATCAGGTATAAGTGAATACAGTAGGCAACAATTTAAACATAACACACACTTCAAGTTTACTTGTGTGTGATTTGTTCTGAAAGAAACACTATGAAAATACACAGACATGTACCCAGCTGAACCAAAATATGTAGGAAAACAAAATACTCATGGATTATACCTCAACTATTTCCCTGTGACCTCAGTTTTCTACATGTTATAAGCCATACTTGCTCATGTCTCTCATGAGAGCCTTTTTCCTGGTTTCAGAACAACCTTTGAACTCTTAACATTAGCTCCTAACCTCAATACTGATTCATGATAAATTACTATACTTTTTTTAAATCAATTTTAACTCTCTAGTTCTCTGTCTTTGTCTCTGTCTCTGTCTCTGTCTCTGTCTCTGTCTCTCTCTCTCTCTCTCTCTCTCTTTCTCTCTCTCTCTCTCTGTGTGTGTGTGTGTGTGTGTGTGTGTGTGTTAGTTAACTTTTAACTGTCAACTCTCGTCACAATCTACAGTCACATGAAAAGAAACTCTTCAATTAAAAATAGTCTTTATCAGGTTGGCCTGTGGGCATGTCTGTGAGGGATTGTCTTAGTTGTTAATTGATGTAGGGTAGGAAGGTATGTAGGTGGTACCAACCCTAGGTAGGTAGTCTTTAGCTATATAGGGAGCTAACTAAGCATGGTCTCCTTAGTGAGCTACTACCTGGCGTTCCTCTGTGGTTCTGCTTTACTCTCTTAGCCTTGAGTAGGTTCCTGGCTCAAATCTAATGCTGTGTGGAGCTGCAAGCAGTCCTGCCTTCAGGTTCTAGCTTTGAATTCTTGCCCTGATTGTCTTCAATGATGAAATATGATGTGGAACTATGAGGTGAAATAAACACTTTCCTTCCGTGAGTTGCTGTCAATCAGAATGTCTTATCCCAACAACAGAAGAGAGACCAGAGCAGTATAAAACTCTGCTACTATTTTACTTTTTACTGCATGAGTTTCTATCACTTCATATATATATATATATGTTGTCTGGTGTCACAGGAGGACTCTCAAGCCAAGTAATGAAGCATGTTAAGAGAGATCTAAGCAGTCATATGCCAGTAGTCTCTAGTGGATCAGAAAGCAAGCAACTAAGGATTATTAGCCACTGAGTACATAACTGTGGGTATCTTGAGCATAGGTTGGTAGAGTAGTAATAATGAGACATATTAGAGAGGGTTTAACAGACAAAAGAGAGACTCCATAAGTTTTTACATGCATAGCTCACTGTTAGATTTCTAAACTGGAATCACTACCGTAACACTGACCTAATTCTGAGGATGATTGTCAGGGTTGGCAGAGAGATCCTTTTAGCACAGTACTTCAGGAGACATCAGCTAGTCAGTCAACCGAATGTTGGTATTAGTATTCTATGACATTTTATAACACGATATCTTACAATAAAATTTGAATCTGAATTTGGGATGAAGTTGAGAAGATAAGATAGAAATAAATTCAGTAAATAAATAAACAGCCAGTGGTGAAGGAATCTGAGGTAGTTTGGAGTCCAGGTGACCAGGCAAAGAAAGACTTAGAGTAATCCAAGGCAAATAATGGAAATGATCTCCGTGCACTCTTAATACACACCTGAGCCCTGCACGTTGCCATGTGGAGAGACTCTTGCCTAATTCTGATAGACAACCTCAAGCAAACATTTCTCCTGCCAGTTTACAGATGAGAGGACTGATTTTTCCGGAGTGTGGGGGGCTCACTATTTAACTGGAGATCACCAACAAGTAAGACATCAGGAGGCAGCCAAGACAGTTTTGTCTCCTGGGGCCATGCTTGGAGACACAGAGCAGAAAGAAAGGCGTCGTGTGACACAGTGAATCAGCTGCAAAATGTCTACCATGGGAAGCCTCCTTCCAATGATATTTATGCAATGTAAAGCATTTCAGTTAAGCAACATACCTGAGAGGACCCACCATCCAGTCTTACTCCTGACCTCTTACCTTCAGGGTTAGGTATGTGTGGAAAGGGGTTCAAGGGGAGCTAAGGAGGAAGCCAAGGCAGGGAACTACTAAATAGTATCTCCTAAAAAGCAATGGTGTTTGTGAGAAGGGCAGTTGCTGCTGGGCAGGAGTAGCATGCAGGATGGACCAAACCACTGTCCTCATGGAGTCTATCTGGAGGAGATTTACTGTGTCGCTAGGTATCACATTAGCTAATAAACACATTAGCAAAGAGACTCATTCTTTTTACATACTGTTAACTAGTAAAGGACAGCTATTGCACTGAGGTAGAAGCTCAGGGAAAATTTGCTTTAATTGGTTGAAACATGAGAAAACATAGGTCTCCATAAAACCTTAGTGGGTCTTTGAAAGAAAGCCCAAATGGGAAGGCTATTAGCTTTCTAGTGCTGTCTTAGCTAAGGCACTCTAACTAGGTACTTTAAAACAACTACAGTTTATTCTCTCAGAGTTGTAGAGACTAAAGTCTGAGATGTGGGTGTTGGCAGGGTTAGTTGTTTCTAAGTTTTAAGAGGGAGACTCCTTTCCATACTTCTGCTAGCTTTTGATGGCTTCAGCCAATGTCTGGTTTTTCTTGGCTCCTGTCTTTATAGAATGGTTTACTCTCTCTCTCTCTCTCTCTCTCTCTCTCTCTCTCCCTCTCCTTATAAGGACACCAGTTTTATCCCATTAAAGGCCAACTGTATTCCAACATGGCTTCATTTTAGCTACTTGTATCTATAATAGACTTATTCCTGAAATATTGTAAAATCTCAAGATTCCAGAAATTATAAATCTTTAGAAAGATACTATCCACACAGTACATGAGAGAAGCATGAATCCTTTGCGTGTCATTGTTTAGAGAGCCGAGAGACAGCATCTGGAGAGAACAGCTAAAAGGATACGGAGACATAACTGTAACAGGGAACAAATATCCAATCCAATGAGGAAACTGAGGAAAGTTTAAAGAGGGAACTGTTTTAATAAGAATAAAGGGAGAAACAAGTGGGTGGATAAGCACCCCAGACTAACAATGCAAGGACCCCATCTTTAAAACTCTGTTCCATTTTCTCTGAAACAAACCTATCAGCCTCCACAACTGGCCTGCCCCTTGCAGCTTCTCCAGACCTGGCCCAGCATCCCCTGCTACCGAGATGTTGCCCACCTTTTCAGTGCTGCTTAGCATTCAGGTCTGTACAACCTGGAGTTAGAGGGGGTACACCACCACTGAAGAATAAGGAATGGTTGCCAGTTGATGCACGCACCATATTTCCAGCCCAAAGACTCGTCTCCCATGGGTTTCATAAGATTCCCCAGAAGATTCTGAGGAGTTAGTACCAGTTGGCAAAAGCAGTGGCCAGCTAAATAACTCATCCTTGTTTCACTTCAAACCTCATTCATGCTTCTGGCCTCTCATTCCTGTTCTATGACATAATTTCAGAAATAAGCCTGGTGTGTTCAGAAGTTTCTTTTGGTGCAAGGGCTGTGGGTAACTGAGAGGAGTAGGAGGAGACAGGAAGAGGTGGAAGTGGACAGGAATAGGTGAGTATAGAGAAAGAATAGAGAAGAGAAGGCTATTGTCTTCTTCCGAGGAAGTCACTGTCAACCTTCAGGACAGCAGACATATGGAGCAGAGATATGCAGCCAAAACTCCAGAGAGCAAGGTTAACCCGGTGTAATTAGATCTGGCCACAGAGCAGGTGGGAAGGACAGAGATGACATGCCCATGAGCCACCATCCTTCACTCCTTCATGTCCAGCTTCTCATCTGCTAAAAGTAATTAAAATGCCAACCTTACAGGAGAAAGATTTTGCCAAGTTTCCAGATATATTTATAAAAGTTAGCTGTTTTCAACTATTGTTTGAGTTAGTTACTCATTTTTACTTAGTTATAGATACTAATAGCTATTATTAATAAACAAAAGAGACATGTCTATAGCTGCCTCAGTAGTCTAAAAAATTCCTTTAGTCATTAGAAATTTGTTTAAACATGAGAGTGCTTTTCTTATAGCTGGAAATTATATATTTTATAATCTGTCTAATTTTTCATTATTAACCAAATATCCTCAAGCGAGACATGAACAAGTAGCAAACTGTCTAAAGTGTTCTCCAGCTGGCTTCACCCTTCAATGGTTTTCAATCAAAATTGCTGCCAGTGAAGCAATTGACACTCAGACTTTAAACAACACTGACTGCTGATGGAGATGAATCACTGGGGGAAAGGCCTAGGTTTCTGGATCCTTGGAGGCTTTTATTGAACTCCTGAATTCAGTGAGCTGCATCCAATCTCACTGGCCAGATGACCTGTTTTGAAGCCTGGCTCAAGGGGACTTCTCAAAGGGCTGTTCTCGGCTGTGTTAAACTCTGAGATGTCCTGACTCACGATGTGTTAATACAAGGGTTAGTAGAGCTTTGCCTGGGAAGCAATCCACCTCTAGCATTCAGGAGCCTATGGCTTTGAGAATTAGAACCAGTGTGATCCTCTTCTTATCCTTTGAGAAGTAGCTTTGTAATACTTTTGGAATAATGGTACCATGTAAAGGAAATGCCTGTCCTGCCTTTAAACTATCTGTCTGTCTGTCTATCTATCTATCTATCTATCTATCTATCTATCTATCTATCTATCTATCTACCTGGGTCTTAAACATGCTGGCCAAGCACCTACCACTGAGCTAAAACCCAGAGGAGTCCCCTAATTTTATGCCTCTTTCTCAAAAACATTTTTAAATGGGAGTAATTATGACAAGGGAGAGAGTATTTAATGAGAGGGAAAACAGGCACAAAATTTCTGATTCTTGTTTTTAGAAAGGAAACCAACGGTGTTGTAGCATACTAGACACTCAAAAAGAAGAAAGATGTATTATGAAAATATTGTCTTTGCATTCTCTCTGGATTATGTAGTTGTTGAACCCTATGATTAATTTGTTGAATATTTTGTGGTTATTGCTTTGTTTACACAAATGACTGCCAATTCAAAGTCTCACCCAGAAGAGCTAGCCAGGGGGCATTGATTGTAATGGATATGTACTAATCTTAAAATAGGGGTTAGACATGTGGGCTAGCAGGACTCAAGTATTACAAGTAAGCCTTAAGCCACAGGAGACTTTAGAAAATACTCACATAGGACACTTGTTCCTATGAGCCTGTATTCTTAATCTATTTTCAATGAACAGAGAAGTCAGGTGCCAAGAACTGCATTTTCAACTAGGGGGGTATGGAAGGTCCTTTTGAAAAGAAGCATTAGCTGGAAAAGAAAAATCCTGTTTATAAGTTGAGATTGGGAAGGGGTTCTTGTAGTACAATTGTCTTTGGGACTCAACTACCATACTTATTAATTTATCTATAATTGATCAAATTTGCATACCTGTATTGAGTTCTATTGAGTTCAACATATTTAGAAATGTGTAAGCATTGTGTGTCATTGTTTAAATCCAGTTGGTATATGTTCTCCTCATACACTTTTAATTTTGTGCATATTAGTAACAAATCTGTGATTGGTGATTTTCCAGAATATGAAATGATGTTACTAGCTGTGGCCATAATGCCATTCGAAAGATCTAGAGAGCTTATTCTATCTCACTGAAATTTTGTATCCTGTGGCCACCATCTTCTTGTTGTAAAATTCTAAGAAGAGATTTTCATTTCAGGAGCTCTGGAAATTGAGTTCATGTCTCACAATCCCATGCTTCTTGTCTATACATTAGCAAGTACAATCTGTCACAGAATTGTTGGTGCCTCCCTGGAGCTTAAGAAAATGTTTTCTTAAAATGCTGGGAAAACAGGCAGCTCTATGAGTGAACTCAGTCTCATTGAAAGTGGTATGGTGGAGAATGGCCCATTGATTTGATGGTTCTTAAACTTTTATCCTAGGTACCTAAGGTTTCTCTGTGTAACCCTGGCTGTCCTGGAACTCACTCTGTAGACTAGGCTGGCCTGGAACTCAGAGATGTGCCTGCCTCTGCCTCCCAAGAGCTGGCATTAAAGTGAGTGCCACCATTGCCTGGCTTAGAGTTGTCTCTTAAGATCTTTTCTCTAGAGGTTTGCAGATGCCCTGCCAGGCCTTCTAATAGGTATACTCTTGCCCACTCTCTCAAGTTCTGTCGTAACTAATCTTGGGGTCTCAGAACCCACTCTCCTGTTTTGTTTGGTAATGTGGAAGTGACTTGTGATGGTTTGTATATGCTCAACCCAGGGAGTGGCACTATTGTAAGATATGGTTCTGTTGGAGTAGGTGTATCACTGTGGGCTTTAAGACCCTCATCCTAGCTGCCTAGATGCCAGTATTCTGCTAGCAGTCTTCAGATGAAGATGTAGTACTCTCAGCTCTTTTGTACCATTCCTGCCTGGATGCTGCCATGTTCCCACCTTGAATGATAATGGACTGAACCTCTGAACTTGTTAGCCAGCCCCAATTAAATGTTGTCCTTATAAGAGTTGCCTTGGTCATGGTGTCTGTTCACAGCAGTAAAACCCTAACTTAGACTTGACTCTATGTGTTTCATTAGCCCAGATTTGGTTTTCACAAGACTGTATTTAAACCCATTTCAATACTGTTCTCAGAAGAGTTCCATCACCTAGTGTCTTATCTTACCTGATTTTCACATTTAGACTTGGATTCTTTTATACCCACGCTCCACTCTTACTTCCTGCTCTCCAGAGTATTTCCTATGATTTCTGTTTGTGTCCACAATACTTGCTTTACAAGCCTTGTCCTCACTAATATGGGTTCTCCGAGTCTAGTGACAGTAGTCCCATCCCCTCATATTTTCCTAGCATTTAGTGTCTTTAGAGAGAGTTCTTCACAGGAGGAATGGGTGAATGACTGAGTTTACGGCTATCAAGGGGAATTCACAGAAGTGTTTGTTTCTTTTGAAGCGGGAAAGTATTAATGGTGTCGGGACTCCCTTTTGTAAGCCAGAGAACTGCAGTGGGAATTCACTGTGGTAACAGAGGCATGGCCAGAGGCAATGTGAGCCTGAATCCAAAGAGACATCACCATGAGTCAAATGTGGGTCTTGTTTTTAAAATAAGGGCAATATCAGAGTTAGTAATACAGTATACTATGCAGTCACAAAAGTACAAAATGAAGAAACAATCCTTACGTAGGAGGTTGCTGCTTTCAGAGCTAAGCAAAATATGGGCAAACTATTTATGCTGAATAAGAGCCTTAGGCTCTGATATTCTACAATTATCGTAAAACATTTATGACTCAACCAAGTGATCCAGGGCTTGAGCTCAGATTGTCATATACAGGAAGGCTCCTCTGTGAGCCTCAACTCACCACTTGTTTATTTGGTTTTTAATGAACCAAAACAGTGACCAAGTAGAACAGTCCAAATGATATTTAAGAGAGTTCTAACGTCTAAGAAATAATGTCTTTCAAATCTTTGAGTAGTTTGGGAAAGCACACAGTTATGTGGAGTGTTTTTTACTTCTAAAAGCCCAGGCTGGGTGTGCGATAGCATGCATGATATCCCAGACTTTCGAGGTGGAGGCTGGGGAATCAGGAATTTGAGATCACCTTCCTCTGCTGCATGAGTTTGAGGCCTTTCTGGCCTGCTCTTCCACCTAGAGAAGACAGATGAGTTGTGGATGTACCATAAATGGAAAGCTTACTTCCTTATCTTTTGTGCCTCCAGCCATCACAGTAAGTTGACCTTCAGCCACTAAAGGAATAGCTAGCTTTGCATTGCCTTCCAAGGAGCTCACAATAAAAATTGAATATTCCCTGCTTGACAAAGCACATAAGCTATGCACAAAAACATTATTTTGATCTAACTAGACTGCTAAATTTATGGAAGCACAACAGATGCTAGCTAGTTTTGTTTATAAAAGAAGGAAAGAGAATTAGCAAATGACCACAAATGAGATTCTTCTTCTTACAGAGCTTTGGACCTTTCTAGAGTATAGATTTTGTGAGACTATATGTGGTATACTCTTAAGATTCTTAAAACAAAATACTGCTTACTTGTTTATGTTCTGTTTTCTCAGATTTAAAAAAATTAAATTGGGGTGAGTATTGTTTTCAGGAAACACAGTTGCACACTGACAAGACAGAGCAGGTGTTTTATAAGAGATTTAGAGGGGTCTGAGATGTTAACCAGCAGGATGGCAAGGGGCTTTCCTCATTTGTTTAAGAGGATTTTTCCACATAAGATTCAGATCCATAGCCAGGTAGTTTGACATCTTAGGTTTGTCCTGTCCCTGGTGGTTTCTTGAGTAAGGTGAGGGAGGGTATGAGGGCTAGGCACATTCCAGACATTGTTAGCAGAGGAGGAGAGAAACTGGGTGGATTAGGGCTTCTATGGATTAGGGCTGTGAGAGTTTATGTCTTTTGTCTCTTTGAATGTCCCTATTGTTTTATTCCCCCTTTAAAGAGTTCTTCCTTCTTAATCTTAAGAAAACACCACACAGTTTCACAGATGACTTGAGTTGTTTTCAGTGAGTATAGTTTTCTCTATATTAAAGTTGATTAAAAACCATAGGCAGACTCCAGACCAAAACCTGAAGAATCTAGAAAACATAAATTTCATAAGTATGTTAAACAAGCATAGAGCACGAATTATGATTAGATAATAGTAATTAATGACCCCTACAATGTTGCAGAAGCCAAGCAAGCCTAAGCAGCATTTGGCACGGGTTCTTTGTTGGTTAAATATTTGTAGCCACCCTGCTTCTTCCTAATACTGAGAGACCGACCCACATAGAAATTAGAGAATGCACACCCCTCTCTGCTTTGTAAGAATTTAGCATACATTAAAATTGCATAATTGTACTACGTTAGGAAGGACTGGAGGTTTAGGAGGATTATAGAAGAGCTAGGGGAGCTGGCAATATGAGCTAGTTTTTGTTTTTTTTAAATCATAGAACACCTGGCATAACACTTAGAGGTCCCTTTTAGATCCAGTTTGTCTCCTTTTGCATTTTTTGCTATTGTTAATTACTCTACTCTTCATTCATGCTTTCCGGTAGGGAAAACAAAACTAAGTTTAGCCAAGACTGTTTTCCCCGTTTTCAATGTTGTGGTCACTCAAATCTCCTGTGGCCCCAGCCAATTTTAAGAATTTAGCAAGAAACTCCTGGCTCCTCTCCTTGTATCTTGTATCAGCTGTCCTACCTGTTAGAACAGACCAGAGTTTCGCTGATCATGTGATTTCCCTTGAACGTACCAGGGACATTGCCCTCTTTAATGACCCCCTCACATTGCTGAATGGACATTGAATGTGCACCAGTCCAAACCCTGTCTACATAGCCTCTCCAGTCAGAGGCAAGTGAATCATCAGAGTAAGAGGACTCTATTGTTGGCAGTGGTGCATTTCCCGAGTGTGTGCAAGGACATGGGTTCAATCCCCACTACTGACAAACAAAAGATGAAGTGAAATTATTTCTCTGAGCTTTGCTGTCATGGTGTTTGGTTGGTTGGTCGGGTTGTTTCTATGTTTAGAAACAATATCTCACTATGTAGTCCTGGGGTGCCTAGAACTTTGCATGTAGATAAGGCTGGCCTTGAACTTACAATAGTTCTTCTGCCCTACCCTAATGAGATCTGGGATTACAGGCACACACTGCCACTTTTGGGGGGCACATATATGTAAGTGTCACTGCTGCTAAGATTCTAGAATGTTCTTTTATATTCAGTTTTCCTTAGACCAGTATTTCTCAACCTGTAGGCCATGACCCCTTTGAAGGTTGAATGGCCCTTTCTTTGGGGTTACCTAAAACCACTGGAAAAAAAACACAAAATTTACATTATGATTCATAAAAGTGGCAAAATTACAGTTAATTATGAAAATAACTTTATGGAGGGGGTGGTCACAACAACATGGGAAACTGTATTAAAGGGTCACAGCATTAAGAAGGTTGGAAAGCAGTGCCTTAGATCCACTGGCTGGCCCACACACGCAGTCAACTCTTACATGCTATGGCTAGGAATGGTTTGAGATAACAATGTCTAATGACTGTTTTCTTAGAAGCAACACTATAAGAGGGAGGAAGGGCAGAAACCAAAATAGTTAGGAGAGGAAAAATTCTTTGCATTGCTAAGGACTCTCATGTAATTATACATAAAGAACAAGAATGTCAAATCATAGATACAAGGTAAACACAAGACTATTAGACAAAATGGCACAACTACACAGAAGCAACAACTTCATGAAAGTTGATTAAAAGAAATTAGAGGAACAGTTTCATCAAACCAGAGAACGCACTCAGGTTGTCCTTGGCTCTGCAAGTAAGGAAATCCTCTGTTTGCTTCTTATAGAGCTCATAACTGTGCTGCCTTCCAGGTACCTTTCTGGGATGGACTTGCTTTCTAATTTATAATTTGGTGTCCCAAGTTATATGAACTCATCTGGCCCCTCTCTAGCCTTACCAATTATTCTAGTCTTTTTGTCTACCCTACAGCAAAAGTCAAGACTAATATTACATTCTGACTTTATCCTTCAACTTATCGAGATTTTCTGAAAACTTGTCAAAAGTTTCCTAATACAGTCTAGGCCTAACTTGGTAAAGTACATGTATGCTCTAGCAAGACTCCTTTTACCTGTAGATACCTCTCTTAGTGGGCGAAGTCAACCTCTTCTACTTCGTTCTAGACTTATTCCTGAGTGGCATATCACAGGAGAGCAAATGCCCATCTTTCAAGTTTTCTGGCTTCATAAAAACCTTTGATTAATAGGTAGTGTTGCATCAAAATAATCCAACCACTTGGGAGATTGAGGCAGTAGTTTGGTCTGTAATCTGAGGCTGGCCTGGACTATATAGCAAACAGAACAAGTTTAAGCAAATAAACAAATAGAAACCCATGCGTAATTATTTATATTAGTTTTACATGAGAGTTTTATCACAATTCATATATACATGGTAAGAACAACTAGTGAGCTGTTAGGCAGAAAAGTATCACTTACGGAGATCAGGTTCTAGACATACAAACAGCAATGGCATGCATGAGGAAAATGGACTAGCTCTGAAAGAACTGTCTTGGGATATCAGAGAGATGGAGAGATTCTTTTCCTCAAAGAAAAACAGAGAGAGTATAAATGTAGTCAGATCTGGAGCAGCACATATTACAATAAGGAAAAAAGATCATTTTCAGTTGGTATGAGACTTGAACCCCTCACTTGGCAGAGGACAGACACTGTGCTATGTGCTTGGCATTCAAGAACTTGGGATGGAGCTGAGAATGTAGCTCAGTGAGTAGAGGGTTTGTCTAGCATCCAGGAAGTTCTGGGTTTGAGATCTAGAAGCAAGCAGACCAGGCATGGTGGTACATGACTGTAATCTTCAGTAGAATAAGGCAGACAGATAAGAGGTTCAAGGTCATAGTTACATAGTAATTAGAGTTCAGCCTTGGCTACATAAGACCCTGTCTCTAAGTAAATGAATGAATGGATGGATAAATAAATAACAGTAACTCACAATGGCCATGCAATACTATACTCACCTTTGTCTCTGTTTCACTACCAGTAATCACTAACCAAGGAGTTGTACAATTGATCCAGGATTTGGTATTACAAGGAAACTGAATTTATTTTAAATTTCTCCCTGAAATTCCAGAAAGCCCAAACAGATCATCCAGCCTGTGATGGCCTTAGTAAAGAACCTGTGTGTAAGCTCCTGCGGTCTGGTATGACGCTTGGACTGCTCTTGTGGGTGTGTGATAGATAGCAGATGTAGGAAGAAGACAATGGATGAATGACAGTACTAATCTGGCTCAAGCCACCTGTGCCACGTGAAAAGCGCCCTTATCTTGGCAATGACAAGCCAGAAAGTAAACCAACAAACATAAAATGCCAACTTGGAAATGTCAAGAATGGTTATCGTCCCTCTGCATAATAAAAGCTTCATTGTCCCATCAGCACTCACTGGAGATAGAAAGGAGATAGAGTTGAATGAGAGAGCAGAGAGATGAGTGGACTGGATTTTATATCTGCTTTGTCAGGTATCAAAGATCATCCCTTGGCAAAACCTCTTCTTTGACAAAGATTGTTCTTTCTTATCTCTCAGACTGATCTTGTCTTCTGATTTCATGATAAATTGCTTTGTTTCCCCTTTTGCTGCAGTGAGTTTTTCTTTTCGTTTCTCTAGGACTGCCCTTTAAGGAGAATTGGAATGGAGCACCCCATCTCACCTTCTTAAGTGTTGTTTTTGTGTAAAAGGCAAGAGTTTGCCAATTCTACGAATATCAAAAGCACTCAGGCTGTGCCAGGCTTTAACTGTTTTCTATTTTGTTCTGTTTGCACGAGGTCATAGTGAAGAGGATACTCTCTTCTGACAGCTCAGGGAGGAGCGCCACATGCCCAGCTGTGTAAGAGGACAAAGCCTTCTCGAGTGGACAGAAGGAGACTCCTGCTGTATGTTTGCTGCTCACTCTCGACCCCTATAGATCATTTCCTTTACACTGTTTATTGACTGTGTGCATCGTGATCTATATAAAGCATCAATCTGTATTTCTTCATGAGCACAGCTCTTACTAGCATGCAAACCTCTGCAGAGAATTGATGCTATTTTAGCACTAACCCCACATCTTCTACATAATGTCAAGAAATGAGAAACAGACAAGTAGATTTGTAACTGACTGGCTGTAGTCATTTTGATTTGGCTTACAAGCAGCTCTGGAAGTGTTCTGTCCTCTAAGTGTAGGACCCATGACTCCATCTATTGTCAAATGTCCTTGTGAGCCAGTTCTTGCCCTATACCCTTAACACACACAGCTATTTACATGCATACATATATCTGCATGTGAATATGCATGCACATATATATATATATATATAAATATATGCACACGTATATGCACACCCATGCATGCACATATATACATGCATATACATATATCCATACACAAACATATACATATTGTTTTCTGATTTCTAGGCAGTGATGGAATTAATTCTAAAACAGACAGGTTTTTCTATATCTTACTTTACAATTGACACCGTCATACATTTGTTGTGTGATAAATAAGAAAGAAGTCCTCCTGTTGCTCCAGCCCAGGCTCTGTGGTAAACTCTGGATATGTTCTCAGTACCCATTGTAAACATAGTGCAGCAAGTGCCAATGATACAATCCCACAGTTCCAGCATTTGGAAAGCCCAGGCTGGAGCAGTGTGAGTTTGAGGCCAACTGTAGTAAGACTTTATTTCAAACAGCCTGCCAGCCAGATACCATAGCAGACAAGGCCTTGGCTGGTTATACTAATAGGGTAACAACCAAAGCATGTTTAATGATTATATATATTATATATGTATATATATATATATATATATATATGTATATATATATATATATATATATATATATATATATATATATATATATTAATATATCACTGGAATCTGATCTATTACTACTTCCTGGGCACTTACTAGTCAGTTAATCAATTCTAAAGCTTTTTACTCCCTGGCTGTCTTAATTAATGTATTTGAAGTGATTTTCATTTAAGATTTCACTTACTGAACTCTTAGCACAACTCTGAGGTGGGGTTCAGTTATTTTGAGGTGTAGTATTTCAACATCATCCAGGATAGCCTAGAATACTCTCCATGCAGCCTATGCTGACTGCAGACCCTGGACCCTCTTGTTTCAGCCTTCTGACCACTCTGGTGGACACCATACCTGGCCTGAGCTCCACTTTTCAGATTGTGAGCTACTTGACCTATTATTTTTTTAAATGTGAGAATAAAATATAAATTATTTAAAAACTTACTATGATTATTATTGCTACTATTCCTATAAAAGAAACTGTGAAACAATATTTGAATCAATTCAACAAGCACTCTACAATGCTTTCAACCTGGTCAAGAATGGTTTTGTTGTTTTGGGGCGAGGGTTGTTTTGCTTTGTTTTGGAAAGACTGTTTTTAACCTGTGGATTTTGGTGGAAATTAACTCAGTCATAGTTGTATTGGTTCTCAAGTTTTTCTCTACTTCTTCCTGTTCTATTGTCTTCACTGAGCACTGAAGGGTTGAGATTTAATACTTAGATGACATTGGACCAGGCAGTGGTGGCAGATGACATTGTTCATTTGTAACAAACAGTTCCTTGGGAAAATATTTTTCTTATTTAATGATCATTGACAAAAAACATCCACAAAACTATTTGTAATTGTGATGGTAGTATGTTTCACAAACATGTTACTCTGGAGATAATGTAAAATTGATCACAAGTAGAGACAATACAATCTCTGCTTTGTGTGATTGTCACCCTTGAGTTCTTTGAGGCATTGTTTTCAATTCTCCTTACACTGCTGTCCAAGAGAGATGAAGTCCAATGTGCTAACCTCACTTCCTTTGTACTGAGACCAGTTTCTTCCCCCTCAGTACCAAGAATCTCAAACACAATCTCAAGAACTTACAAGAGAAATTTCACATCATTTACAGAACCATCCGATAGAGCAGTTCCTTTTTTTGCTCTTTGCACTCATGGCAGCGAGGATGGAGAAGAGAGGAGATGTGCACAGCACTGGGCAGAGAGTTGCATGCTCTATCCTGGACAAGCTAGTGAGGATGGGGAGGAGATGAGATGTGCACAGCATTGGGCAGAGCTGCATGCTCGATCCTGGACAAGCTAGCAAGGATGGAGAGGAGAGGAGATGTGCACAGCACTGGGCAGAGCTGCATGCTCGATCCTGGACAAGCTTGGGCATGCGTACTAATTCGTAGGAGGATAGGTGCAGTTTGCTGAGCCTACCTCCAACCTTTGTGATGTTGTAAGTCAGGGCTGAGCCCTGAGAATTTGTATTAAAGGCAAATTCTTAGATGCTGCTGGCCCACCTCACACTTTGGATCCAACAGCTTCAATGTTGGAAGAATTATTATACTGGTTAATTTTTTAAAAATAAACTTAACACACGCTGAAGTCATTCGAGAAGAGGAAACTTCAACTGAGATAACTGCCCCCATTATATTGGCCTGCAAGCAAGCCCGTGGGGCATTTTCTTAACTGGTGATTGATGTGGAAGGGCCCAGCTCACTGAGGGCAGGGCCATCACTGGGCAAATGGTCTTGAGTATGCTTATCTAAGAAAGCAAACGAAACAAGACAGTAAACAATATTCCTGCATGGTCTCTGCTTCAATTCCTGCCCCCAGATTCCTATCTTGAGTTCTAGTTTTGACTCTCCTCAGTGATGGAATATGACATGGATATGTAAGCTAAGTAAATCCTTCCATCTCCAAATTGCTTTTGGTTGTGTTTATTTATCACAAAGACAGAAAGATAACCAGTACATCTTGGTTCAAATGTAGACACTTCCCTTTATTAGCTGTGATGTAGGGGATTTGGGGCTAGTTGCCCAAGCCTTGGTGTATTGCTTTGAAAGTTGAACTGTTCCATGTTATAAGACATTGTGAGGATAAAATGAACCATATGTACATTATTTTAAGGCCTGTGATTATTGCCACTGTTGTTGCATAAGAATCTGTAGGTTTGCATCATCCCAAACAAGAGCTGAGAGGATTTCACAAAACCTTTCATAAGGGTGAATGTTGCACCCAATGTGAACAACACAGACTTCAGCAACCAGGATGAAACATAGATTGAAGAAGTATGAATCCCATTGTCTTTTGAGTCTGCATCTGTGTGGTCAGATCCTGGTTCCCTGGAACCTGATTCCCACATGGAAAACTGGAAAACAAAGAACCTACCTTTCAGACTGAATGCTCTCTCTGAGTTCATGCATTGCAGGAACAACCACAGTGCCTTGCACACAATAATTTTGAACTCTAATGGGGTGATGGAAACAGAATCCAATAGAGAGATAATGTAAGAGAAGTTTAGTGACACAGCCACATCCCATGAGTGGCTGTCTCCATACCCACCCCAAACCCCTAAATACTATATGCCAAGTTGAGCAAACTGGACTTCCAGGACTCCGAGGTGGTTTCCAAATGATGTTCTAAAGTGATCACAAAGCAAATGCTTCCAGTCAGTTGACAGCTGGAGCTCTTTTTCCTCGTGGTATTTTGTGGCTGACCTACTACACTCATTTTGTTGTTGTTGTTGTTGTTGTTGTTGTTGTTGTTGTTGTTGTTGTTACCTACCCACATGATCATTAAATGACACATTCTGCAATTCCCTTTTAGGCGGAATGCTAACAATAGAAAAACTCAGATTGCATGTGGTGAGTGTTACAGGGCTCTGAATTTTTTTTTCTGGGTAATGGGACTCTTGGTTCAGACAAAGTATGACAGTACAGTGAGTTCTGCATTAATAAACACCAGATAAGCTCCAGCAATCTGCCCTGGATAGGTGGAAGTTCCAGGCTTGCAAAACCTGGGAGTGGATAGAAGCAAGAATCAAAGTGCAGTTGCTGATCTGGTTGTCTGACCTGATGCCATCTCATGGGGCTGGAATGTGGCTCATGATAGCATGCTGGACAGACTTTCCCTGATACCCCATATTAATTATTGGCTATTCGTCCAGCTTATGTGTCTTTGTTTGTTATGTGGATCGCCACTTACCCATTTAGCTTGACAGTATGAACCATACAGAGAAACATGGTATCTCTGAACTTATTCCCATATCTTTGAACAAGCCTGTTCCCATGACAGCAAGTGATTGATCAAATAAAGATGGGGGAAATTAGTAGAGCTTATTGTTCCCTCTTCTTTGCTGTGTTTTAGATTAAGTGAGTCCTAGGATAGGGATGGTAGCAAGAGACATTTCAACATTACCTGAAGGAATAAGTTAGATGGGCTACGTGGTTTTTACTTGGATATGTGGTACTTCATTTTTCTCTACATTTTAAGTTATTAGGAATAAAATACCTTTAGGTTTTGTTTGGGCTTTTTTGGTTTTTTGATGGGAATATTTCTTCACTAGATACCTCATTATGCATTTTGCAACAACTTGGTTTTCCCTCACTGAACATTAACTTCTGATTCTTCTACTTCATGTCTTGATTACTTCTAATTTGGGGGATTTTTCCTGACTTTCTTTAATGGTTTAGCCACACAGAGCCTGAAATTTTTCCTGTATAAGTCACTAGCAGCTTCTCTGGTGGCTTCCAGACATACGGTCATCCCATCAGTTCTAGTCTGTTTTTACTCTGTCTCAACCACCCCAGTCCCTGGCCATCCTCATCATACATCAGAACACAACTCTTTCTTCTATTAAGTTGATTATCTCCAGTTGATTATCATCTCAGTAATGGGAAGCTAACTATACTTAAGGGCCCTACCTGGATCTTACCTAATAGTAGCACTCCCAGAGTCCCACCCATCTATAAACATTACAGTTGGATTAAACCTCTATCCTTTTAATGACTTACAGTGGAATTCGAACATGAGTCCATGGGGAGCAAGCCATACTTAAGCTATAGTGTCCTCTTTATATACAGATACGGTGTTCTACTTTTCTTCTCATCTTTCCTCAGACCTCTAGCTCATAAATTTTACCAGCCTCCCTCATCTTTGCCTGGAATTTATTTATTTGTTTCTGTGCCATTCTGAACTGACTGGTCAGTCATCTTCCCACTCTGTCCCATATAGCTCTTTTCAGGACACTTGCCAAGGTCTTTCACCTAATTTCTAAGGCTGTCTATCAGATTTTTAAGTGATTCGCACTGACCGCAGCCTCCAGGAGATCAAGCTGATGTTACTAATCGTTAAAAGCTGATTCAGCTTCTACGCTGCATCCCTTGTGCCTTTCCTTCTGGATTCTGCTCTATTCTTCTCTTTTCATTAAACACTCTTTACTTCTCTACCTGGACAGTATCAGCTGTTCCTCTTAAAGTCGGTCTCAGGTGACAGCAGAGACTTCTTCCACCTTACCAATGCATTCTCAGAGCTGTATCCCCACATGACCTATAGTGCTTTTAGTGAGATTTACTATAAACCATCATGGATTTGTATTTAGAAAGAAATCTGGGTTGACTTCCTAGTGTTTGTCAGTCTTGTGATCTTGGTCAATGTAAACTGAATCTTTGCTGAGGTAGACTTTCCTCTCTGACTGCCTGGAGGGGTGTTATGAGAACTAAGATAGAATTAACTGCCGTAGAATAGCCGTGCCATAAATCCTCCTCCTTTCCTCTTCCCTGTGTCCTTGAGGCAGTGATGACACTGTCCATTTTGTATCCTGTAAAGTGGCAATCATGGACAAGCTGCCAAAAAACAGTTACTGAATTCCCGCATCCATGTGCTTCATCTTTTGGTAAAGCTAGCACTCCACATACAATACAGTTTTGACTTGTTGTCTATTTCCCGTATTGCCTGTTGAAATTGAGGTTGTTAAAGAAGAATATTCTGTATAGAGAATTTCTTTATATAGTGAGCAGAGACAGTTAATAGATCTCTAGAGTGCCAACAATGTACCTTGCACATTGAGAAAGACTGTGTCTGTGTGTTCCAAGTCTGGTCTGGAATAAAAGAGGCCTTTTTTTTTTTCCTTGATAAATTCAGTCATAATCATGACCTGTGAGGAGTTTCCCCTTCAAGGTATTGACTCAGTACCAGGCTTCTCACCAGCTGCAGATCGAATATGAAATGGTTGGTTCACTCATAACTTTGCATGTGTGTATGTGTGTGAGAGAGGAGAATTATTAATGAGAAAAAATCTGTCTTAGTCTATTTTGTGTTGTTACAACAAAATACCACTGGCAGGCTAGTTTATAAAGAAAATGAGCTTACTTGGATGACAATTCTGGAGGCTGGAAAGTCCAAATAGTATGATATTGGTAGTTAATGAGGTCTGTTCCCTGGCTGTGTCATAGCATATGACAGGAGAGAGAGGGAGAGGCTTAACCCATTTCATGACACCACCAGTAATCCCTTCATAAGGGCACTCATGACCCAATCACTTCCCATTAGACCTCACTAAAAATTCTAAACATTTGGGATTTCACTGTATTGGTGACCAAAATTCCAACACACGCATTAAAGAGACAAGCCATATCCAAACTATAATATCACGAAGTTATGCACCATTATCTATAGTAAGAATCTAGGAGGTAAAACAGCAAAGAGTTAGTCTATCGTATCATTGGTGGCTTAGATGTCTCCCAAAACTCTCTGGCATTTGGACCCATGGCCCCCATGATAGCTATTTAGGAAGCGTTAGGAGGTGAGCCTTGTTAGGGGAAGTATGTCATTTTGAGGTTTTAAAAGACTTGTACAATTTCAAGTTAGCTCTCTTGCTTCCTGTGTGTGGATTGAGATGTGATCTCTCTACTGCTCCAGTGCTGTGTCTGCCTGTTGCCATGATCCCTGCATTAACGATGATAAAACTCTTCCTTCTGTAAGCTGCTTTGGTCACGGTGCTTTATCATGGCAATGGAAAAGTAGTGAGTGGAGATAGAAGGATAGCGTAGAATTAGCAGTTAAATAAATTCTTTTTAATTTTGTTTGGAAATAAGGCTTCAAACTAAATATATTTTTTTAAATATTATGATGTAGTGAAAAGGAAATAAAAATTATTGCAGTGAAGTGGCCTGTATTCAAATTTGACCTCTGTTATTTATTAGATGTGGAACCACCTCATATGAGTTGGTCAGATCTTTTGTTTTGTTTCTCACATTTCAAAAGTAATAACAATATGTACAGGTTCCTGTGAGATCAACATACCTGTGGGTATGCCCGCTTGAGTTCTCTCCATCTGCAAGAGCCATTAACAAATGTGACCTGGAAGATTAAAGCTTACAGAAGAACTTCTCCTGATAGTCCCAGCTCACCCTGAAGACAGACAGTGTACATAGATATTCATCCATCTGTCATCTGAAGGATGATGACATCCAGCTGTCACCATCTGCCTACAGGTCTGTGTGATCATGGTCATGTGTAACCTTCTGTAGGCTGTGCTGCCCAGAGGTTAGGCCAATGCAGTCTGGGGTTTTGCTATGACTATATTTTTTAAAATATGACTAACATTTAAATCAGTAAACTGAATAAAGAAGATCCCCATCCAAAATACACATGAGCCCTTAAAGCCTAAAGAGAGAAAGCTGACAACCAGTAGAGCTGCAATTCTGGGTGCCAATTCTGGGTGTCTACTCTGATAGTTTGTTTTACAGAATTAAAAAATTTTTAAGAACAGTTTGGTGTATATATCTCTGTCTCTCTGCTCATGGGTGTGCTTGTTTATGGGTTTGCAAATGCTCAGACATGAGGAGGTCAGAGGTTAATTTCAGTATTGTTCCTCAGGCTTTCTCACTGGCCTGGCACACACTAATTAGGTTAGGCTAGCTGGCACTGAGCCTCAGGGCATCTACCTGGCTGCTCTTCCACAGCACAGCATAGCAAATCCTGTGCTTCCAAGCCTTGTTCCTTTATGTGGGTTCTGAGGCTCAACAAACTCATGTCCTCATGCTTTTGTGCACGCACACACACACACACACACACACACACACACGCACACACTTTTCTGACTAAGCTCTCCCCCTACCGTGGTTCTGCAGATTTTGACTTGCCTGGGTCAACTCCTTAAAAAAATGGTGTGTGTGTGTGTGTGTGTGTGTGTGAAAGAGAGACACAGAGACAGAGAAAGTTCCCATTAGTTCACTCTGCATCTCTGGAAAGCTTGCTCACTAGGAGGTAACTGAATGCCAGGAAAAACTACTACTGATATTCATGGTGTCACAAAGGACACATTGCCAGACTCTCAGGAAGTGCTAACACTTAGTGAACTGAAGAAGCACACTAGTTCACAATCTATGCCTATCTTTGTTGCAGGAAATATTTTAAAAGGTCAACCCGCCATCTCTTCTGCCTTGCTGGTCCATGTTCCCGCTCTAGTATCGCTACTGGCGGAGGCCACAACACTATGTCCCGGGGGTCCAGCTCTCTGTGTTCTCACCGCTGAGCTACTCTCTCCCAGCTAGCGAGTTCATCTCGCTTCCATGCAACGCCCCATACACACCATCAGCCATCGCAACACCTAGTTCAACAGTAGAAACATGACTCCTAAGGCTTAATCATCTAATCATATTTATATTACAATAAGATCGCAATTTACAAAATGCCAATACAATAATTTCAGAGCCAACTGATAAAGATGAAGCTTTAACCCAATTATTCCAACCTTGTGACAATCTTAGCTACCCGTGGCTGTTTAAAACCTCTGTGTTGGCCTCTCCTCTTCTCCCCTCCTGCTACCTCTCTCTCTCTCTCTCTCTCTCTCTCTCTCTCTCTCTCTCTCTCTCTCTCCCCCCCCCCCCCAAACTCCTAGCTCCGCCTCCCTTTTCCTGTCAAATCGTAGGCCTGCCACTGCCCTAATGTGATTGGACAGAGAAAATCCTGCAATGTGTCTTCTATTGTTGGATATGTTTATTCTCTGCCTAGCTATTCATGGACCATTTGAGGGGCGCCTACTCCATACTGCGGTGCTCAACAGTGATGCTGTACAGAGGAGAAAAAAACTAGGAAGTCTTCCCACGATTTAAATATGAGTGGAAGGTAAGGGGGGGCTAGTGGGGTATGTGCAGAAGTAGCGGAGCAACCGCTACTTTCAAACCCTAGTTTCAAACCCTGAAACTAGTGTTTTCAAGTGAAACAGACTGAGTCTCATGTAAGACTTGGAGGAAGTGGGAGGGATGGACTCAAAAATTCACAGGGTGAAAAGAAGAGTTGATGAGAAAGGAGGAATGAAGTGTCTCCCATGAGACGCTGGGAACGTGGGGGTGGAGACAGAATTTCCCATCCTCTGAATGATGCTAACATTCCCATTCCTCGGCACCATAAGACACAGCCCTCTTGTTCTGAGGTACAGGCACGGAATGTATGGAGAGCAGGTCTTTGTTTTTGCAGACCGGGTGGTGGAGGCCAGGATGGCACTGTTCTTGCTTCAGAGCCTGTTCTCTGCTCTGCTTGAAGGCCTGACAAATTCCTAAGGGTGGGGGAGGCAGAGGAGAAAGCCCAAAGAGCCCCTGTCAGTCTTGGTGATGTGGTTTCATTCTTGAGCTATCAGCTGGCTGACTAGGCTGGGCGGAGGCCCCTCTGAATGTACAGCTGCACTTCATAAATGACCCAGAAGCCACCCACTTCCTTTCCCAGTAACTACACAGAGCTGGCATATTCGTTCTGTTGTCCCAGATAGGGAAGGAAGGGCTCAATTAGAAAGGGAGAGGTAGAACTTTAATTGGTAAAAGTGAAAGTGCACTTTCTCTAAAAGCTCAAAGTGATCCTGTTACCGTTTTCCCCAGAAGCGCCTCCGCCCTGTATGCAAACAGTCTCTTTTACCAGAAACACAAATCCTAGATGTGGTGCCCTTTAGAAACTTGCTTGGTCCATCTTCTTCATAGTTGCTCAGTAGGCTGTGGTTGCTTAGCAACCAGTCGAGAAGCATAGAGGTAACCTAAGTCTTTGACTTCTTTCTGGCCTTGAGGTCAAGATTGTACCCCTTCCCACAGCACTGAAACTGACCCAGAAATTGTAACTAAGCTCATCCTTAGCCTCTCCCATCACTTTCCAAGTTCTTCCATGGTTCCTCCTTAGCTCTCTTTGGTTATGGCACAGTTAGTATGATGTAATTCAGAGTAAGCTGGGAACAAGGGGCTGAATCTGGAACTTAGCTAGGTCCTAACCTAGCATCCAGCTCCGTCCTGTTGCAGGAGGGGGGTCTAAGGCCAGGCCTCAGCCTTCGACCTGCCTGCATGCTCAGCTGTGAGTAGACCATCATCACCTTCTGAATCACCGGACCCAGGACAGATGGCTAGGCAGCTGGCTGTTCTTTTTATATGAACTCACTGCCAAGCCAGTTTCACGGTGACCTGAAGGCCTCTGGAAGCCTTGGGAATTCAGACCTTCAGCCATTTGATACAGTTGATAGAGTTGGTGTTTTCCAGCCCTACCGCATTAAGTCCAAATTCATACCTTACTCTCCATTCTCATTCTCAAAATAGGACACAGAGAGAAGTAATCCATCTTCAGCGCCCTGGCATTCCCAGCCAGGACATGGTTAGAAAACATTAAGGTTACCCCTCAGTCTCCATTTAAAGCCAACCATATAAATGGACATTGGTGTTCTCCTGTGTATCCTCTCTGACATTTAAAACATTTCAGTTGTTCATTTCACTGGGGTTTGGACAGCTGTAAGTCACCATCATGCACATAAGATTCCCACTGTAGTAGAAGGTGTTGCCTCAGAGTCTAAGCCAAATCCAAGCCCACACCTTCCCAGAGGTCTCTGTTTTGCCTTATGAATGTACTTGCCATCTATAAGGCTCCACATGCACATGAAGGCAGAGGCTGTGGCTGTCCTGCCTACCTCACTTTTGCCTCTCAGAGCCTAATGTCCCACAACTTCAGAATGAATATTTATAGAGGGAACACCTTGACACTGAGCACTATATGTGTAATTGCACCTGTGTCTTTCTCCTACACTGAATGATTCACAAAGATCAGAACTGTGAAGAGAGGGCCAAGTCGATGAAATATAAGGCTGACATCTATTGTGTCCCTATGCAATGGCAAGCCAAATGATGCTCAGACCCCATATATGCTCAGACACCAAAATATCTTTTCTTTACCATAAAAACAAACAAATAAACAAACACCAAGCAGTGACCTCTAGTGGCTAGTGGCGAGGTAGGATGGAAAATAAAAGCAAAGGGGAGTTTAGAAGGAAAAGTCTTCTAAACAAAACTAAACCCTTACAATGTTTACTTTTTATTGTCAACTTTATTGGATTCAGCATTTCCTTATAGACAAATACTTCCAAAGCATGCCCCTGAGGGTGATTATGAAGAGGTGTAACTGGGGAGGGAAGATCTGCCCTAAGCAGGCAACACCATCTCATGGACTAGGATTCCAGACTGGATAAAAAGGAGGAAAAAAAAAATTCCTAAAATGAATGTCTGCACTCATCTCTCCAGTTCCTGAATGTGGATGCAGTGTGATCAGCCACATCATACTCCCCAACCAGTTCCCGACTATAGATGCAATGTGACCAGCAGCATCACACTGCCACACCAAGCCTTCTCCACCATCATATAGATCCCCAGGATCAAAATGAAGCCTTTTTTTTCTTAAGGTACTTCTGTCAGGCATTTTCTTATAGCTGCGGGACAGTAACTAGTACCACCCTCAGCAATTATCACACAGATACATTTACTGAGAATTTTCTCTCAGACTTGTACTTTAGTATTTCATTGATTCCAACTATGAAACAGATATGATAGCCATAGCATTTGTGCAAGGAGATCTTGGAATGCTGACTAGTTGAAATAACTTGCCAAAGCTGGCAGAGAAGTCAGAATTACATTACAAGTCTATGTCCAGAGTTGACCACCAGCCCCTGGCTAGATGAGGCTGTAAGGATAAGGTCCAAGCTTCACTCATCTCTGTTTAACTCATAGCCAATTGGCCTGAGTCCTAGGCAGCATGTACTAACTTCATGCAGGAAGAGGCATGGTCAAAAACACCAGGAAAGGGTAATTTTTATTTGAAAATGTTCGTGCATGAAAGGAAAAGCCAGCTTAGAAGGGGACAAGTAACAACAGTAGTCTCAGTGCAACAAAAGAAAGAATGTCACATTCTATATGTTTGGAATTCACAGCGTTAAGTTAAAAGAGTATTTTGAAGAAGTTTTGAGAAGTCAAAGCATAGAAAGCGGTTGGAAGGTTCCTGAAGATCTTTTGTTCTGACTTGCTTTTTGTGTAGAGGCTAAGCTGAAGAGGGCCAGTTGGGGCGAATTCTTAAAAGTGTGTAAGTAGATGGTCCATAAGTAAAGCAATTAGAAGCCAGAGTGTCTGGGCAGTTCCCCACTATAGCTCTGGGCAGTGTCTGCACTCCTGTCTCCTGTCTAGTTCTTTTCTCCTGGGCAGACAGTTCCACTCTCAGAGTTGTCGTCATGTGGCTTCCTCTTCTTCCTGCCTTCTCCAGAATGCTTATGTGCTATAATTAGCTCCTTCTCCGAGTGACTTCTCATCTTCTTTCTGACATTTAAAGAAAACGGAAGGAAGTGAAAGCTAAGAAAATAAAAATGAGTATGCAGGCTTGTAACAGACAATTAAGCACATTTCCAGGGTAGCCTGGACTTTAGACCTTTAGATACTTTCAAGTTGATGGGAGCCAGAACTGTATTTCATGATTCGTTGTTATTTAAAATATGTTTACTACCATAATGTATGCATAACTGATTGTCAATGACCCAATTCCTTAGAGGCACTGCACATTGCATTTTGTAGCAATAGAATCATCATCACTACCTATTAGAATAAATAAACATGGGTTAAATCCTAGCATTCATGGTTGGCATTACCAATAGTGGAGTACCCTACACTCACTCTTGCAAATGATTAAATAAGTCAGAAGGGGAGCCTGAGAAACAAGTTACTGTTGCGTGATTGTTCTATTGCCTAACACAGAAAACTTCCCTAACTTAGGCTGGTAGAAAGGAATGATTCCAAGAACTCCCTATGTGCTTTGTGAAGTGGAGATGGATGGTCAGGTTTTTTTCTTTTTAGTACTTTATGCTGTCTCTCTAGGGAAATACTAAGTTATTGAATGTTAGGATGAAGACACACCTCTGCTGCTCTCCACACTCAGCTAGGCAGTCTCTCCATGATTCGATAGAGAGCGAAAGCTGTTTGCACAGTGAGACCTGTGCTCCCGTGTATGGCCCAAGGCTTCTTCCTTGCTGGAACACTGTTAGGACTTTAAAACATTTTTTAGGTTGTAAATTTGGAATTATAACTTGGAACCCACAGCCAGGAAGTTTTAGTTTTTGTGACATTCCAGTGGTACCACCTCCCAGCTTTCTCAGTAATATTCTTCTCTTGTGAAAGGCTAGAAGTGACTTCAACATAAACCATTATATTTCACAGTTTTTACATTCCTTCTACAAATAAAGTGCAAACCGTTTTGCATAAGATAGTTTCTTTATAAATATAAGTAAATAATATGCCAACTCCTTTGCATGTTAGGTTTCTTCATGTCCTTTGTTATAGGTTCTAGCATAGTTGCATAAATACAGAGGAAAAAAACATTTGCTCATAGGGCACCCTATTTATCAAGTTACCCACATCCTTCTGTGGTTCATTGTGAAGAGCTAAAACCCAAACAAAACCTCCCACCACGTCATCCAGGTCTGTTGGTCCTCACACTTAGGTAGCACATCCTAAGCCCACTGTAAATATGAACTCATTTCATCCCTAAGAATGAATAGACCATTACCCAAGTGTGGTTCATATAAAAACAAGGCTCGGGCATTGACGCTATGCTAAGGCTGTGTCACTAGAAATTTTGTGACAACAGAGGGGAATTCAAAAACAATCAAAAGGTCTCTTGAATTGCTCATCAGTGTCTCCATCAACACATTTGACATGCCATCTGTGACCCTCCTGAAGGGTCATTTACAGCCATCATAAGCTAGGATTTTTACATGACAGAAAACTTAGACTGTTCCTATATATTGAAAATCAAAGGTTAGAAACCTCTCATTCTATGATCAAGTTCAATGAGTGAGAGTTTATATACTAAAAAAACCTTTCTTTGTAGGAGTTAATAACTTCACATATCATTATTAATATCAGGGGGGCTTTCTGAAATCAAATGAGAAGATTTCACTTTTCTTTGACAGGTACAGTTTTCCTTTCTCAGTTTAAAGTCTATAGTGAAGGTAGTTGCAGGTTTGTCAGTCTAATCCACCTGGTTTAAGATTTTATTATGATGCCCATGAAATCATCCACACAGAGAAATGAAAGCATGGAGCACTACTTCAATGTCTCTGTGTAACATCAGTATGCACATGGGATTAGTGCAGCCTGCAGCTGGGTCATTTGTTCCAGGTAATTATCATATCTGTTCAGTTGAAATAATTCAGATGAAGATTCAACTTTTATTTCCCCATGGATTCTGATCCTTACTCTTTCTTTTTCTGAGTCACCATCACCTCTAAAAATCTGCTGATCATCACCAATGAAGGCTGTTTCTTCTCTTAGATGTCGTAACGATAGCAAAAGAATTAGTTTGTATATGCCTTGAAATTTTATAAGTATTCCCACAGATTCCCCTCAGAAATCCTCCCTGGAAGATTTGACTATTTTTAAGTGGCAGTGGCTACCCCAAGGATGCTTGTAAAGAAGAGCACACATGGCTCTCCTTCCAATAGTTGCAAGTAGAATTTTCTGGTTTTAGCAGAGACACATTTGTGACTTGTCATTCAGTGTAGCTTCTTTTTACAATGCAGCTCTTTTACATGTTATAGGTACTTTTGATGACTCTTATCTCCATCACTCTTTAACATCATTTTTAGTTCCTTCACATTCACTCTTTTGTCTTAAGTCCTTTCTTCTTCTAAATCTTACTCTATGTAGTGTTGGATATATTATCTTGCAATATACTTTCAAAACAAATCTCAAATCTCATTCTTTTTAGCTTTTCCACTCTTGCCCCTATCTAAGCATCATAGTTTATCTAGTTCTATGAATAGCTCCCTCTGGAGAGACACATGATAAATACTGCAGTGATCTTTTAAATACAGCCACCTACATCTAATCAGTCACCACCTTTAATGCGAAAGTCAAGGTGAGATACACCATTCTGTTGTTTAAATCCCCCAATGGCTTCCTGTTGACCTCAGAATGAAGTCCAAACAGATGAGCTGCATCTTCTCCAAACTCACCAAGGCACCTCCTTGCACTTCAGCCACATTGACCTTCTCATGTACCTCTGATGCGCCAAGTTCTTTTCCATTTTTTTGGAACATTAAATTTCAAGCAGAAAATTAACCCTCTATTTACCACAGAGGTAAGACTTTGTGTGGCCATACTTTGTTAGTTGTACTGTTTTTGATTTAACACATTCTGTAAGGACTTTCACACATTGATCTAATCCAATACTTTCAAATCCAGTGTGAGAGCATCTATCTTACTCTAGTGTTGGATATATTATTAGCTTCAAGCCAAGCTCTTGCCCTTGACTTTGTGATGTTGGGCTGGAACTCTGAAAGCTCTCTTTCTGAAAAATATAGTATGTATTCACTTATAAGTAGATATTAGCCATTAAATGATAACCAAGCTATAATCTGTAGATTCAGAGAGAAGTTAGATAGTGGGGTCTAGAGGGATACATGGGTCTCCCCAGGAAAGGGAAATAGAATAGATTTTACAGATGAAACTGAGGGAGGGTGGGGACAGGAACAAGAGAGATCAGGTAGGAGACAGACGGTTTGTGTAGTTAGAAATGGCTTAAATCAGGGGGCATTTGGGAATGGTATGAAAACCTAGTGCAATGAAAATTTCCTGAAATCCATGAAGGTGATCCTAATTAGGACTTTTAGTAATGGAAGATATGGAGCCTCAACTGGCCGTCTTTTGTAGTGAGGTAAGGATTCCAGTGGAGGGACTAGGTTGTACTTAATTGAGTTGTTGACCAAGAGGGTCCTATGGAAATCCCCAAGCTGATGCTAAGACATAGGGGTTGTTCTCTGCAAACTGAAATGTGGGCCTCACTGCTCAGGACAGCATTCATTCAAGTCATTGAACATGGAGACGTCAAGCAGGTGCCTACCTGGAGCCTTCGTCCCTACATTCCAGTCTCTTTTGTGCAGGAAGGTACTCTGTAGACTACCCAAAGAAAAATGTGGACAGTAACACAGTCACAAAACTTTTCACGTACAATCTGTCCTGCCTGCAAAATATGATAGGGCAATGATGGCACAGAAGTTACAGGAGTAACCAACCAATGCCTAATATGACATAAGGCTCTCTCCATGAGAAGGAACCCATACTGATGTGTTAGAATAGCAGCTTGCATCTGAACACAGCATACCAGGCCAAAACAGTTCCACTTGTAAGAGGTTTATTAGGAGAGAGAGGGGGAAGGTGGCAGCAGAAAGAAAAGGAGGGGGAGAGAGGGGGGTACAGAGAGAGAGGGAGGGAAGGGGCATTCTCCTTTTATATATATGAATAATGACGTAACACAGATAAAGGTGGGAGGTGAGCTAAGTGAATTCTGGGAATATGGTGGCTGTTGTCTTGGCAACAGGTCTGCAGGTCCCACCTATGTGATGTCACAGGTTTCAGAGGTCCTGATACCAACACATACCCCATACTGCTTGAGTGACCAAGAATCAGAGATTAGATAGCCCAGAGACTTAGGATTAAACCAAACACTACCCATCTAAAAAAAAATCAATAAATTGATTTTTAATGATATTCTGCTATACTCATAGATCAGTGCCTTACCTAGTTATTATCAGAGAGGTTTCCTCTAGCAGCATATGGGAGCAATGCAGAGACCCATAACCGGACATTTCACAAAGAGAGAATCTAAATTGGAGGTCTCCATCAAATCCCTCTTGTTTTTGTTAGCTGGTTTTGTGTGTCAACATGACACAAGTTAGAGTCATAGAGAGGAAGAAGGCTCTGTGGAGGAGCGCCTCCATAAGACCCAGCTGTAAGGCATTTTCCTCAATTAGTGATCAATTCGGTGAGGAATTGGGGGTGGTGCCATCCCTGGTGGCCCTAGATTCTATAAGGCAGCAGGCTGAGCAAGCCAGGAGAAGCAAGCCTGTAAGCAGCCCCCCTCCATGGGCTCTGCGTTAGTTCTTGCCTACGGGTTTCAGCTCTGCTTGAGTTCCTGGCCTGACTTCCTCCAATGATGGGCGATAATCTGGAAGTGTAAGCCAAATAAACTCTTTCCTCCCCAACTTGCTTTTCTGCCATGGTGTTTTGTCACAACAAAAGAATCCCTACCTAAAACACCTCTCCTCAGAGCTCAGGACATCTCTCAGGAGGCAGAAGTGTGTAAGAGTCAGAGGGGATAAAGAGCAACAGAAAACGCAGCGCTCTGACTCAATTAAGCAAGGCTCATAAGAATTCACAGAGACTGAAGCAGCAAACACAGGGCCTACATGGGTTTACACCAGGTCCTCTGCATATGTATTATAGCTATTAGCTTAGTATTTTTATGGGACCTCTATGAAAACAAGAGAGTCTCTGACTCTTGTGCCTGCTCTTAGGACTCTTTTTACTGTTGGGTTGCTGTACCCAACTTTGATATGAAAGTTTTTGCTTCATCTTATTTTATCTTATTTTGTCATATCTGGTTGTGATCTCTTAGAACCCTATTCTTTTGTAACAAGAGACACAAGGGGAGTAGACCTGGAGGGGAAGGAAAATGGGGAAAATCTGGGAGGAGTAGAGGGAGGAAAAACTATAGTCGGGATGTATTATATGAGAAAAGAATAGATTTTCAATAAAATTATGTAATTATGAAAGAAAGAAAGAAAGAAAGAAAGAAAGAAAGAAAGAAAGAAAGAAAGAAAGAAAGGAAGGAAGGAAGGAAGGAAGGAAGGAAGAGGAAGGAAGGAAGGAAGGAAGGAAGGAAGGAAGGAAGGAAGGAAGGAAGGAAGGAAGGAGGAAAGAAAGCAAAAGAAAGGAAGGAGGAAAGAGAGAGAGACAGACAGTCAGAGAGAGAGAGACAGAGACAGAGACAGTGAGAAAAGAAAGCCATCTTTTACCCGCGCTGGCTTCCTGTTGAGTTCTGCCCTGTCATTGTATGGTCAGGCTCTCACTTGCACCTGTGTGCTATACAAACAGAATCTCTTGGCAGTTTCAGGGCCGAGAGGTGGGGGAAGATTGCACACATACACACCCCTTACTTCCCTCAGTCTATAGTAGAAAAGGCAGGCTGAATTCTGAGTCTTCTATTTCCTGGCAGACAGGCCCATTGTCACATACTATACAGGAAGGCAATCTAGATCCCAAATTTCCATACATGGTACTCATTTGCATAATGATGATACATACTGAGAAACATTGTAGCACCTTCTCTAACTTGAGACATATCACATGCTTGCTATACTGTTTCAAATGAACACAATAACTTTGTGAGATTAGAAAGCAACACTGAGACCCCACCCTCCCCTAAGAAGGAGCACTGCCCAGCTGCTGGCCTTAATTGACTTAAACTGTTGGGGAAAATGGGAAGAATCCGGGAGTTAAGCCGAGGCAAGCCTCACAGCCTAGTACAGAGCTGCTGTTGCCTGCCAGACACAGCACAAAGATCTGCACAGGGATGAACACAAGGCCCGTACCCAGAGTATCCCAGATGTGTGTGCAGCAATAGCGCTGAAGGTTTCAATTAAGAATTGCGGACTTTGGGGAATGTGTTCACAGGTCTCTAGAAGTCTGTAAGTCCTAGCTGTATTTACTAAATGTTTATATAGTATTTAACGGGTTGGCATTTTTCTAAGGACAGTATGACTCTTAGCTTAGTTAACCTTCATTTTAAAAGGGTACAAGACAGGTCCCACTAGTGCTATGCTCTCAATGATGAAGAAACGGAAAGAGAACAAGGCTGTGGGACCTGTTCAAGGTCAGGATGCTCCCTAAGGTGAAGTTAGTTATGATTCAGCCCTGGAAGCCTGGCTCTCCCGACCCAAGCCTCTAAGAGTAGATTAGGATGAGAGCCATGTGCCATTTCAGTAAGATAATTTGAAATCAGCCAGCTTAGGGACCACGGTGTCTTCCTAACTGTGGACCTCCTTTTACACAAAGACGGCAGACAGAATAGATAATAACAGCATGGACCCTCCAGGTCTGAGTTCCAGACTCTGACCAAAGTCACACACAGGTGTGGTAGGCTAGAGCTCAACTCCTGGCCACCACAGCATGCTTTTACATGATTAAATTCCCCTCTGGTGATCTCAGCCCTTAATGTACTACACAAATACTTCCCAGACACCAACCAATTGGAGCTCTCTAAGCAAATGCACTCAGGGAACTAGTTTTTCCACTTCTGTGAAGGTTGTCTTCATTTGCATGGGCTCTTCCCTTATCTGGGAGGGCAGTCGGCCACAGTCCTCCTGGACATTATCTGTGCTCCAAGATCAATGTCAGGTTCTCTGCCCCACAGGGTCAAACTGCATCTAGATTCTTTCTCTTCTTGTACTGGTTGAGACAAAAGGACAAATAATTTTCCGTTTCTTCCTTCTTTTGCTTTGTCCACCACAAAGTCTCCATGACCCAAGTATAACCTGATTTTTCTAACTTTGTTTTTTGTAGTAGAACTAACAAAATTTGCTGTCTTTCCCGCCTCCTAACTTTTGGTCAAGGTTATCTACTCAATAACTAAAGCCTAAACTCAAATGTGATGTCGAATGCTTTTCTCTACTATGTGGACAAAGTGACTTTGCTACACTTCACAAAAGGCTGAAGACACTGAAGTGCGCCTCCTCGAGGCCAACAGCTTGAGGGTTATGGGGAAACACAAGTTTTTGTTTTCAGTTTTGTATTGTTTATTTCTGAGACAGGGTGTCATACATACAACTTGGGCTGGCCTCAAACTCATTATATAGACCAGGATTACCTTGAATTCTGATCTCCTGCTGAAGCCATAGAAACTGAAGGATCCCTTTGTGCTCCTCGAGGGTTACTAGGGAAATTGGAGCATCCCACTTTTGAGTTCTTAGTCTTATTGATAAAATAATTTAGAAACAGACTCTCAGAAAAGCTCACAATTTTATTAGAGTTTGAGAAAGAACAACAAAGGAGGTGAGCTGTGATTCTTTTATTTATTTATTTATTTTAATTAGGTATTTTCTTCATTTGCATTTCAAGTGCTATCCCAAAAGTCCCCCAGACCCTCCACCCCCCCCCCACTCCCCTACCCACCCATTCCCACTTCTTGGCCCTGGCATTCCCCTGTACTGAGGCATATAAAGTTTGCAAGACCAAGGGGCCTCTCTTCCCAATGATGGTCGACTAGGCCATCTTCTGCTACATATGCAACTAGAGTCCAGAGCTCCGGGGTACTGGTTAGTTCATATTGTTGTTCCACCTATAGGATTGCAGACCCCTTCAGCTCCTTGGGTACTTTCTCTAGCTCCTCCATTGGGGGCCCTGTGACCCATCCAATAGCTGACTGTGAGCATCCACTTCTGTGTTTGCCAGGCCCTGGCATAGCCTCAAAAGAGACAGCTATATCAGGGTCCTTTCAGCAAAATCTTGCTGGTGTATGCAATGGTGTCAGCGTTTGGAGGCTGATTATGGGATGGATCCCTGGGTATGGCAGTCTCTAGATGGTCCATCCTTTTGTCTCAGCTCCAAACTTTGTCTCTGTAACTCCTCCATGGGTGTTTTGTTCCCAATTCTAAGAAGGGGCAAGTGTCCACACTTTGATCTTCATTCTTCTTGAGTTTCAAATTAGATATTTTCTTTATTTACATTTCAAATGTTAGCCCCTTTCCTTGTTTCCCCTCCAAAAACCTCTCCCCCCTTTCCCTTCCCCTGTGAACTGTGATTCTTCGCAGTTGCCAAGAAGTGGGAGATGAAGAGGATAGAAAGCCATGCCTTTTAAGTTCCGGCCTGTGCAGCAATGGGGTCAGGAGGTGGTCACTAGATAGAAGGCAGCTTCAGAGAAAGAGTGGCTTTAGCCAGTTTCTAAAACAAACAAACAAAAACAAAACAGCAACAACAGAACAAAAAAAAAAAAAAGGGAAGGAAAAGTTAGACTTTTCTGAGTTAGTACTCAGAAAGACAGCCAGACCCTAAGGTGCTCTGCAGTGGAAGCTCTCCTCAAGGGTAGAGCTGCCGGGAGGATAAAGATATTATCTCATTAAATGGAGTCTTAGCTCTCCTATTTTCTGAGTGTGACTTCCGGTGAACCATCTTTTCTTGGAGTCAGGGATGGACATGTGACCTGGCTAATGACAGGATGATGCTTGGGACATCTTAGAATGTCAGACCAGAGACAGACTTGGATTTCTTCTCTCTCTGTCTCTGTCTCTCTGTTTCTGTCTCTGTGTGTCTCTCTGTCACTCTTGGTCTATAACTATGTGTGTCTCTGTCTCTCTGTGTGTCTCTCTGTCTCTCTCTGTGTCTCTGTCTCTTTCTGAATCTCTGTCTCTCCTTCCCTCTCTCTACAGGGTCTCATTTGAGTAGTCTCCAGAGAGAGAGTTCAAGGCCAGCAAGGACTACTCACAGAGATCCACTTGCTTCTATCTATAGAATTCTGGGGTCAAAGCCTTGAGCCACCAAATCACTAACCTCTCAGGAATTCTATTCTTTTGAGCAGAAGGAAGAAGCTTTCCATTAATGGGCCTCAACAAAGCCCAGATACCTCAATTCTTGTCATGTAGCAATTTAAGTCTTAAGGAAGTGTTCCCTTTTTTTAGTGCAACCAGAGAAAGAAAGAGTGTGGTCCAAGTCCATGAGGAGAGGTCCATCTTCAGTGGCCCTCAAGATTGCTAATCTCTGTCTCGGTACCTAACAGTGAATCTACTGCCTCCAGGGTGCTGAGATTAAAGATGTGTTCCATCAAGCCCAGTTTATGTGGCACTGAGAATCAAACCCAAGTTTCCAGGCATGTTAAGCATTCTACAATTAAGTCTCATCCCAAGCTTGGGAGTTTGTTAGAATTACAGTCTCAAACCCATGTCAGAATCATTGAATCTTTATTTGCATTGGATAATTTATGTGGACTTTAAAAATGTGAGAAAACTGAGTTAAATAATATCAAGCTACATCCATATTTATAAATAATATCAATTGCTGACCTACAATATCAAATTGCAATTGACTCATAAATTATGAGAGAAAATGCTCTGGCATTTCCTAAGATACATAACAGCAGACAAAGGAAGAAAACTCTATTTGACAGACGATTTTGCCTGGAATATATACACCTTACCCTATAGTGGTTTCTCCATGAAGTAAAGTATTCATACAAAAGAGAAACTGGTATCAATAGATTTTGATGTGAATATTTGAGCCAACATGCTCAAAAGTCCCTTCAGTCAGGCCTTCTTTAAACTTCTATAAAACCCACCCTCACACACTTCAGCATTTTATTTTTGATGTTGCCACTTGGGAAGTTAGTTCATTGCAACAGATGGCAGTGTCTAAGTCCACAGGCAGGCTGGCTCTCACAAAAACGGCTCACGAGTCAAATGAAGATGAATGAATCCTACTTTTATTTAATCTACACTGAGAGAAGAGTGGGTATAATTTGACTTGCTTTATAGCACACGGCATACCAGCAACCATGTTAAGTGGTTGTTCTGTCTCCGCCACACCAGCCTGCCTTGGTCACTGAGAGTGAAGTTGAACTTGATCATCCAGCCTTTGCAGCAGACAAAAACAGTATCTAGAACCAACCCAGGGCCATGGCTGTTATATGCCAATTAGCCTGATGAGCTGCTGGGATTCCATTTGTGTTCTGAGTCAAGGTCACTGGATGTCATAATTTCACAAAGGAGTTGACAAATATATGTACAGTGTCTCACATATACTAATAGTATTGTGCATATCAGGTGTCCTGGCCCTGTACCTGCTCCATGTGGTCTTCCTATCATGTCTGATGCAGCATTAATTTACTTACAATATGTTTAAAAATATGAGCCTCCTCTTCTCAGTTGTTCTCTTCCTCAGCAGAATGGAATGTTCACCAACAATGTAGCCAAGGTTCATGACACCTGCTCAGATACAACGCCCTCCACTTCTTTGTCTGCTGTTACTCTTGCATGTACAATAGTCTCCAAAACTCATATGCTGGAAGTTTGGACTTCGGTGCAACAGGATTCAAGGGCAGGCCCTCGAGCAGTGAGTGACTTACTCAATAGGATGCTTGCATTGTGAATAGAGGAGGCAAGTAACTGCAGGCACATCTTGAAGGGTCTGTTTTGCCCCTGGACCCTTTCTCTCATTCTCTGCTTCCCAGCTGTCATTGTTACCTAAGTAGCTTTGTTCCACCTGGAATGTTCAGCCTCGATGGGGGCCCAGAGCCAATCAGCCATGCACTGCGCTTTTGAACCCGGGATCCAAGTCTTCTACTTTAAGTCAGAAAAGGCTGATTTTTATACTCACCTCATTAGAAGTGCTACAAATACAGGAACTTTCTGTTGTTTTCTACTCGTGTGCTTTAACTCCATGTGAACGCAGTACAAAGTCAGTACTTTAAAAAATAACTGACCAGGATCCTGAAAGAAGCATTGGGTGGGTTTGGCATAAGAGCTAAAATGAGTTTTGAAAACCACAAGGATTAACAAAGAGGATATTAATGTACTAGGACATGAAGGACAGAGGCTTGGAACAGGAAAGGCAGAGGACAGTGACCGTCATCCTGTGGCTTTGACCTTTGTCCAGATGGGTGTCGATCCCTTTACAGGCTCAAGGATATGGCATCAATCAGTGACCTATCATCTCTGAATCTAAGGAAATCACCTTATTTCTGGAAATGCTCACGTATTAGTCAGGGTTCTCTAGAGTCACAGAACTCATGGGTAGTCTCTGTATAGTAAGGGAATTTGTTGATGACTTACAGTCTGTAGTTCAACTCTCAACAATGGCCAGCAGCAGCTGTGAATGGAAGTCCAAGGATCTAGCAGTTGCTCCGTCCCACAAGGTAAGCAAGCAATCAAAGAAGAGAGAGAATAAATCTTCCTTCTTCCAATGTCCTTATGTAGGTCTCCTGCAGAAGTGTAGCCCAGATTAAAGGTGTGTGCCACCACACCTTTAATCCCAGATGACCTTGAACTCAGAGATCTCCCTGTTTTAATCTTCTGGAATTCATAGCCACTATACTGCAAGATCTCCATGCCAAGATCCAGGTCAGAAACTTGTATCTCCCAGACACCAGATTAGGATCACTGGTGAGCCTTTCGATTCTGGATTGTAGTTCAGTCCAGATATAGTCAAGTTGACCACCAGGAACAGCCACTACAGCTCACGAAATTTTCTATGCTCTCTATGTACTCTGGTTTTCTGCTAATTTTACTCACAAACTGGTTTAAATGATATCCTTGAAATAATAGTTCAGTGAATAAAATACATATTACTGAGGAGACTTTAGAGCCATTACGAAGACCAGTATTTTCATATTGACCCCATAGGGTTATCCTTCCTTTTACTTAAGAAAGAACAGAATGTTGCAACCTAGAGAACCTTGGAGACACTCAAGCTGTAGACCATGTACCAGTCAGTTTGACTGCTGTTAGAAGGGTCCCTGCCTAGTTCTGTTTACTATCCCTTCTTATTCTGTTGTTGTTCTTATAGGAAAAGAGTATGATTTCTATTCTCCACATAGAGATATAGACTTTTAAATTTCTAAGATTAGAATTACTTAGTAGAAGAAGAAGGGAATGAAAGAAAATAAAACTTGAGACCTGTGATTCATGTAATTTATGTCAAATAGCCCAAAGAGTTGTTTGTGAGCTTTGAAACCTGGGGCTGAGAACATAGCAGAACAGGCCAGGACATGCCCGGGCAGGCCCTTCGTTAAGATATTCCTGAGGCTACTAGGCCATAAAGATAAAGAGAATGACATGTTCGGGCTGGCCCAGCATCTCCCTATCTCCCGCCCTTCTGACCTAAGTTAAATGTTATCTGCATGTACAGTCTGCTGATGTATAAATGGACCAACCATGTGAAATCACGCCAATTCCTCCTCCAGCCCTAAACCCTTTTCTATAAAAACCCCTAGCTTCCAAGCCTCGGGGTCGAATCCACTGTCTCCTGTGTAAGATATGTTTCCGACCCGGAGCTCCGCTATTAAACTACCTCTTGTATTACATCAAGATGGTCTGTTCGTGATTTTTGGGTGCACGCCGAATCGGGAACAGAGTGGGGGTTTCCCCACTAGGTTCTTTCATGTCCACAGCAGGGGTGTGTTTTTCTAGACACAATTTTTTTTCTCCCTTCATTAACATTATTTATCAACTTTTAAGAACATTGTATAGCAGTCAGGCATGGTTGTTTACCCTGAAATCCTTGAATTTGGGAATCTGGGGAGGGAGGATTGATGCACGTTTAAGGACAGTCTGGGCTATACAGGGACATCCTGTCTCAAGACTCTCCAAATGATATATTGTAGGCTTGTGTGTCCCTAGTCCTCTCTGCCATAGGGCAGGGCAGGCTGGGGAGGCAGAATGTAGGGAGCTTGACTGTGCTTATCTCACAGGAGTGTTGGGTTGTAGGGAAGCCCCAGGAGGCACTGCTCCTGGGTAGGAAAGCACTATCTGAAATGTGGGGAAGCAGGAGCTGTCTGGGGGTCTCTGGGCCTACAATGAGGCCAGGGCTGTGGGGTTCTCAGGCTCCTGGACATCCAGGCACCCCTGGGAGTTGTGGAAGAGCTGAGAACAGAGTGGGGGGCCTCAAGGGATGGGTCTAGGGGGGTGTGAGGGTAGGGAGGGGAGCTCTAGGAGTGCAGAGAGAGAGGCCTTCTATGAGAGATTAGGCAGTGGCTCTGTAGGTGAAGGCCTTCTCCATGGCTCCCTCCGGCAGATCTTGATGAAAAGAGTCAGTCCATAGTTCTGAATTGTTTATAGCCGTTGTGGAAAGTGAATGCATAAAACCATGCCCCACTTCTCAGGGTGGGCCTGAGATTAAATACCTTTTTTGGGGGAGGCTTGTCTGGGAAGGGAATCTTATTGGCAACGCCCACCCCCCGGCCTCTAGGTACCACATTGGCATGGAGATCTCTTTTCCTCTTGTGTTGGTCTGAAATGTTGTGGATGTCTCATCAAAATCTGGAAGGGCTTGGGGCTTTGCCCTCATGTGACTGATGGCCACAGATCTATGGGAGAGGGCTGTGTCTATGTGACAGGGGCCTGGTGCCCCAAGCAGGCAAAGCTCCTACCATCCCTTCAGGTCTCTGGGGCTTCCAATCCTTTAGCTCAAGGGAGGACCAGGCTACCTCTCACAGTCCACTGCTTATAAAATCACAGTATATTCCTTATAAAATCTTCATGGTAACCTGAGGCTGTTCCTGGACAGCTGTTCTCTCTATTTTATCTTCCTGGGTCCCTTAAGACATTTACATTTTAACCCTAGATCTATTTGTTTAACCAGATAGTAGATTCTTCTAAGCTAAAATTTAAGACATAGGACACCATAAACATGCTTTAGCCCTTGGGGGCTGAGGATTGTGGGTATTGTTGGGTATGTGAGAGTTACTATAAAGATGAGTAAGTCTGGTTCCCCTCCCCGCATTGTTCTCCAGTCTTTGATGGGACCCTTTACTCAGTTTCTGCTTCATGCCATTCAGATCTTTTACACAGTCTACTCATTAAATGACACTTTTAGGTGGTTATGGTCTTGTTGATGTTGAACTACAGATAACGTAGAAGCAAAAAGCAGACAGGCCGTCCACGGCAGAGCTAAGCAAGTTGTTTTGACCGTAACCCACAGCAGATGTTACCGTCAGGACTCTGTGTACTGTGATGTACTCTGATCTAGTCCCTCCCCATCCCATGATGCTTGCTACGGCCTACAGAGTTGAGTTCTCAAGCAAAACTGTGCTCCGTTTCATGTGCTCTGTGGTTTATGAAGCTCAAATAGCCAGGTTTAAGAAGTTTTGGTTTCTCTTAAGAAATATCTGGTGTCACTCATGGAGGCTCACACCTCCTGTAATTCTACCACTTGGGAGACTAAGACGGAAATAGTGCTGAGATTTCAAGGCCAGCCTGGATCTTAAAACACCAAAGCAGTTGTTTTTATTTGTTTTGTTTTGCTTGTTTGTTTGTTTCATTGGTTGGGTTTTTTTTTTTTTCTCCTTATTATGAAGACTCCTTATCTATTCATCAGTTGGGATCTCTTGTCATATTCTCTCTCTCTCTCTCTCTCTCTCTCTCTCTCGGTTTAGTATCTTGAGTTAGGGCCTTACTGAGTATTCACGATCCTCCTGCCTCAGTCTCCTGAGTGCCAGGATTTCAAGTGTATGATACCATGTCTAGCTTGGCCAGAGCTTTTTGTTTTAAAATACAGTGTCGTGGATAGAGGAGACAGTTTTGCTCTATTGGAGTCTTATCTACTGAAACTTTTCTACTCGCAGTGGAGTCCTGGAACTGGAGAGAAATTCCGAGGGCAGGTCAGAAGCCTCCACTCCAGGGTGTCCCAGTTAAACCTTTCCAGGTTTAGACTGGGAATCCTGATAAAGTAAGTCACAAAAACGTTAGCTCTTTTCTCTTTTCAACATGCCCCTCTGCACAGCACTGGCCTCCAGCGTGGTTTACCAGCGATCAGCTTGCTGAAGTTTTGATGTCCCTGCAAAGTGCCCAGGTGGCTTGTTTTACTTTGTTTTGAGTTCCCCTGGCGTTCCTTCCAGGTCGCAGTTGCACGGTTGATTTGTTGACTGTGGTTTGAGGTCAATAAGAAGCTTATTCTAGAGAAAGGTGGAGAGAAAACAAAACAAAACAACCACCCAAGATTCAATTGCCCGCGTCAAACAGCTGAGGAAGCTGAGTGTTGTCAGTGGTCGTGAAAAGGAAGAGTGACGTCACTCATTGGTGAAGCAGAGTCGTGTGCTGCCATCTATTGGTAATTCTGTAAAACTGCAGGGTTTAAGCTTTTAATGCCACTTGTTTTAAAACTATCTTGGGAGTGGGGGAGAACTAAGATTCATTTCACCTGCTCTCTAAAGTTCTCCTTCCCAAGCAGCCTAGATCTAGTTAAAGACACTGTGGCTGGCAATGACCTATCTTTAACCCGGAAGAAGCTCCTCAATACGGGAGACCAAAGGGACGGGGGGAATTCCCACACCGGCTCCTGACTGTCCAAGCCGACACACTTCCCCTTCAGGATGGTTTGAGGGAAGAAGAGCCTGTCTGCACGTCTGAGAGATTTCAAAGAACACTCTGTTCTTATCCTTCAGATCTCTGATTGCTTCATGGGCTTTCTGAGAGCGTGTGCAGAGGGGAGCTTTTACACCAAACAAAACAGCTCCTGGGTGTTTGATGCCTGATGCTTCTACGTTCTCCAGTGTCTGGATGGTTTGTCTTTGAGTGAAAAAGGACATTGCATTCCCACCACTTCCATTATCAAAGAGGCTCAGTTCATTCACAAAAGGAAATTGATGCCTAAATAAAGTTAACAGAATTCTATGTTTAAAGGGTTTACACTGGAAAAAATAATCACTTAGTGGCAAATACAATTTAACTAATTAGGCAACTATGTATACTTGTGAGATTTATTTCAAGGGAAATGAATGGCCATGGTTCTGTGGTTCTGTGTGTTTGTGTGTGTGTGTGTGTGTGTGTGTGTGTGTGTGTGTGTGTTTGTGTGTGTATAGATAGATAGATAGACAGACTCTTCTTGTTGGATGCTCAGATACATAAATGAGCAATGAAATTAAAATCTTTAGCCCTAAAGCCACAACAGTAGGAACTGGTAATAAGTAGTTAGGTGGAAGCATGCAGGGAAGGAAGGTGTGTGGAGGGGCAGGTCACCATTTTTTTGGGGGGGGGGGGTGATCAAGGTGTGCCTTAGGAAAACTGCATCTGAACAGAGACTCCAAGTGTGTGGAAGAGTTAATCTTGTAGGCATGAATAGGAATATACTAGATGTGGGGGTCAGAGGGAGTTTGTGCAAAGGACCCAGGCTGTGTCTGGAATGGTAGTCTGAGACAGTGTTCATGGTAGTACAGAGGGACAGGTTGGGCAACTCCTCTTGAGGAAGCTGTCTTGCCCTTCCTCCTCCAGCAGTAAGACTTACACCCAGGGCTTCATGCACGCACGCTGGGCAAGCAAATCTACTAAGCTATACTATAACTTTGGGTTTTAGTCTTAAGTGCAAGGAGTCACTACTGTCTTAAACCAAGGAACCCTGTAATTTTGCACAGCTCTTACAAGAGTTACTCCAGCTGGCCCTTTTAGATAGAAAATAGGCAAATAGGCAAGGTAGGAGATCCATAGGAGACCTAAATTCAGTCAAGCTAGGGACACTGTTGGCTTGCACTGCATTTATAATGGGGTAGGGGGTTGAGAAATGATGAGATTCTGTACGTCAAAATTTAATGACAGATTCATGAGAGCTATGCAAAAGAGTGGTCCAGGACACAAAAACCCCAGGATTTTTTGTCCTGAGCACTGGCAGAAAACTGGCACCATATGGATCTGGGAGATGGCTAGGCAACCCTTACATGCTAGACACAGAACACAGTGAGTTCTCTTAGTTTTCCTGGAGGATACCTGGTCTGGCTGTCTGATCTCATTTGCATATGCAGCCAGAAGCGACCATTTTCAACCTTTCTGACCATAATTCTCCTCAGCTAACGTTTCTAGAGGAGTGCGGTGGGACATGCTGTAAACCAACACTTAGTAGGCAGAAAGATCCCGGCTTGTGAGGCCAGCCTGGGGGTTGTTTCAGCAGCCCTGTGGATGCTAATGTTCCTGCTATAAAATGGCTTAGTATTTGTACACACTCTTCTTCCTGTTGCTTCCAATCAGCTTGGGACAACTCACTGTGCAGGTGGTGGAATGTGGCTTGTAGAATCCATGGACACGGAACTGACTAAGCTTTGTGCTTTATGCCTGGACTGTGTGCTTCGCCTTCTTCCTTCTCTTTCAGAGAAGCCTGATCCACCCTCGCAGCAGCAGCAGCAGCAGCAGCAGCAGCAGCAGCAGCAGCAGCAGCAGCAGCAGCAGCAGCATTGGGTTTCCACCAGGTGTCCACAGTCAGGAAGAGCGGAGATTCTCAGGCTCCCTGCTTCCCAGCAGCAGCCCTGCCTGGGATTTGCGTTGCTTGTGTATCTGCCCACAGTCAGGAACAGCGGAGACTCTCCGGCTCCCTGCTTCCCAGCAGCAGCCCTGCCTGGGATTTGCGTCGCTTGTGTATCTGCTTCAGAGCTCTTCAGAGGGAGAGGTCTGCAGATGTCAGCTTAGACTGTGCCTCTTACTCTCCTCTTCTGCCTCAATTTTTCTTTGTTCTTTCTACTTTCCTTGTTCCTGGGTGGGGTGTGTGAGTTTCTTTTTTACTGTCCCCGGGACGGAAGCCAGCGTTTCATGTGACCTAGACAGGTGTTTTGCTGCTGAACTCTGCTCCCAGCCCCTTAAACATCCGCTCACTTTTTTTTTTAGTTTTCACTGCATTCTCAAATTTACTCTAACTCCAGGGGCTGGCCTGTGTATTTTAGAATGATTGTATTATAGAGAAAGCAGCAAATAGGAAAATAAAATATGCAAATTCTGTAGCTATGCAGAGGTAGAAACAGCTGCTTTTTACCCTATGAAGAAAAGGGTTGTTTACCAACATGCCTGTTTACAAATATGTCTGCATATCAGTATGCCTGGCCTTCCTCAACAGCTCTATCTTTCAGGGTTGTGACAACCAAAGAAACATCCCCGACATTGCTAAATGTCACTAGGTGGTACCACAGCCCCGGCACACACTTCTCATAACGTGGGCATCGTGTACAATTACACTTGGCCACACACTCTTTGATGTACTCTATAAGGTCTCACTCTGCCTTCCCTGAGTCTCCCACTCCTTCCACATTTCTCTGTGGTCCTTTTTGTCTTGATGGAGTGGGCCCTGCTTCTTCCTAACCACTCCATTTGTTTGTTACCTTCACAGGTACCCTAGCCACAAGCGCTCTCCCAGGTCTTAGGTGTTTACAGTGGAAGGAAGCAACTGTTCCTTTATGGACCGTCTGAATGCTATCTTGATTTAGTACTTTCCTTCTTAACTTAAGAAATATTGTTTTGTTGACGGTAAAGCTGATGATGGAAAAACTTTAAAAAAAAAAAGTTTTAGATGCCAAAATAATGCTTGGCAGAAAATCCTGGGAAACTCCCAGGTTAGTGGGGAAATTACTGGTTTTGTATGATACTATAAACGGTCACTAATCCTGAGAGGAGACGGATTTGCTGGATTGCAAAGGGGAAAAATGAGAAAAACAAAATTTGTTATGAAACATTATCTGAATGGTATGATTATGCAGTGGCAGAATAGGAGTTCAGTCTTCCATGTTATAATCAGAGAAAGAAAGTTAGGACTCCTCAAAAAGTCACCGAACGTGACCCTCTCACTGGGAAAACAGCAAGGCAGGATCACCAGCCATACAACAGGTAGAAGCAGCATTGAAAGTTGGGTTTAAATTCACATTTCTTTGTTCCCTGATGTTTGATGACATTTCGTTCAAAATGTTGCAAACTAAACAGGGACCTTTTTCTAAGTGTGAACCAGTGCAGCTTACAGAAGTGTCTTGTATTCTGCCCTGAGGCTCATGTTCTAGCTCCTACACCTCCTTCCTTCCTTCCTTCCTTCCTTCCTTCCTCCCTCCCTTCCTGCCTTCATTTCTTCCTGCCTTCATTTCTTCCTTTTTTCCTTTCTTCTTCTTTTCTTTTCTTTCTTTCTTTCTTCCTCCCTCCCTTTCTTTCTTTCTTTCTTTCTTTCTTTCTTTCTTTCTTTCTTTCTTTCTTTCTGTGTTTATAAAATATCATTCCATTAAGGAATAAGAAATCTTGATGTATTTGGAGTTCTGGGGTTGCTTCTTAATGTCCCTTTCAGCATGGCAAAGCAATATATCACCACTGCTTCTTTTAAAAAGGAAATAAAATCCTAAGGACAAGTACAATAGAGCGCCTGTATCCATAGAGCAAGAGGGCTGCTCTGGCACTTAAACAGCATGGCAGGATATGCCAGCCTGTTGAGTAAAAAAAAGAAAAGAAAAGAAAAAGAAAAAGACCCATTCACGAATGACCTCCATAATCATGGCCACCCAAAACCCAGACGTGGACTTCACTGAAATCTCTGCCCCCCATTCCTTTCAGACCCTCATCTCTCAGTCAATCAGAACTTCCAGGAGTCCTTGGGTGGCCCTGATGGGAGGCCCCTCTGGGTTACCAAGATGGGTGTATCTGCTCTAAGCCTGACTCCAGATATATCTGGGTGGGCTGGATAAGGATACAAAGCTGAGACCTCGAGACTCTTTCTAGCTGTGACTTATCAGAAAGCGGAATGCCCTGAGATAGAATTTCTCCAATACTCTGAAGTTTGTGTCCTCATTCTCACAGAAGCTAGACTGAACCAGCTGTCCCAGCAACCCATTGGCCCCTTCCTTCGGTGCTTATCCCTGCCCTGTAGTAAATGGGAGACTGGAGTAACTAGAAAAGTATCACAGAGTTTGGTTCTTTGACCAGACTATTCAAATTTCACATCTTCATTTCAGTTGAGGTTTCCAAGGTCAATCTAAGATTTCCCCAGCTTCCCTGAGCCTAAGAGTGCGTGGATAGCATGGTTCCTACAAAGCCATTCAGGCCTACTATAAGTAAAAAATAGGAGGGTTTTGAAAGAGGAAGGTATAAAGGGAGAAGCACCTTGGAGATCTGAAAGTATTTTCAAAGGAAATGGAAACCGAAAAAGGAAAAAGATGCGTGGTCATATTGTCTTTGTTCATCCTTGTCTTCAGGTGGGATTGGTTTCCGTGTGATCCTCCTGTCCCAGCTGCTCATGGGACTGGACACTGCTTCTAGCTAGCAGTTAATCTGCTTGAGGATGAAACTGTCCACACACACTGGATGGCTTCAGGCGATCTTCCTGGGCTCACTTGGGAAAACGTGTGTCTAGGAGGCAGCAGAGGGAAGAGATGGATCTAAAAGGCTGGAGATGCTTCCTAGGATGGTATGTTCCATGTTTCCGTGCTTTCCACAAGCATATGTCGAGGGCGTTGTGGGGTACAAGAAAGGAAATAGCTGCTCAGAGAAGTTAAATGACTTGTCCCCAGGATCAAAGACAACAAACGCTGGGCTTGTCCAGCCTAGAATCGGAGCAGTATTTAAGCATAGATCCTCCTGTCTCTCAAGTGTATCTTCAGGCAGATGAGATACACACACACACACACACACACACACACACACACACACACACACGCACATGCACACACACACACACACACACACACACACACACACACACCTTATGGGAAAACATGAACACTATTTCCCCAAGACTTGGCTTCAATACAGTTGGCCACCTAATGTTCTGGGGAACACAACCAACTAAAAATGTGGCTCTAGAGCCATGACTAACATAGGGAGCAACTATAGTGCCCAGATTATGACACATCTAGGCACAGTCAATATCAATGTCCTGGACAGCATCAGTTGGTGCCAGACTTCCTCTTGACCTCTGTCTCTAAAGTTGTCAGCCAGAAGGCTGTGCTGGATACCAGACACTTGGGAGCAAGAAAAAGAATATTTTGTATTCCATTAAAAACAAAACCCTTGAACTTTGTGTTTGGGACTTTGATCCTCCATCGTTGACAATAAAAACAGGATGAACATGTGTGTCTAACAATTTCTGGAGCTGCTAAGCTTGAAAACTCTTTGTGTTAACACCTTCATTCATTTTCCCTTTTAGATCATTAATATTAACTGGTATTGGTATGTCACGTGTTTAGATAAAGGAAAAGAAATATACCTAGCAGGGTAAAAAAACACATCTAAACCAAGAAGGAATTATCAAATCAAAGGGTAACATGTCACCTTTGCACAGCCCAGGGAAAGCCTCTGGCTTCTGCCTTGGAAAGCTGAAGACTGCTTAAATTTCTGTGGAATTCTGGGGAAAATCCAGAGCTCTCTCTGCTTTGAAAACAATGGCTTATAGAGATAAACTCTTGGCTATGCAACCTAAGAAGTGGGAAGGCCAAGAGTGTCCCTAGGGTGGATACCGGGCCTGATTAGCATTCCTTAGAAGTCCCACCCTTCTGGCTCCATCCAGCTGACACTGATTTCTGAATGGAGGGCTTGTGGCCTCCTGCCTGCTCAGGCCCCACTTGGAAGATCAGCACAGAACTTCCTGTTATCAAGGGTTCCACAGGTTGTCAGTGTTGCAGCCACACCCTGAGCAGAGCTGACTAGGTACCCTTAGTTGTTTGCCAGGGAGTCAAGGGGAGGGAGCCAGCAATACCTAGCCTCCAGCTATACTAAATTCTCTCTCTCTCTTTTTTGCTTTTTTGTAGACAGGAAACAAGCCTTAAAAGTTCAATCAATATTTCAAAGTTATGCAGTTAGTTAGTGACAGAGCCAAGAAAAGTGGCCAAGTTTCACTTATATATTCAACACATATTAATCAATTTCTACTCTATGTTCAGGATGTCAACAGTTAAGTACCAACAGAGGGAGTGGCTTTCAGGAAAACTGTGTACATTCAGGAATGAATGGCAAAGGGCGGTAATTTGGGATGTGCACAGACGTCTTAGATACAACAGGAGAGACTGGGGTGAGGGAGGCTGTTTAAAGACCTAGGGGGAAATGTGCTTAAGCTGCACGAAACAAAGGTTCACTGGTCATAGAAGTTGGGAGTGAAGACATTGAGCGAACAACATAGCCAGGCAAATGTCTATCTGTCCTTCTTGTAGCTTGGTAGAATTTCTTGTGATGATCCTTGTTACAGAAATAGGTACAGAATAAGCAAAATAACTGGGACAAACACCGACTCAGTGTGCTCACTGTGAAGGAATTTCTTGTGGGTTTTAGAAAGTCTTTATGATAGTTCATAACCCCAGCTCTGTTTATTCTGGGTCTGACCAGAGTGATTTCATCTTGACATTGGCAACTTTCATATCCAATTTTCAGAAGGGAAAGAGCAATGAGAGAAACTTTTTTGCAATGGAGGGTTAGCAATTTGAGTCTAAGCCCATCCTCCAAGTTTTATTCAGTCACCAGACTTAAGTCCTTTCTCGGGTCATCCAGGGAGCATGCAAACATGAAATAGCATTCCTCTTGCCAGGATGGATTCCTCCAGGAATGTGATCCAGTCTTTACTAAAGCAAATGTGAGGGGGAATTTGTTCTATGGCTTGGATATGCTCTCTCTTTTCTAGAATGTTGTCTTCTATGGATGTGCTACCCAGAGCTGAGGGATGTAGCCTGTTGATCAGCCGAGGCTACACGGGAAGAAAGTTGGGAAATCACCTATGCCCTTGACATCACAAAGCCACTGAGAAACCAAACTTGGAGGCCCTGCAACAGCCTATCTTGACATGTGATCTGATAAAATGATCTTACTGATTAACTCAGTTGAGTCAGGTTCTGTAATGCTTGCAACAGAAAGCATCCTTCAAAAAGATGAGCAGTTTTAATGATAGGTCGTTATTAGTGTTTCCATCCAATGGTTTCTGATTTTTTTTTTCCCATAGGAGAGTGTACGGCAAGGATGAGAGGTTTGGGAAACTGGAATTGAGCTTCTTAGATTTCTTCAGAAATGTCATATAGTTTAAGATCATAGCAGGAGAAATCTGCTCAATAGTTGATTTTTCTGTAACTGTGCTCATTAGCCCTAAGACAGCAATGGAGAAGATAGGTCACAGTAGTCTACAGTGTGTGGGGATTTCCAAAGATGTGCTTTTCTGTCTCTGATCCATTACATTGTCTTCAAGATGCTGACCTTTTCTAAGATTAATGAACGTCTACTAAATGCAGGGTATTCATAGGTTTCTGTTGTGTGTGTTGGGGGGGGGGGGAGATGTTCTCTGCCTTCTAGCTGTATTCAGAGAATCTCATTGTGAGCACAAGGTGTTAGAACATTTAGTGACCTTCAGTAGGACTGAAATGGCTAGCATATCATTAAAGAGTTGAAAACTAGTGTGTGTGTATACACACACACACACACACACACACACACACACACATATATATATATATATATATATATATATATACCTACATATATATACACTTATATCATGTTTTGTATACATATATACTGACTTATGTAGTAAGCTAGTAAGTTATATATACTGCTCATTTAAAAAACAATTATGTATGTAGGTATGAGTTTCGTACTTCAGTCTTAGTCTGTTCTCTGGATGTGTGTAGCGTCCATGGAGGCAGGAAGAGAGTGTCAGAACTGGACTTATAGATAATTGTTAGCTGCCATGTGGATGCTGAGACTCCAACCCAAATTCTCTGGAAGAACAGCCAGTGCTCTCAACTGCTGAAGCAGGCTCCAGATTCAAGCTTCAGGCTCTCTCTCTCTCTCTCTCTCTCTCTCTCTCTCTCTCTCTCTCTCTGTGTGTGTGTGTGTGTGTGTGTGTGTGTGTGTGTGCTCGAGTGCACACTCACTCGCACGCAGGCCAGAAATCATCACTGAGTGGCTTTTTATCCATGTTGCACCTTATTTTTTGAGATAAGACTCTAATTGAGCCTGGAGCTTTCCAGTTCAACTAAGCTGATCATCTGCCCCTGAACACTGAGATCACAGGTGCACACCACAGCTTTTCATGTGAGCACATGGTTCATGCCATGCAGTGAACACTTTATTTACTGACAGAGAGAAAGGGGAGGTCCTTCAGTCTGCTGCATTCTTCAGGGTTGGTCTGAAGGCCTGAGAACCAGGGGAGACAGTGATAGAAGGTCTAAAAACCAATATTTGGGGTGTCCAAGGACAGAAAAAAATGGATTTCAGGGCTCAAATTGCAGGAACAAACTCCCACTTCACCCACTTTTTTTTCTATCCCAGCTGTTAACTAAAAGAACAAGACCAGTTCCCGTTGTGAGAGCAATCGTCATCTTTATTCAGTACATATCAGCACTCAAACACTAATTTCCTCTGGAAACACCCTCAGAGACTTACTAAAAAATAATCTTTTACCATTCATTAGGCATTTTTTTTAACCCAGCCAAACTGATAAAGAAGATGAACTATCGCATCCTCAATGACTTGTGAGCAGATGTAGAACATGTATTTCTCTCTGGGAGGTTTTCTCTTTTAGGTAGAGATGCAAAGAACATGAGGTCTAGATACCTATGTATTCAGATAAAACAAAACAGACTGCGAAGAGGCCTGGAGTCCTAGATTATAAGGACACCTTAGAAATCCGACTGTCCGCATTCATGTTGTTTCTCTTCCTTCGCTCTGGCTCTGGTTAAACATTTCTAGGAAGGGCTAAGTCATTGGGTCCTATTTTCCACCTAGGCTAATATTTCTTGAAACTTCCAGCTGGTAGCACTCAGGACAAAAGATAAAATAAAGAGGGTAAAACAATTCAGAGCTGAAAGTCTGCCTTCCCTCTGGATGGGAGTTTCTGTTGCTGATATTGGAAAGACTTGACCCATTACGCCATGATTAGAAGTTGGGACTACATGATCTCAGGAGCTATACAGAGTCTTCTAGTGAGAGCCACCAAGATGGAGTGAGCCAGGTCTGAGACCATCTGCTTCTGCACTCACCCTCTTCCACCGCCTGCTTTCTAAGACACTCTGTTGAGATCAGTATCGCTGCTACCATTCCCTCTTGATGCCCCACTTCCTCAATGGCCCCTTGAATTTGCACATCCGAGCAGTAGCTTCCTGTGAAGCAAGCCTAATGCAAACACTCAGTCAACGCTAGTGACTTCGTGAGCAGCAGGAAACTCAATGGGGAGAGAATAATGACCACTGAACAATCCATTCCAAAGACCTTCCCCTAAAATCTAGAAAAATAAACTAATCCGAAAACTATCCAAAGGAGAAATATATTTCCTGCTGTTTAATTGTCAAAGGTTTTTCTAACTTAAGAAGTTTGTTATTAGTAGCGCCCCAGTGTTTCAGGACCACATGGCATCAGGGCAAACCTAGCACTACTCATTGAGAGTGAAGAACAGTGGGCACCTGGCCTAGGACACCTGATAGTACACTCAGCGGCCGGCCGAGGCCCCGACTGTGTCTGCACTTAGTTAGCAGGCACTCCCTTTTCTGACTTACTTCTTGAAGGGGACTTTCTCAGACTATTTTTTTAACCTGCATCGAGATGCTGACATTATTCTCATGACCTTTCTCCTCCAGTCATTTCCAAGTTGCTTTCCATTGCTGTGGGAGCTTATCAACCAGCTTACATCTGTTCTGGTTACCACTTGGCACCAGGCAGTGGGGAGTTCCATGCTTTTCCTCAGGACTCTGATGTGCTACCCTGTCAGCTCAACCCATGTAGCTGGGGAACAAATCAATCCACTCAGCCATAACCTTCTTTTTGATGTTATATTCCTCCCTCCACCTTCAGATTTTACACACATAAACATCTCCTTGTTTACAGAGATTCTAACCATCAGAAAGTCTGTTTCAGAGCCTGTGCAGCTAATAAGACCAGGAATGCATTGTGGTGGAACACCCCATTACTTATATACCCAGACAAGGCTACTGCCATCATGGAAGAAAGCTGTAAATTGGCACTCACATTGAAAACATAATAAATCTGTGGGGAAGCACTTGGCCAGTGAGACAGGCATTCCGTTGTAAATTCAAATTGTTAAAGATAGCAAGAATCCAAATTGTTAAAATAGACCAGACCCAGGTTCTGTGGCTCAGGGAATGTAAAGATTATCATATTTATATTTGTAAGTCTGAAGGCTTATTACTGAATTCATCACATTGAAGTCTGCCTGGTGCTTTCTTGGAATGACATCATAGTTAATCTATGATGTCAATAGCAATAATAGTCAATAGCAATCTATAAAACTTTGCTTAAAGGTATAAAGAATGGGAGCCTTTACGTTGAAGACTTTCAATAGAGATTCTGAGTACATCTAAAATCTTACCTTCTGGGCAGGCGTGGCAGTACATGCTTATAAGCACAAATGAAGTTGAGGCCGTAGGTTCACCTAATGTTGGAGGCCAGATACACAGATACATGTGCTACGGAGGAGAGCTCTAGGACAATTGAGCTACAGGAGAAATTCTTCCAAAATAAATCAGAAAGAGAGGAAGAAGAAAGAAAGAAAGAAAGAAAGAAAGAAAGAAAGAAAGAAAGAAAGAAAGGAAGAAAGAAAGAAAGGAAGAAAGAGACAGAGAGAGAGAGGGAGGGAGGGAGGGAGGGAGGGAGGGAGGGAGGGAGAAAGGAAGGAAAGAAGGAAGGAAGGAAGGAAGGAAGGAAGAAAGAAAGAAAGAAAGAAAGAAAGAAAGAAAGAAAGAAAGAAAGAAAGAAAGAAAGAAAGAAAGAAAGAAAGAAAGAAAGAAAGAATTTAATCTCTTGCCAGGCACTGAGTTGAACACCTTTGTCCTAACTCTTGAAAGGCTAAGGCAGGAGGATTATGAATTCAAGTCTACATAGAAAGACAGTCCCAAAACACCTAAAGCAAAATAAAATAACATCTTTCATCAGAGATTGGTTCCACTTACTATTGAAATATGCTACACATCTCTTGGAAGGATCAGAAAGGACATACAGGTCAGATGTCTAGCTGTGAGTGAGTCAACCATTTCTAAGCCTACAGATAAAAGTAAGGCAAATTAAGAGTTAGTGGGTAAAATATGGAGAGGGCTTCTGTGGCATAAGCTCGAAGAGACAGACATGGCACAGTCCACTGATGAGGACCTGTGCTCCCTTTTGTGTTTCCTGTTCTTTCTTGGCACATCAAAGATGCATATTTAGACGAGTGTGACTGACCAGTGTGGGTTCCCTGGCAGGTAAGTTTAGTTTCAAGCCTAAGGATGGTTAGTCTTTGTTTCAATCAAGTTGACATTGAAGAAGACACAGAGGAAGGTGGGAAATAAACCAGAAAATTATGAAGAGGAAGTAGATTGTGTGGTAACAAAGGGTTAATGCTGATGGCTACCTCCACTTGAGGTCAGAAGGATGGACAGTGTGTAAGTACATGCATGTTGGTGTGTGGTATATGCATATGTGTGTGGATAGGCTAGTCTCTGCATACGTGCATGCATCTATGTGGTGTATGTGTGTGTGTGTGTGTGTAGATGATCTTGTCTGTGTGATATATACATACATATGTGTGTGTGTGTGTAGATGATCTTGTCTGTGTGATATATACATACATGTGTGTGTGTGTGTGTGTATGATCTTGTCTAGGTGTGGTATACATACATACATATATACATATATGTGTGTGTGTGTGTGTAGATGATCTTGTCTAGGTGTGGTATACATACATACACACATATATACATATATATGTGTGTGTGTGTGTAGATGATCTTGTCTAGGTGTGGTATACATACATATATACATATATATATATACATATATATGTGTGTGTGTAGATGATCTTGTCTAGGTGTGGTATACATACATACATATATACATATATACATATACACATATACACATATACACATATGCACATATACACATATGCATATATACACATATGCATATATACACATATACACATATACACATATACACATATACATATATATACATATATATGTGTGTGTAGATGATCTTGTCTAGGTGTGATATACATACATACATATATACATATGTGTGTGTGTGTGTGTATGTAGATGATCTTGTCTAGGTGTGGTATACATACATATATATATATATATATATATATATATATATACACACACACACACATATGTGTGTGTGTGTGTGTGTGTGAATGTATAGCTGGCTTGCTTGTGTGTGTGTGTGTGTGTGTGTGTGTGTGTGTGTGTGTGTATGCTTGTATATTTGTTTCTGTTGTATGTGTCTGGTATATGCATATATATGTGGATAAATTTGCTTATGTATGTAAGAGTGGAAGCCAGATATCAACATCAGGTGTCTTCTTCTATGGCTTCTCACCTTCAATTTAAAATTAAGGTCTCTCACTGAACCTGGAACACACCAATTTGGCTACACTTACCAGGTCATCAAGGTACCAGGCTCTGTCTGTCTCTAATACCCACCTACCCACACTAGGATTACAGCTATTTACCACTCTACCTAGTGGTATTTTGTTAAACACAGTTGATGGGGGTCCAAACTCAGGTCCTCATGCTGTGCCATTGGCCTATTTCCCCAGGCCCATTGGGTGGATGTATTTTTAAGTGGAGGAACTGAGAAACATGGAAGAAGCATTTGGAAGGAAACATTTTCACTCTCCCTAGATCTGAGAAAGAAAAAGAAGGCCAACAGTGATTCTGAGGAGCCTAACTCAAAGTGGTCAAGCTCAGATTTGCTCCTTGACATTTCAGGCATAGTTGAAGGATCTCTGTTTTCGTCTCTCTGTGGGACCTGTTCCCCTGGCTTCCTTTGGTATGAGCACTAAGCTTTGTGATGTCAAAGATGAGATGCTGTGGGCCTGGAAACTAAAACAAGGGATGGTAAGACAGATGCCTTAAAGTGTTCGGATGTTTTCTAGACATTTTTTTCAAGTTAGTTTTCAACACCTGACCAGACAGAGGAAATGATTTGGAAATGACCCAGATTGCAAAAGTAGCAACGAGGCACGAGGCAGTGCCACTGGGGGATTCCTACGATGCTGACAGAGCTAGATTCATCCAAGCAATAATCAGAAGCCCTGGGAATTCTTGGCTCACCTGCCTGAACACTGTCGTTCTCAAAGAAACAAAAGCTTCTGGAAGGAACTTCTGCCCTGGACAAACTGGGGAACAAGTGAGATCATGCTGGAAAGTTGCTGACAGGGAGGGAAAGGTGAAGAGGGAAATGGTAGGCCTTCCCTGGTGCCAGCGCAAGTTACTCAAGGCACTTAACACGTATTATCCCATGTATTCATTTCAGTGACTCTGGGGGAAATGTGTCACATCTCCACTGAGACCCAGAGAGAATAGATAGCTGACCTTCAGCTACCTGGCTCTTTTGAGGCTTTGGGCAAAGTCATGATCCTTCTATAATCATTTGACTTCCTTTAGAACTCTGAGGAGCAATACCCATATCCTCCAAAGAATGCCAGACCTTTAAACTAGCCCCGAGAAGACACTTGAGATAGCTTAATTAGAGCTATACATCCATCCATATTTTCAAATGAAAACAGAGATGACTTGAAAAGCTTTGAGTGACTAAGGAACTTTGCAAACAACCTTTCACCAGCACAGCTAGAGAGATCAGCTGTGATGCTGCCCCAGCTCTTGGGGAATTCAGCTCAGACTTCAGAAAGCTTCACGCAACAATGGAAAAAAGCTCATGATTGTGGGCAAATATGCAAATGAGGGTATATTCAAGAGCTGGAATGCTGTTGGTTTGGCACTAAAGCCTGTGAGAAATGCTTAACTGAGAAGTGGGATGTGGGATGTGGTCAGTGGGCAGCCAGATGAAAGCAACAAAGACCTACACATAGTCTCCGGGGACCAGGAGAAAAGCAAAGGTCCACTCCATTTTTGGTTCTTTTGTCCTTATCAATGAACATATTCTTTTCATTTTTTGTTTTTAGTTGGTTTTGTTTGTTTGTTTGTTTGTTTGTTTGTGGTGTGTGTGTGTGTGTGTGTGTGTGTGTGTGTGTTTTTTTCTTTAAACAGTTTTACTCAGGATGTAGCCCAAGCCAGGTTCAAACTCATGATCCTCTTGCCTCAGCCTCCTAAGTACTAGGATTATAAGTACATCCTATCATGCCTGTCTATTGAGAACAATCATAAGATCACTAATGTTAAATCAAATTTGGCATACGACTCTTAAACATCTACTTACTTTAAATCTCTTCCATGCCCTGGAATTGGAACTCACTCCCAAGCACCAATACCTACGGGTTTCAAATGTACCTTCAAATGTATACCTAAGACAAAAATTTTTCTCCCAAGTGTACTTAACATTACTCTCTACATATAATATACATATGTGTGTTTCAGCATCTTGTCAGGTCCAGGCATTTACTACATCCAGGACAGCTCCAGAGAAGCAACCCCTAGATGTTCCAATCTCCTCTCACAGACACAAATGTTTCCACCGGAAGTGTTCCTTCCAGTCTATTCACAGATGGTTCCATAGAACTTGGACATCAAGGAAAGAGCCAATTTTCCTAAGACTGGACCAACATCCCCATACCCCTTTTCCTAGGTCTCCCAGAGACATACCACCCCAAAGTCAGCAGGAAGTAACTAAAGATCCACCTGTACCACCATCACTTCTTCTATTTTTTTCTTTTTTAATTAAACCAATGGAAGAATGTTAGCATTTTGTCTAGGCTCTACCCCATAGTTACCTGGCATAGTTACCTGTGCCCAACTCACTATAAAAGGGGCTGCTTGTTCCCTCCTCGCTCTCTTGCCTTCTTGTTCTTGCTCTGTCCTCTTGCCCCTGCTCCCCTCTCTTCCCACTACCTTTCCCTGTCTCTCCACATACTCATGGCCTGCCTCTACTCCTCTATCTATCTATCTATCTATCTATCTATCTATCTATCTATCTATCTACCTAACTCTGCCTTGCTCTGTCTCTACTCCCTCAATTCCCCTAATAAACTCTATTATATACTATACTGCTGTGTGGCTGATCCCTCAGGGGGAAGGGATGCCTCAGCATAGGCCTGCAGAGGAACCCTCTTCCCCCACACCTGACTGCACAGACACCAAATATATTTCTTCACTTCTTATCTTTTCATAAAACACAACAGAACCAGGCCAGAGATTTTTATATGGTTTCTGGGTATCAAACACAGGCCTCTAAATTTACAAGGCCAGCTCTATTCTAATCAGGTCATACTGTAAATATCCATTTCTCATTGTTCCTGGTCTACAGCTTTATATCTCCATTTCCCAACAGCAGCAGCATCAACAACAGCAAGTATGCTGGGTTAATGCTCTCTCTCTCTCTCTCTCTCTCTCTCTCTCTCTCTCAATTTATCTCTACAGGTGGCCCAGATGATGACATGGGTTTGGATTCCTTCCATGAACAAATGAAGCAGAAGAAAGCCTGTATAGAGGAAGGAGTGGGGAAGCCTGGAAATTTCCAAGTTTTGTTACTTGTTTCTTTTCAAGGCATGTCTGTCTTTTCACTCTTTAAATTCTTGAAGCATTTCTCTATCCTTCAAATAACCACTTGTTGACAACAGAAAAAGACAGTGGGAGAAACCAAAGCACAGCTATGACCATTATCTGCCCGCCCTTCAAGCTCTTACTACTTTTATGAAAACTCAGATCGCATCAGCCCATGAGATACTGTCCCCTAGTTCCTGTAAATGCTTACTACATTTCCACTCACCTCTCTCGTCTCACTGTTCTCCCAGCATGAGTTATCTTCATACAGATCTGAGTGAAACCATGCTTTTAAAACTCATTCATGGGTCCCAGTGCACCGAGCCTTTGCAGATAAGACCTTCAATGAATAGTTAGAGTGAGACTAGGCTGAGTCAGGTTCACTAGTGATTGAATCTAATAAAATAGAACATGGCTGTGTAGTAAAAAGTAAAGCAAGATGCTAAAATTAGCATTAGGAGTAATTCTCGATTATCCGCTGGTATAGAAACAGTTTGAAGTGACAACCTCTCCTGAGAGTGAGTAAGCCAGGATTAGCTATCTCAAGAAGTTACAATGTGTGACATACTTAACGAATTAATTGATTGCTGAGTACAGGATGTATGCTACGTAATTTGGCTATACAGAACCTACTCTAAGCTTCATGTGTTAACAATGATCTATACTAAGCACTTCCATATTTACATCACCCGGAGGAAGAAGTAACTTCTTGTAGGAGTTCACTTTGGGGAAAATCTGCTGTGGCAAGCATTGCTGTAAGAGCGACCTGGGGATTGTCTTTGAGGTCTAGCTTAGTATGAAGCAAGGGCATGCTTTGACATCTTAGACAGGCCAATTTAATAGTAGATCACATTTGTCAAAAAAACACATAGGTTTGCAGTTGAAGTTTGGATAGAAGGCCAATCTATTGCATGGTGTTAGACTTCAGCCATCAATAATCGTCCTTTGACTCCCTAACCCCATTAGTGACTCCCAAAGCAGACCATTTGTAATGAACTGACTTACAACGTAGCAACTTCTTTTCTAGTGTGAACAATGCTGCCCTATAAACCAAACAGTTGGCAAGGGGTAATAGGAGGAGACACCTACAAGGGTAGCACACTCAGGTCACAGGATCATCCAGGGTCTGTTGTCAAATGAACCCGTGCCTACTTTTCATACAGGGGAAAACCAAGTGAGCAAGCATAGAGGAATTGCTCGTTTTTCTCTTTAAAACTTATTACTGTGATGTTTACCTTGGAGGCCTGAAAAAGGTGTCAGATCCCCTGGAGCTTCTCATACAAATGGCTGTGAGTTCTGGAAATGAAATTCAGGTCCACTGGAAGAGCAGCACATATTCTTCATCATTAAGACATCTCTTCAGCTGCTGTTTCTATTTTTCAGTGAATAAAAACTATAACTTTTAAAGAGTGTATGCTTTTACAGAGCATCAATCTAAGCCGAGTAATGAGAGTACTAGATTTTAGATTCCTGGTACATTAAATATGACCCTTATTCTGTGTGGTAAATTTATCCTTCGATTTGTACTTATAATTTTAAAAGCATATATAAGCATCGCATAGTCCTGAGAACTAGGTTGGTATTGTTTGCCTATTTGTCTGGGAATAATATGAATGAAGAAAACATGTTTGTACTTATTTTAAGTGCTGAGAATTTTGAATTGTTGAATCAGTTTTCCCAAGAATCTTGAAAATGAACAGTCATGATTTGACTGTAACATATCCACAGGGCAGTTCAAGGTCTTCACTACATTCTGAGGCTTTTTGCAACTTAGTCATGCTGGGAATTAAAGTTGCCGTGGTTTTCTTTCTTGATATTTCCACTTGATCAGCTATCAGATATGAAGACTCCATGTCCTGTTTCCTTCTAGCCTACAGCAGCCAGGGCTCCTGCTTCTCCTCATGAGTATGCTTCCTCTGTGTCATGAATCTGAAGATGTTACTGGCATGTCACTTACCCATAGGGAATCTATGCATATAATTTCGGGAATTTCCCACAAAACCACTTCTTACTTCTCTAAATTGATCAAAAGAACCATTAGAATTAGTCTTTTCCTTTCTTTGCAGGGAGCTCAAGACTTTGCACATGTGAGGAAAGTACTCTATCAGAGAACTACATCGGCATCCCCAATAAAGACCTTTTAATCAGACTCTTTACAACCATAGTGTTGTAGTAATTCTAAAGTTCTACGGAAAATAACAAGATGAATGCATAAAGTTTCTGTCTACACCTAACTTACATTCCCAAACTTTTAGGATTTTGATATTTTATTTTTTATCTTCCTGACTTTCTCTGATTACTTATATTGGTGTCCTGTACTTTTTCTAAACCACTTAAGAGTTTGTCTCATTACACTTCTTTTTACCTCTCGGAAGGGTGAGAATTTTCCAAACCTGAGTAACCATTTTCTTATGCAACCACGTGGTATGATTATCAAACGTGGGACATTTCCCATTGATGAAATTGTTGTAGTAAATATTTAAAATCCTGCCCTGAGGTTTCTACCCTACCTTTTATGATTTATGTTCCTGGATGAAAGGCACACTCACAGCCTGTATAATAAACCCTAAACAGCACAATAGCTGGGCAGCTGCCTATCTTCCAAGTTCTTAGAATCTACTTTCCTATCGATAACCTCAAGTTATTATTTACTATCTGCTGGGTTCTATTTGGGCTACTCTTAACAACAATTGGGCAGCTCTCAGGCCACGCTCTCTTAACTCATGGTGATGGCACCTCCCTCCTCTCCTGCACATTTTTCTTCTCCTTCTCCTGACCTCATGCCTAGGAAACCTAGACCCTTCTGCCCAGTCATTGGCCATCGACATCTTTATTTACCAATCAGAATTAACTTGGGGCTTTGGCTATTCATACTTTCCAGTTATCCCAATGAAGTGACGTGTAAGTTTTATGCTCTCCCTCCCATCCAGGTGCTAAGGTAACACCATGGGTTGCACTTAGCTGTCGTGACCATTTGATCTCTGTTGCTCTAGAACCATTCTTTTATCTTTTCTTTGCTTTTCACACTGAAGCCAATGGCTTTTCATTTAGGTCTGCTGATGTCTCCTAACACATCTCTGGCCAGAACAATGCATATGGATGTGTGATCTTCTCATATGTCCCTGGAATAAGCTGTACACCCTTCTTTCATGATTGTAATCCTGTTCACTTGACCCTAGTTGTCCATTTTCTTCACTCTGGAGTTTCTGAGTTGCTCTTTGAAAGCAGAATGCAGCCTACTTGGAGACTTCCTAAACCCATCCAAGGACCCTGCTCTTCATCACAGTTCTCTTCTCATCTTGAGTCTAATCAAGCTGTGCCACAGGGCTTGTGCCACCTTCCACCACCACCCCAGCTCCCCCACACTCTTTCCACAAAAAGCAAAAGTGTCACCATAAGAGATGACTCTCTCCCTCTCTTTCCCTCTCATTCCTCTCTTTCCTTCTCACTTAATCTATTATTAGTATGAATATACATATTCTAAATATATTCTCTGTGTTAAGAAGCTATCCCTATCATGATTTTTTTTTAATGCCTAAATAACACCAGAAGATCTAGCAAGTTGTAAAACCTTTGAAATAGCTCCTGTGTACTTTCTATACACGTCCATAAGTTCAAGGTCCATTTTATGCTTTTGTTCAGCAAGATTTACCACATATCTTCTCTGTTCTTACCAGTTACCCAAGTACCTCTGTTTCCTTTCCATGGCAAATGGAATTTAGAAATTAAGATCTGAACACTAGGTATGCTCACTGCTGCTCAAGTGTCTTTTTCTTTAGACCCCCAACAGAGGGCTGAAATTAAAAGAAAATATGCCCAGAGACAGATGCAAACATACACATACAAGGGAATGTCTTTCTACATAGGAATTAGACACCATCATCTTTCCCTACCCCATTTTTTATTTTCCCTTCTTCTGATGTGAGAACCCTGACTTTCAATGACATAAGAATAGTTGCTCTTTTATCCATCCAATAACAAGTTGATTTAGAGTCACTCAACCAGAGAGAGAGAGAATATTAATATGTAGTTGCATTTTCTCTAGTAAGGTTTTATTGTTAAAAAGGTTACTAGAACTTTACCCTCCTAGCCTCCACTTCAATTCACTCACATCCATTTCCAAAAGGTGTGCTCAGAAAGGGTTACTATCTCTAATCACTTCTATCTGCTTCTATTACTCTTTGTAGATGAACAACTTCATTGTTTCTTGGACTATTTTTTCTGTGGGGTTTTATTTGGAGGGGTCATGGGGGTGGAAAAGTATCCTTAGCTTACTTTCTTGCTTACAGAAAAGTAATATATTGTAGATTCTTTGTAGATACATTGTTTATCAAAACGTATTCTGTAGATATTTTTTTGCAGGTGTGTGGTGCTCTCGTTTAAATAAAATATCCCAAGCCTTCAGGTAGACCCAATTTTTGATATTATAAAAAGGCTGATTTTATTTAAAAAAAAAAAAAAAAGGCCCAGCTTTTAGAAGACCTCACTCTGAGTTCTTCTGGAAACTCTGTAGTTTTCCCTAGTGAGGTTTTATTGCTAGCTTATTTAAAGTGAGGTTTATTGTTTATTTATTTTCAAATTCTGAAGGGAAATTTTCAGCATAAACTCTTAGGAAAAGATCTATTAATTGAAGACTAAAGGTGTGGTTTTGTTAGATGTGCAAACAAAACTAAACCCTTCATGTGTATGTCCCCTTTCACATTCCCGCAGTGTGAGTGGGCACGTGTCTCTACAGTCTCACCAAGTGTGAGTGGGCACGTGTCTCTACAGTCTCACCAAGTGTGAGTGGGCACGTGTCTCTACAGTCTCACCAAGTGTGAGTGGGCACGTGTCTCTACAGTCTCACCAAGTGTGAGTGGACACGTGTCTCTACAGTCTCACCAAGTGTGAGTGGGCACGTGTCTCTACAGTCTCACCAAGTGTGAGTGGGCACGTGTCTCTACAGTCTCACCAAGTGTGAGTGGGCACGTGTCTCTACAGACTCACCAAGATTGTTATCAAGCTTTTGAATACTTCCCAATCTGAGGATCGAGAAGTGGCTTCTTTATATAGTTTCAATTTTATGGGTGAAATTGTGCATCTTTATCTTAGTTTAAGGACATGGTAATTTACATCTCTTTAGGGGAATGAATTGTGTCTTACGCTATTTAAAAAAATAATTTTAGTCTTTCTTTTTTGTCTGTAATATGTACCTTAAATCATTTCCCTTAGTTTGTTATTTAACTTTTATGATTTTAGCATTAGTTTTTGTAATTAGATTTATTGTGTTTGCTCTTTTGCATTTGAATTTTTTTTTTCTGTTTTGTTTTGTTTTTTTCAAGACAGGGTTTCTCTGTATAGCCCTGGCTGTCCTGGAACTCACTCTGTAGACCAGGCTGGCCTCAAACTCTGAGATCCGCCTGCCTCTACCTCCCAAGTACTGGGATGAAAGGCAAGCACCACCACTGCCTGGCCGCATTTGAATTTTAAATTGAAGTTGAGAGCCTTCAGTCAACAATCAGCTTTTAGAAGATCTCACTCTGAGTTCTTCTGGAATTTGTCAAGTTGATAGAATTCTTATTCCATTTGGAGTTTATCTTTGTAACTCTGACAAGTGGACATAGTTTTATCTTTATTCCAAATATTTTTCTAATTGTACCACTGTGTTTATTGGATAATTTGTTATAATAAAACCTATCATTTTCTATAATGAATACCTGCTTAATAGTAAAAATAAATTAAAATTATTTCCACCCCCCCACACACACATAAAAAATCAAAAAACCCACATTAAAGTCTTTCATCAAAAATCTTGCACCAAAAAGAAATAATGCCACTTACTACAGTTTGATAAGATTAAGTATCATTTATTAAAAGATGAAAATAAAGGAAACTGTTTCTTAATCAGAGAACAAGCTCCATCTGTACCTAAAAGACTCAGGATAAACACGCCCCGCCCCACCCCACCCCCCACCACGCTCTAGACGTTCTATCCGTGAGCTTTGCATTCCTTCTGTTCATGTGCTGATGACGCTTTGTGTTCAAGACAAAGGCTGTGCTGTGGTTGAAGGTCAGGGCTGGGCTGCGATCTCCACCACACTCCACCTCACGTCTCTTCTTTCTCAGTGTTTTCCTAGCATGTGTAGTTTTCCATGCGAACAATAGTGTTCATTTATCGAGTTGAAGCATTTGAAGTGAGCAGGGACTTGTTTTATTGGAATTTCACTAAATCTTCAGACTTAAGTCACTAGATCCCTTGGAACTGGGGTACAGACAGCTGAGCCCGTCAGCGTGGGGGCCAGGAAGACACTTAGGGCCTCTGAAAGAACAGCCCATGCTGTCACTGTTGAGCTCTCTCTCCATCCCCTTGTTTTCTTATTTTTATTCTCAAGTATTTAATCTCTTAATTCCATTGTAAATGAAAGTTTTTAAAAGTATTTTTAAGCTGGTTTTTATCTGTATATATGAAATCCATTGACTCTTTTCACCTGATATTTTAAAACATAATTTTATTGCTTATAATATATAATCCTGATATATTAATTCTTTGAAATTTGCTTAACGCATACAATTTACTCTAACAAACCGAAAAGACTTCCTCATAAAATATATTGCTTTAGTGAGGTGACCTGTAATTACATTATTAATTGTGTGTTGTTTCTAGTAAATGTAACCAGCTATTAAACATAGAATGTTTCTAAAGTTAGTTTAGAATTATCTACCTCAGTGGTATTAACTTTTTATTTCAAGCATGTAATTAAGAAGGCTGACACTCAGGGATGGGTCAGCTCAGGTTCCAGTCAGGCTGCAAGATAGACTCCTCTTTTTTAACAGTAACACTCACTAATTCTCAACAGACACCATCTAAGGGATATCAAACACAGGTGCTTGTTTTCTGAAAAACAAAACAAAACAAAACAGCAGCAATGTTTTCCTCTGTCTTCATAAGTTGCTCTTTCCTTGTTGTGAAAAAAAAATTCTTGAGAAAAGCAACAAGGGAGGAAATTTGTATTTTGACTCCCTTCATATGGTTTCAGTCCTTCAGAGACAGTGTAGAACAGTGTGGTGGGAATGAGTAACAGAGGGTCCTCACACCACTGTGGGACAAGAAGCAAAGGGAATGGGGCTAGAAGCAACGAAGAGAACAGTCTTTCAGAACCTAGTCTTCATGACGTATTTCCGGGACACACTTCTGGAATCTCAAACCCAGACCTCATGAAGTATTTTCAAGATTCAGGTGTCACCTCTAGAGACCATCAGCCAGGAAGCAAGCCTCCATAGCTTGAGCCAGTGGGTCAGAGCATTTCTCCTCTCTTCAGTTCCCTTCAGAGACTCCCATTTACTTCAGCACACCGACCTTTTCTGTGCCACCTAAATTGTCAATACGTATTAATAGACAAGTTCACAATATTTGGAAGTGCCACAACATCCATAAAGGTTTTAGATGAATTATACTATAGCTTTATTCACAGCACTTGCACATATTTATGAAATGGAGTACTGAGAACAACTGTACATCACATAATGTCATTTCTGTCAGAGACAGACCACACTCATGACAGTGGCAGGCAGCAGCTTCGGGTTTGTGGTGTCACCACATAGCTTGAGGACATTATTTTCACATGTGTCTAATTTGGTCTCACATTAGTTTCTTCATCATGACACAGAAACTGGCTGCTAACATTGCCAGTAAGAGACCCATGGAGTGAACTGAAAACAAAACTGAAAGTAAAAATCAGTGGTTTGCATTGCTCATCAGGTGGGCGTGTCATGGTCTACTTCAGCTGTGACCCTCCAAGAACAGGAGCAAAATGATAACAGCTATTTAAAAATCTGCTTCATGAAGGCAGTGACAGCAGCAACATCCCAGAAGAAACTATCAGCTATGGAGATAGTATCAGTGACCTGTGTAGATTACAAATAGTGAAGCCCTTTTCCTCTAGCCACTATGATGATCAAGAGCGAAAGGCTTGTTTGTAATGTTCACTGAAAAGGCTAGATGGAACTATGATAATGTGTTTGCTGCAAGCTCTGGGTAGTTCTTAATGACTTCAGAATCATTTACAGTCTGAAACTGAGTGAGTGATGGGTCTGTACATACAGGCGTGTGGTACTTAGGCCTTTACCACTTAGGTCTGTGTGAGTTCAGATGTGCATTTGCACCATGGCAAGACAGCAAACTTAACTGCAAATTTCTCCGAAGGCTCTCCTATTGCCAAGAGACATGTGAGTGTACACGTGCAAGTTACTCCATCGTAGACAGCGTTTTGTACAGAGATAGATTTAGAGCCTTTGTAAGAGCTCCTTACATGCCTCTTCTCTGGAGGCCCCAAAGTACAGGCTGATTACACTTGCCCTGCATGATGACCTGAGTCTATCCCACAGCATTATTAGAAACCAGTATGGCTGTAACACCTAAATGTTCCTGTAAGACCATCTTTCCTATGTATTACATACACCTTCTTTTGAAAGTTTTATACGTGAAGCTGGAGAGATACTCAGTGGTTAAGAGTATATGCTGGACAGCCTGGGACAGGATCCTTTCAGTTTCAGTCTGCAGCAGGAGCTGATACTGTGCCACAGCTCTCCATATCCAAATAATGCCAGGAGAAAGCTGGTCTCCCAGGAGTGCCCAAACATCTGTGAGCACAGGTAAAACCACCCCTTTTGCTCAAATTCTTGACCCAAGAGGGACCCACCCAGAGCCATCAGGACACAGGAACCAAGGAACAGGCAGAGACAGTTTCTATCTGCATCTCAGAGCTGACCCTGTGCCACAGCTCTCCATACCTAAATTCCTCCCAGAGAGAACTGGTCTCCCAGGAGTACTGACACATGGGCTTTCAGGAGGGACAAGCCACAGTCAAAGACAGCAAAACCAGCTAACATCAGAGATAACCAGATGTTGAGGGGTAAGGGCAAGAACATAAGCAATAGAAACCAAGGCTACTTGGCATCATCAGAACCCAGTTCTCCCAGCACAGTGAGCCCTGGATACCCCAACATACCAGAAAAGCAAGACTCTGATTTAAAATCACATTTCATGATGACAATAGGGAAATTTAAGAAGGACATAAAGAACTCTCTTAAAGAAATACAGTCAAACACAGGTAAATAGGTAGAAGCTCTTAAAGAAGAAACTCAAAAATCCCTTACAGAGTTATAGGAAAACATAACCAAACCGGTGAAGGAATTGAACAAAACCATCCAGGATTTAAAAATGGAAATTGAAACAATAATGAAATCACAAGGGGAAACAACCCTGGAGATAGAAAATCTGGAAAAGAGACCAGGAGTCATAGATGCAAGCGTCACCAACAGAACACAAGAGATAGAAGAAAGAATCTCAGGTGCAGAAGATACAATAAAAAACATTGACAAAACAGACAAAGAAAATGCAAAATGCAAAAAACTCCTAAACCAAAACATCCAGGAAATCCAGGACACAATGAGAACACAAAACCTAAGGATAGTAGGTATAGAAGAGAGTGAAGATTCCCAAATTAAAGGGCCAGTAAATATCTTTAACAAAATTATAGAAGAAAACTTGCTTAAAACCTAAAGAAAAAGATGCACATAAACATGTAAGAAGCCTATAAACTTCCAAATAGATTGGACCAGAAAAGAAATTCCTCCCATCACATAATAGTCAAAACACCAAATGCACCAAACAAAGAATATTAAAAGCGGTAAGAAAAAATGTCAAGTAATATATTTTTCCTCACCAGAAACTATGAAAGCTAGAAGATCCTGGGCAGATGTCATACAGGCCCTAAGAGAACACAAATGTCAGCCCAGGCTACTATACCCAGCAAAACTCTCAATTACCATAGATGGAGAAAACAAGGTATTCCATGACAAAATCAAATTTTCACAATATCTTTCCACAAATCCAGCCCTACAAAGGATAATAGATGGAAAACTCCAACACAAGGAGGGAAACTACACCCTAGAAAAAGCAAGAAAGTAATCTTCTTTCAACAAATCCAAAAAAAGATAGCCACACAAACATAAAAATAACATCAAAAATAAGAGGAAGCAACAATCACTATTCCTTAATATCTCTTAGCATCAATAAACTCATTTCCCCAATAAAAAGACATAGACTAACAGACTGGATATGTAAAAAGGTCCCAGCATTTTGCTACATACAGGAAACACACCTCAGTGTCAAACACAGACAAAACCTCAGAGTAAAGAGCTGGAAAATAATTTTCCAAGAAAATGATTCCAAGAAACAAGCTGAAGTAGTCATTCTAATATCAAATAAAATCAAATGGATACAAAATTAACTCAAACAAATAAGTAGCTTTCCTGTACTCAAAGGATAAATGGGCTGAGAAAGAAATTAGGGAAAGGACATCCTTCAAAATAGTCACAAACAATATCTTGGTGTGACTCTAACCAAACAAGTGAATGAGTCAAGTCTCTGAAGAAAGAAATCGAAGAAGATCTCAGAAAATGGAAAGATCTCCTATGCTCATGGATTGGCAGGATTAATATAGTAAAAATGGCCATCCTACCAAAAGCAATCTACAGATTCAATGCAATCCCCATCAAAATTCCAACTCAATTCTTCATAAAGTTAGAAAAAGCAATTCTCAAATTCATTTGGAATAACAAAAAACCCAGGATAGCAAAAACTAATCTCAACAATAAAAGAACTTCTGGGGGAATCACCAGTAGGGCAGTTCCTCAGAAAATTGTACATAGTACTACCTGAGGATTCAGCTATACCACTCCTGGGCATATATCCAGAAGATGCTCCAACATGTAATAATGACACCTGCTCCACTATGTTCATAGCAGCCTTATTTATAATAGCCAGAAGCTGGAAACAACCCAGATGTCTCTCAACAGAGGAATGGATCCAGAAAATGTGGTACATTTACACAATGGAATACTATTCAGTTATTAAAAACAATGACTTCATGAAATTCACAGGCAAATGTATGGAACTTGAAAATATCATCCTGAGTGAGATAACTCAGTCACAAAAGAACACACATGGTATGCACTCACTGGCTAGTGAATATTAGCCCAAAAGTTTAGAATATCCAAGATTCAATTCACAGATCATATGAAGCCCAAGAAGGAAGACCAGTGTGAAAGCTTCAGTCCTTCTTAGAGGGTGGAACAAAATACTCACAGGAGGAAATATGGAGACAAAGTGTGGAGCAGAGACTGAAGGAAAGGCCATCTAGAGACTGCCCCACATGAAGATCCATCCCACATACAGTCTCCAAATCCAGATGCTATTGTGGATGTTGGGAAATGCTTGCTGACTGGAGCCTGATATGGCTGTTTCCTGAGAGCCTCTGCCAGAGCCTGACAAATACAGAGGCAGATGCTTGCAGCCAGCCATGGGACTGAGGACACAGTCCCCAGTGGAGGTGTTGAAGAAGGGACTGAAGGAGCTGAGGGGGTTTGCAGACCCATGAAGAGAGCAACAGTGTCAACCGGCCAGACGTCCCCCCACTCTGGAGCTCCTGGAAACTAGACCACCAACCAAAGAGTATACATGGAGGGACCCATGCCTCTAGCCCCATATCTGGCAGAGGATGGCCTTGTTGGACATAAGTGGGAGGAGTGGCCCTTGGGCCTGAGGGGGTTCCGTGCACCAGTGTAGGGGAATGCCAGGGCAGGAAGGCAGAAGTTGGTGGGTGAGTGGGTGGTGGAGAGACAGGGGAAGGAGTGATGGGATAGGGGGTTTCTGAAGGGGAGACCTGGAATGCGGAAAACAACTGATATGTAAATAAAGAAAATATCCAATAAAAAAGGAGTATATGCTGCTCCTATAGAGGTCATGGGTTCAAGTTTGAGGACCTACTCAAACTTGGGGTGCTCCAGGGGATCCTTATACCCTCCTCTGGTTTCCTTAGTTCCTGCATGCTTGTAGAATATAGGCATATATGCAGACAAAATACCTAACCCATGAACAATTCATAAACAAACTATTTAAAAGTTTCGCCTGCTATAAGCTCTCCTCCTCTGCCTCTCTGTCTATCTCTGTTTCTGTCTCTGTCTCTTCTTCTGAGTGTGTGTGTGTGTGTGTGTGTGTGTGTGTGTGTGTGTGTGTGTGTGTGTGTAGTGATCGTCAAGTTGGAAGCTTTGTTTATGCATGCTAGGCAAATACATTTCAGCTGATACACTGTAACTGAGCTCATCCTGCAGGAAATAAACAGGCCCTGGTAATCGTGAATCATGAATCTGAATTGGAAGAGTTGGGGAGGCATTTGATTAACTGCAGGGAAGAGAGGGAAGAGGCCAATGATGTAAATCCAGTATTTATATATGATTTTCTCAAAAACCAAATACATACTTTTTTTTTTAAAAAAAAGAAACCCCTTGGAACTTATTTTTAGGTCTGTTCCTTTTCAAAGTGTAGGAACTACCAATTTTGTAAAAAGCCACATCTCTAGGTACACTATGAGTGAAACTGCTTTGTATTTGAGAGAAGCTAAAGACATCTCAGTACTTGGTTTTAAAATCCATATGGCTGTTTGCTATGGACTCCTGCATATAATGAACTGCACACTAGCCATGCTGGGCACTTGGAGATAATGTGCAGAGAATCAACACTAATTCTTGATTCCAGTTCAAAAAGATTCATTCAACGACTCTATTGTATTCCTAGTATAATAACAGCCCCCAAACAATACTCCAATGTAATATTAAATGGGCTCCGGAGAATCAGAATTTGTTGTCTTGTTTGCTCATTGGTTTCTTTGATGTGTATGAAACCTCAGTCCAAAACAGAAAATATCCTAGACCTAGTTAAAGCCTCCAAGGTGAGCAGCACAGTGTGAGAGCTGGCAATGGAAAGTGCTGAAACCAGGCCTTTGTACAGTGACTCAAGACAACCAGAGCAACTAAAGGAAGGAGGTGGCTTGGAAGCGGTTTCCTTCTCCTTGGTGTGAAGATGTGGCTGTCACTTCTGATTGATGCCCAACCAACACTCCACTTTTGTCTCTTTTTTCCTCACAACACACCAAAGCTGCTTTACAGGGTCCTCCAGCTACATGTAATGTAAAGGAAACCAAATAAATAATGAATCTGTAGTCTACACAAAGAAGGCATTCATTTAAGAAGTATTAGCACATGCATTAGAATCTGTGGAAGAGGCAATGCACTCCCACTCCCACCCCCACGCACACTCCCGCCCCTACCCCCAGCTTCTTCAGCCTCTGGAAGATTCAGAAACTTCGACAAAGGGAAGTTCCTTTCCTTTGCCTTGGACACCACTCAAACACTAATACCTTGGCTCTGAATTTCAAACTCTTGAGAAGAAAAATCCAAATGACTTAACCAATATTTCTCTCAGACACAGAAAAGACTGGCTTTTGTCTAGAGTCCCACACATTCATGGATGCTGCAGATGGCACGTCTATGAAAACAATATATTTATTGAAAACATATCTGGGGCCTAGCTATTTATCCTCCACATAATTCTTTGTACGACACAAGCTACAATTCTAAATCTTCAGAGAAATATTTTCTCACACACTCTGTCATAAGGTCTGGAGTAAAAGGTAGCCAAGTTTGGACTATGTGGGTTTCTGTGGAATATTCTGCCACTGAAGCAAACATCACTTTACCGTACAAGGGAATTTTAGTTGTACTTATGTATTAGAGGGAATATATATTAACTGCCTTGTCACTATAATACTTCTTCAACACAACACTCATTGCTTTTTATTGGCAATTAGTTGGATATTAAATGCTAAAACTACAAAGTTTTCACTAAAATTCAGCTCAATTTAAATAATTTTGTTTAAATACTAATTGTTAATTTGAGAATTTTTCACTTAAGACAAGGTGTCCACTGTGTTATTATGTTAGTTCACTAGATGGAGCCAATAAGGTGCCTTTGTGAGTAAAAAGAGCTTAATAAATCAAATAGTATATTCTTGCCATTGTTGTTTTTTAAATAAGGATGTTGACATTTTTGAAAGAAGAAAACCAAGAAATACTGTATAGGCTTCACTGTAAGAGACCATGGGAGTTTTGTGATAGAGACTCATGGATTTTAAATCTCTTGAAAGAGATCCTACGGTCACAATAATTATCAATAGGTCCATTGCAGTGGTTAGGCGCTACATGTAAATTTCATTGTTCATTCTGAGTCTCCATCTTGGTTTGAGGAAATTGTCCTATTGACAATTTCCTTCTAAGCCTCGGGAGAGGAAAGATGACCCAAACTGAAACTAACACAAACCAAGAACTACCATTCAGGAAGCACCTTCTAGCAAGGCGTTACTGTCCATTCACTACAAACTTACTAAAATCTGAGTCAGACAAATACACTTAAACACTGTTGACTAAAACAGGAGGAAAGAACGTTCTGGGATAACAAGCCCCAACCACCAGGCCCAGCAGCCTGCCTTTATTGTCTTGTTCATCCAATGTTTAACTGTTGGCTAAATGAGTAGGCATGTCTCACGTTCTCAAGTTAATTTTCTTCCTTTTTTTTCCCCCACATAGTCAATATGTAAAACCATAGCTTTGTATACATGTATAGGTGCTATTATTTAGGGATATATCTATTCTAATGTGTTGTGTCCACAGAGGAAGCTGTCATGTGATTGAAGTAATCAGTAGTAACCTGGGAGCATTTTCCAGAGGAACTGATGTTATGAGAAACCCTGATGCTCTCACCATGTTTTCTAGCTTCCTTATCTGCCGAATTCTGTGCTGAAAACTTTGATGTGCCCATTCCTTTATTTGTGATGTTTATTTTGCCTGAAACGCTCCCACCCATGTGTTCTGCCTGGGAAAGTTTCTATCTTACAAGTTCAAGTTCGGGTCAACTCCTAGGAAGCTCCCTTGTCCTCCTTCCCACAGCGTGGGAACCCCCTCTGCCCCAAGAGACTCATCTATTAATCCACTTCTTGTGGCAGATGAGTTTCTGAGTGTTGTCCTTTCCAAAAGAATGCCAGCTCTTCAAGGAGAAGGACTTTGTTTCTAACATGTAGCTTTAAAAGCCTTAAGTACAGAAAGCTCTCAAATGCATATTGATGAGCAATGAGTTCCTAAACTGAAGAAACATCTGACAAATTGGTCCTAATTCTTATATCACATGCTACATAATGTTAACTTTGAGTTATACTGGTCAGTATTATATTTTTAAATTTCAGTGTTGGAAAGAGCTTTACAAGGTCTGGAGTGATGGCTCTGCAGTTAAGAGCACTTGCTGTACCAAAGGATCTAGGTTTGGTTCCCAGAACCAACATAGTGGCTCACAGCCAAACATAACTCCAGTTCTAGGGATCTGATGCCCTTCTTTGGACTTTCTCAAATACCATATGTGCACATGGCCTACAAACATACAATCAGACAAATGCTCAAACACACAAAACAAACAACTCTAATTTTTTTTAAATAAGGACCTTTACAAGATTATTGATATTGAAACTTTAAGTGATTATTTAACTAAATTATTAAAATGTAATTTTAGTAATAATCACATGAAAAGAAGTTACAAGTCAAGGGAGTTATATGTTTTAAAGTTCAGGTAGCACTTTCTATTAATAATTGGATTTTAAATAATAAATATAGTACCTTTCTTTATAACAAATGCAAACACAGAGGGACATGAGGTAAAATAATGAAAATCTGTCTCCTAGTTACACAGTTGATTTTCTTGTTCAGATATTTTTATGATTTAAAAATGTATTTTTGCACATACATTCAACCTCCATCAAGTAATTTTTTCCTTCCATTTGTAACTAAGAATTTTATCCATATTGTTATGTAACTTGCTTTTTCCAGTTAAAAATATAATTGGAAGACTGGGAGATTGCTCAGTGGAAAGACCCAAGTCCTGATTCCCAGCATCCAGGTAAAAGCTGGGCATAGTGGAATACATTACAAATTTTCAATTCAATTATGCAAGTGTTTTGCTTGCATGCATGAACATGCACCACAGGCAAGTCTGGTGGTTTCAAAAGTGAGAAAAGGATATCAGATCCTCTAGAGCTTGAGTTATGGATTAAATCATCATGTGAGGACTGGGAACCAAACCTGAGTCTCCTGCAAAAGCAGTAAGTGATATTAACTGTTGACATGCCTCTTCAGGTCCACAGTGTACATTTTTCACTCTACTATAAGAAGAGAGACACAGGGGAACTTCCAGGGACCAGTTAGCCTCTCTGGTTCAAGCCCCAGGTTCAGTGCAAAACCTTGTCTTAAAAATAAAGGTGAAAAATGGCAGAGGAAGACACCTCAAACACACATACACACACACACATACACACACACACACATACACACACACACACACACACACACACACACACACACACACGAGAGTGAGTGAGAGAGAGAGAGAGCTTAAGAACTTGTAAAGACTCTTTCCAGGACATTTAAGTACCATGTATAAAGGCATTTTCAGAGTTGGTTTTCAGTATATAATTACAGCATTTAACAAAACCAGTACTGTATTATTTCTGTAGAGACTCTCCTTTGAGAGATCTCACATCTGCTTTTGTAGGTGATCTCCTAAAATGTAGGTGTGGTCTCTGGATGCTTGATTATCTTGTTCCCACTGTGACATCACTTGGGAAGTCCAGGTTTATCCAGCTTATCCACAGACAGAAGCTGCCCTGGGGATTTCAGCTCTACCTCGTTTGGAAAATTTAGAAAATTATGTAGGAATCGCATCAAGAGAACCTTTGATTTGAAACTCAATCAGGAGTCATTATTAACTTTTCTAAACATTCTTTAAGAGGAGTGCGTGTGTATACATAAGCATCCACTTTATAAAAAAGAGCTGCAGGGCTGAAAACATCATTTCATGTTCCGTTGGTTTGGCAAAGTCTTAACCCACAATAAACAGGCTTCCATGTTACTAGGTAAATAAGAGATAGTCAAATTTCCTCACAAGTTGTAGTTAGCATTTTATCTTGGCTCACTTGAGGAGGAAGATAGCTGTGTGGTGCATAACCTTCAAAGTAGCAGCAGGCAAGGCTGGAACCTACTACAATAATAATTACTCAGACTTGGTGCTTCACCGTGCATGTGCTCCGAGGTTCCCAGAGCTCTTAGGAACTGTTCTATAGTCCTGTCTCTGTAGCTTTCTTGAAATGTGACACTGACTTGGTTTTCAGGGCTTCCTTATTAATTTGTTTAGTTTTTTTTTTTTTTTCTCTTCTAAAAGGAAGGTATTGAACTATGTGATCAAGTGCTAAAATTGTAATTTAACCAAACTATGACTTCAGGCCAATTTATAAATCTTTTGCCAACTATGCTTTAAGGTCAGCTGTGAGATATCTCTCAACTATTTAGAACTAACATGTGACTCCTATTTCCCTCTCAGAGGTAAACTATGAAAACAACACTAAATTGGTCGTGAAAATAAACTACTAGTATATTTAAAAGGAATATCTCAAAAGATAGCTTTCAGCAGCCTCTACCCTCTTTGCTTTACACAACAGAAAACAAAGAAAACCCTAGGGGAGTGGTGGAGAATAAAGAGAAGGGTCGTCAAAGTCAGCATGAGGTCAGCATACTGGGCCATCCTAGCTCAAGGCTCTCAAACACTGGACTAACCATGGGCCTTGATCTGGTAGATGTGGCATGCTCAGCCAGTCTGCCCAGACACTGTCATCCCCTGAGAAAATAAAAGCATTCAAGATGTCGTAGCAGAGAGATCATGGAAGCAGCAGCGCTTCCTGAAAATACTGTTTCTCCCAAGGGCGTGTCCAGCTCTCAAGTGGCCACAAAACTTTTCTTTGGGAATTACTGTCTTCTGAGAGAAATGTTTTTCATTCACTGTCATTTTCCATCAGTAACTTGAATGCTTGGAAATCCATGAGGACAGATGATTTATCCCATTGCCTGAAGGGTCTCAGTCACACTGACAAGGTCCAGGAACCCCCCAACTCTGACTCAAATGGAGAATATTAGAGAAGAGGGAGTTAAGATATTCCTGGCAACTTTGTGGTTTCCAGAGAAACAAGCATGGATTCTGCACACAGTGCAGAAGCTGAAGTTGAGTCATCACAACCTACTCTGTCTTTAGCCTATTGAAGCATTGCTTTGTTTGGTGCTTAATCCTTCCAGAAGCCCTACAATATCATCTATTTGGAGATGGCTTGATAAACTTGATCCTTCAGGTCTGCTCTTTTCTGTTTCAGACCACTGGGCAGATCGAGTGGATTCATCATAGTATATTGTTCTCTGAGTGACAGTCATAGTTCTCATTATTAGTTAATGCTGTAACGTCAAAAATATTAGTTCTTGCTTATAGTAGATCTTCCTCAAAAGATAGATCCACTAGTTTTAAGCATACAAAAGAGCCAGGGGCTATATTACTCAACAGGTAATAAGCGATCACCTACCTGGTAGGCATCATAAATGATAACTACAGCAATGATCTGTGTAAGCACATAGTTCTCTAACTTCTATATATTCCAAAATCTTCTTTTACCTTTGACAATATAATATATACTGAGCTGCAGAATTGAAAGAATTTTCGGTGGTGGAAGTAATAGAATTGGGACCACAGATTTTGGTAAAAATATTTCACATTTCATTAATCAGTGAATTTAAAAAGTTTTAAGGAGAGATAAAATGTTCATTGAACAATTTAGGGTTCATCTCAAAACAAAGACTCTGAAAATTGTTAACACACACACACATGCACACACTGGTCTTTATTGAGTGCTTTGTTCCTTGAGAACACTGGGAGACTGTGGTAGCAGCTCATGTGAGATTTGGCTTGTATACTGTACTCGGGTTCCAAGTCAGGACGCTCAGAAACCACTGCTTACAGCTATGTTCATATCCACCTAGTGCATTAATCAGAATGCTCTGGCTCTGGGTCATAATGGCCAATAGTGTTTTCAACTGCTGACATAGGGGGTAGATATAATTCTCAAAAATGTTGGCTTTGCATAGGTGATAGGGAACATGTTGGAAGTAGAACTCTGTTCAAACTGGATGACAGGAAAAAAAAAAAACACTTTAATAATATGTTATTACTGTCCAAAAGAGGGCAGTGGTGTAAATATTATACCTGAGATGGAATGTAGCCAGAAAGACTGAGAACTCTGCATGGGAATGAGAGGTTGGTCATGGCAGCTGGAGCCTGTGGTCCCATCCCTTGGGAAAGAGGGACGAGGATCAGGAGTCCAAGGTCAGTCTCTACTACCCTGTGAGATGGAGGTTCACCTCGATGACTTGAAAGCCTATCAAAATGGAAGAGAACCAAACTGCAATGAGCGTAGGTATCATTTGCTTTCTCTTCTGCCTGATGAAATAAAGCAGCAGGCGACCATCCCACTTTGTTCAGTTCCCAGCACTTCGTTCACTTCCCAGCACATCATGCTCTGTGGGTGTTCCTTTGCTTGCCTTTCACTCACCAGCTGCCTGACTACACTGCCTTCTTTTAATTCGGGAAGGTGCAATTTTCTCTCAGGAAATCCCGGTCACATTGGTCAAGTCAGCATGCTCTTCTTTTCTTTGCCCAAACATGCTGTTCACCATCAATTTTTCAGTTATCTCTAGAGAAAGCAGTGTCTCAAGCCTACCTGAAACTACATATCCTGACACTGCAGGCGTCACATAGGCAGTGAGGTGGTGCCTTTCTTTTTTTTTTTTAAATGGCCAATGTCTCTGCAGTTCTCTGGGACTTTTCTCAGCTTTGCAGAATGATTCTTGTGTGTTTAACATAAGACAGGAAAAATTAATGTATGCGTGTATGTATGGATAAATGGATGGATGGATGGATGGATCGATCGATGGATCGATGGATCGATAGATCGATGAGTCTAGCCAGCACCATATGCATGCTCTTTCAGCAAGAAATCCAGTCCTGAAACTTCCCCTAGGTTTCTGTTTTCTCATTGGCTAGAACACTTACTGGCTTCACCTAGTGGTCAGCATATTTTCCTGGGAACATGCCTACCCTAAATAAAATTAAGAAATGAGAGACAGGATCTAAAGCAAAAAAATACATACTACAGAATTCTAGAACTATTCTAGGAAAAAGGTGAGTCACAGACACAAACATGAGTATGAAAGTTTTGTATTTTATTAACCTAACGAAATTATTTATCAATTCAATAAATATCTGTTAAACATCTGAGAGTAAGAATTCTACTCAGATAATTCTGAGCTAATGGGATCTGATGAAAATCAAATAATGCTGATAATTTCACAATATACTTTGGTAGCTTGACAGACTGGTCAAACTCAGCCAGTTCTTGTGAAGGGTACATTGACCAAAAATGCATGGATAATCAAAGATTTGGTTAATATAGTTGAAACAGAGGCCTTCCTCAAATGTTGAATCAAGTAATGGCTGAAAGGTCTTTTCATAAATTTAAAAACAAATTGCCTTAAGGCAGAAAAGACAGGCCCCCTCCACATCTTTGCCTTTGGTGAGTCAACAAAGAGATCAATGGAAATCTCAAATTTGATGTGATGCCTGCCTTTCTATGACCACTGATGAGTAAAGTGGATAAAATCCTCTCCCATCCCTTACCAAGCCTCTCTTCTTCCTTTTGGGTGAAGGAATAATTGTTTATCTATAGCAATGGATTAGAAATACTATTCAGACTTAGAATGAACAACACACAAAAGATAGATACTATAACAAGTATTAGAAGATTTAGAGCCACAGAGCACACATTATACCTTTGTTGTCATGACTGTCAAGGGACTGCCCAAACCTTATCTCACTGGGAATTAGTAGTATAGGTTATTTTCAAATTGGTGAGTAATGACTTGGCTGAGGATCACAAAAATCTTTTGTGGTATAATAAAGATTTTCCCCATCAAGTATCTTTGTTTAACTTTGGAATTAAACTTGTATGTATAAATGTTTTGCCTGTATGTATGTCTGTGTATGTCTGTGTATGGCATGCTCATGTGGGATGTGTGTGTGTGTGTGTGTGTGTGTGTGTGTGTGTGTGTGTGTTGTCTGGTGCTCCAGAGACCAGAAGAGAGCACTAGATCATCTAGAACTAGAGTTACAGATGGTTGTTAGTTTCCATGTGAATCCCCTGGAAAAAAACAGCCAGTGCTAACCACTGAACCATCTCTTCAGCCCCCTGATGTATCTTTGACAGGATTCAATCAGCCTGTTTAAAACTGTAATAGTTAAAAACTCAACAACACTATAGAATTTGACCTTCAGTCTGTTTTCTTTACTGCTTGGCTACCTTAGCCATAGATGATGTCTCTCCCAGGTACACTATAATGGTGGGTTATTGCCATTGTTTGGGTATTGTTGGAATACACTTCCCAAAAGCTCACTCAAACAAACCTTTTTTCTTTATACATTAGCTAACCTTGTGTGTTTTGTTTTTGTCTACAAACTTTTAACACTGGGGCTGTCCGTGAAGAGTAGCATCAGAAACCACAACATTTAAAGAGGCATCAAATTAACTTGGGAGCCTTTAAAAAGGACATTGTGTGACTCCAGGCTGCCAAGTGGGTGCAGTTCACTTTATCAGCCAAATAACAAGAATTTTAATAAAAGTACAAATGTATTAATTGGCTGAAGCACAGGATTTTCTTTTATATATACAATTTCCATAACATTCTTGAATGATGAGTTACTGACTTCACAAAATGATTCAATGGGCTTTTTAGAAAAGTTAATTACTTTGACTACTACTCAAATGTTAAGCATCTGCCCTCTGAACTTACATGGCATTATAAGTCTTTTCCCTTTGGAAATAGGAAGAATAACACTTCCTCACAACACTTTGTTTGGTGGTACATTTTCACCTCTCTTAAACTCTTAATGGTTGTTTAATAATAATATCTTAGGGCTGGGGAGATGGCTCAGTGGATAAAGAGCCTACCCAGGAAGCCAGATGAATTCAGACTCCAGGTAATAACTTACTATCATGCCAATGACCCAGTGTAGCATGGGTTCAAATCCCCCATACTCAAGTAAAAAGTTGGAAATGATGACACCTCTGTAGCCCTAAAAATGAGAGGCAGACAGAGGTAGACACCATGATCTACCTGATCAGCCTGTCTTCTAAGTTGGTAAACCCCAGGTCTAGTGAGAGAAAATAAACAAGGTAGAGAATGATTGGTAGAGACATCAATATCTGCCTTTGGCCTCTGTACTGGCTAGTTTTGTGTCAACTTGACACAGCTGGGGTTATCACAGAGAAAGGAGCTTCAGTTGAGGAAATGCCTCCATGAGCTCCAACTGTAAGGCATTTTCTCAATTAGTGATCAAGGGGGAAAGGCTCCTTGTGGGTGGGACCATCTCTGGGCTGGTAGTCTTGGTTCCATAAGAGAGCAGGCTGAGCAAGCCAGGAGAAGCAAGCCAGTAAAGAACATCCCTCCATGGCCTCTGCATCAGCTCCTGCTTCCTGACCTGCTTGAGTTCCAGTCCTGACTTCCTTGGTGATGAACAGCAGTATGGAAGTGTAAGCCGAATAAACCCTTTCCTCCCCAACTTGCTACTTGATCATGATGTTTGTGCAAAATAGAAACCTTGACTAAGACAGCCTCCCACATGTACTTATAGTCACCTGCACATGTGCATGCATGCACACAAATATACATATATGCACACACAGATACATATATATGTGCATACACACACACACACACACACACACACACACACACACACACACCATGCTACACTGGGTCATTGGCATGATAGTAAGTTATTACAAAGATAGTGACCTGGACTCTGAATTCATTTTGCTTCCTGGGTTACCACCTTATCTATTCTGCATGCATACATACATACATGCATACATACATGCATATATAGACAAATACAAACACTTATACACAGACATAAACAGTACATACAGACAAAATAAATAAATTTTAAAATCTCTTAAGTGTCTTGTGTTTAATATCATCACAGAATTACATAGATCTCTGTAAAGAGCTCCAACATGTCAGCCTTTGTTTAAAGAAGTGGCCATAATTCTGCTGTCAGTATTCGGGATGGGGCTCTAGAAACACTGGCAATTATCTGAACTCTCCACGTGACCTGAAGGTGTGCTCCCTACCTCTGAACTCAGAACCGTCAGTGTGGAGACAGCTATCAATAGACAGGGGGAGTTACATCATCTCTTGTTCTAGACACTACAATTCTGCCAAAGCAACTGAAGACAGACACAGAATTTTAATGGCAGATGCACCTGAGCTCATATGTGCTTCATGATCGACCGACAGCTACGTACTCTTCCTATCAACTTCCCCCAAGTTATACAGTCCTCATTCTGTACACATGGAGTCCATTTGTCCGCATGTTTTTGGTTTTAGGTTTTTGGTTTTGGGAGCTTGTTTTGTTTTATTTTTGCTGTGATATTTTGTGCTATTTACTGACTGTGATTGTATTAGCAGCAGTATCAAATAAAGCAGACACTGGGTGCTAGGCAACTGCTAAGCCTGGGGTTAAGTAGAGTGCTTTTTATTCAATTCTTTTATTGGATTTCCACACCAACCGTATGGAAAAGATAATAACATTATCTCATTCTATAAGTAAGTAATTTGAGGCTTTGGAGTAGATTAGTAGGTCTATTTTCCTACTCTGTCAAAATAATTTTAGTACACTTATTGTATGATTAGTCTAAATCCCTGTCTGTATATGCACATGCTTATATAGGTCAGCTTTTCATCAACCCTCACAGATACAGTCTATATATTATAGAATTCAGACAGCCATAAAAATATAAAAGAGGAGAGAACCTCAGTATTGAGTCCCATCACTAGAGATCTCCACCCCAATGTTGTCACCAGCATGTAGGGCATATCCATCAAGATGGACACCACTTCTTCTTTTGTAAAGTTCCCGTTCCCCCAATAAGCCTCTCAGTCAACCTGGCAAACTCAGTCCAGAACACCTACTTTCATGAACCAGTTCTATCTCCAGAAATGACCTCGTCTCTCGGCGGTCACCATGTCACCACATTGTGACCATCCTTTCAAGATATGGTCCTGGAATTTTGTCTAGTTCTAACAGTTCTGATCTGTTAAGTTTGCAGAGTCTAACTCACAATGTATTGTACTCTGCTTCCTTTTTTTGGATCGTTTCCATGCTTCTGACCAACAATTACTTTTTGGCAGGTATGAAAACTAAGGTTTTTTTTTGTCCTAATTTGCCTTGTACACCAAAAGAACAGACCATCTTTGATCAGTTTCACGTGATAAATTTCATCTCTTTCAAAAATTCCCAACAAGCCTTGGCTTCCACGGACTAGCCTTGCTCTAAGCAGCCCTGTCTACGGAGACTGCTGAAGAAGGAGAATGCGCTGCTTGTCTGTGAATCTGTCAACATTAGATCACCTGCCCCAAGGGATGGGCAAATCACTTCCTTGTTTTTCTTACTCAAAACTCAAACCCCACTCTTGTAATTTCCCTTCATATTTTCCTAATATTTAGTTTTGCATCCCTTTCAAGTCTCAGCTCATTCTGGGCGGTAGCCTTTCTGACACCTTAAGCTCATAATTGTATGCTAAGTGGAGTTTTGGCCCAAAGCTCTGAACACACAGCTAGCTAAAACCTTAGATATAAATTCCAGCACCAAGAGGAAATGTGTTATCTCCTTCATCTCTCTCCTTTTGTGAACAGGTCCTAAGACCACCTTACAGTAAATTCAAAGTTTGCTACAAGTGAAATCACTCTTCTCAGAACTTTCTCAACATAGTCACCCTCTTGTTTTTCCAAAAGCCAGACAGTGGTCAGGGTCATGAGTCACACCATAGATTCTGTTCTTATGTTGATGGTTCTTTGTAGGTGTCTCAGCTAATTCTCAATTAAGCTGAACAAGACAGTCGTCTCTTCAGTGCTCCAGAATCTGACTTGAAAATCCACCATGGCTTCCTCAATGGCATGATGGGAGAGAATGACAGGTAGGCTGACATTATTGACTCTGCCTTCCAGGAACCCAGAGCAACATGAAGAAACACTACAGGCCACAGTGCCTGAGGAAACACTTACAAGCCACTGTGGTTTGTCAAACTCAGGAAAAGACTTCTCATTTTTACAAGGAAGAGTTTCTGAGACAAAAGGATGGACCATCTAGAGACTGCCATATCCAGGGATCCATCCCATAATCAGCTTCCAAACGCTGACACCATTGCATACACTAGCAAGATTTTGCTGAAAGGACCCTGATATAGCTGTCTCTTGTGAGACTATGCTGGGGCCTAGCAAACACAAAAGTGGATGCTCACAGTCAGCTATTGGATAGATCACAGGGCCCCCAATGGAGGAGCTAGAGAAAGTACCCAATGAGTTAAAGGGATCTGCAACCCTATAGGTGGAACAACGTTATGAACTAACCAGTTCCCCGGAGCTCGTGTCTCTAGCTGCATATGTATCAAAAGATGGCCTAGTTGGCCATCACTGGAAAGAGAGGCCCATTGGACTTGCAAACTTTATATGCCCCAGTACAGGAGAACGCCAGGGCCAAAAAGTGGGAGTGGGTGGGTAGGAGAGTGGGGGAGGGGGGGAGGGTATGGGGGACTTTTGGGATAGCATTGGAAATGTAAATGAGGAAAATACCTAATTAAAAAAAAAAGAAAAAAAAAGAAGAAAGAAAAATGGAGGTATGCCAAGGAGCCTTTAAGTATTGTTTCTCTTTTCAATCTATTAGAAGCGGCATTAAAAATCGCATTGTATCCCATTATGGCCTGAAAAAAAAAAAAAAAAGAAAATCACGTCAACACCACTACTTTTTATGACTCTCTCTTACCAACAGCCAACTCCAACAATTTTGGAAGAGTGGGCCATTTCAGGTTCACTCTGTAAGCTAAATTATTGAGGAGACCACAGAGGAATTAGGGATGGTAAGCACAAAGTCCCAGACAGGTAACTTCTGATGACTAGCCAGCTCCACTCCACAAATACAAGAAGGAAAGTTTGTAGACCACAGTCAACAGAAACCCTTCTTGGATGTACGATCAGGTCTAAGCCACATGCTCTTGACACCATACTCACCTATATTTGCTCCTATCTATTTGCCATACCATGCCATACTATCTGGAATGGATTCTCACAGGTCTCCTTTCCCTATTTTTTTTTTAAGGTCCCATGTGGTCACCTAAAGAAGGAATAAGTTCCATTTTGCTCTCCTACTCTGGGGTCTGCTAAGTGAGCCATGACACTTTTCCAGGTAGTTTAATCTTGGATTGAGGGATCAGGCATTCTTTTGTAAAGTTCAACAAAAGTTACTGAAGTAGAAGGCATACATGGAAAGTGCATATTTATAAAGATATTGCTCAACAGAAGTTCATCAACTGATATATCATTTGATTATACCATACCTCCCAAAAAAGAACCTCCGTGTGCTTTCTGAACTCAATCCTACTCTCAAGCGTCTCCAAACAGACATCTGTTTAACTTGTTTGTGTGTTTTGCATACTCAGATTCACGAAGTTCACATGCAGTCTCTTGGCGACTTTTTTCAACAACATCTTTATGAGATTCATTCATGTTGATGTAGGTATTGGTGTGCCATTTTGTTATTGCTGTTGCTGTTGCTGTTGCTGCTGCTGCTGCTGCTGGGTTACCTTCCATGTGATGAGTATTCTGAATTGCTTTCTCTCTACTGTTGCTATGACATGGTAACTTCTAGTTTGGGTCCATTACAAATAACTCTACTGCGCATCTACTTCCCTTCCCACAATCATACACATCCACTTTTGCTGCAGAAATACTTGGAAGTGGAATTGCTTGATGACAGGAATATATTCATGTTCAGCTTATAGAAACATTGCTTGTTTTTGCATTTGTTTTTATTTCTCCCTTTTTTCATCTTCAACATCTTTTAAAGAAGATAAAATGCACACATGCTGGCAAAATACATTTATAGAAAAAGTACAAACTTTTATAAGCTCAATGGTAAGAAATTAGCCAGCCTTTGAAACATTCCTTAAATTCCCCTGAGAGGTCTCTACAAATTTAGCTTCTTACACCTTGGTTCATGATTTTCCATGGATTTGTGTAACTGGATGTGGAAATTGCAAAAAACTGGGAACAATTTTGAGTGCTTAATGACCAACAAGTAATTCTAAATCAAGCATATAATAAATCCAGGGTCGTTAGGGAAACCCTCACTCAACCTTGCCAGTCTGTCAGGCAACATGGTCCCTGGAGCCCTACATAGTCCTAAACATATTTCTGCCATTTTGTATTGTTTATTTATGCAAAGACATATTCTCAGCATTGATAATTATAAAATAAAATATTGATAAACACTGGGGAATTTTGAAAACTCTCTACACCCTGCATTATCAAACATTCACCTCAGATTTAATACTTCATATGAAAATGAACAAGCATATCTGTCTTAGCTGCTTTTCTATTGCTGTGATAAGACTTTATTCTAACTTATAGAAAAAAAAAGAGTTTGTTGGGACTTACAGTTCAGAGGGTGAGTATAGGGGGAGGAGCTGATAGTAAAATCTGAATCCTTAATTGGTTCTTGATTTGATTAATAATGAAGGTAGAAGCCAATTGCTGGACAAAGGGTAAAGATATGCCTTCCAGGTCCCAAGAGTTAAAAAAAAAAGGTGGGGGCGGGGGGGACCCAAGGTAAAAGAGAGGGCTTTTGAAGCCATGCACTGAAAGGAAAAGAAAGCAGCAGTCATGTTAGGCCTCAGGGGCACCTAGGGCCTTAAGCCTCCAACGTGGGTGGGGTCTGAGGGGGTTGGCAGGAGCCAGCTGATAACTGATAAGATTAGGTCAGGAGATTCAGGGCCCAGCAATTGTGCTAGTAGACAAATTCTAAAACAATAAGGCTAAGTATGTGTGTTTTATCCTCAGATTCAAAGGTCTCTGGTGGGGCTGGTAACATAGCTCCCCGGAAAAGGCAGTAGCTGGTGGTTTGGCAAAGATAGCCACCTGGTGCAAAAGAGAAGCCAAAGGAAGCCTGTGGGACATGGACAACAGCTCCTGCCTTTTCCGGGTTGGGGGATGATTGTGATTGCATTGGAACAAAGGGAGCTGGAACGGGTCAGAGTGAAGGCCAAGCTCCCAGGAAAGGCAGAAGTGTGGTTTTAAAATTACACATAACAGGTGAGTCCATGACTATCATGGCAGTGAGCATGGCAGCAGGCAGGCAGGCATGGTGCCCAAATAGTAACTGAGAGCTCACACCTTGAGATACAACCATGAAATAGAGAGAGCTAGCTGAAAATGGTATGGACTTTTGAAACCTCAAAGACCTTCCCAGTAATGCATCTCCTCAAACAAGAGCACACCTCCTAATCCTTCCCAAACAGTTCCTCAAACCGGGGAATAAGCATTCAAACATATGAGCCAATGAGGGGAATTCTCTTTCAAACAATCACAATATTTACCTCATTAGTGTACTTTTATCTATTTCAGTATACTTTCATATTTTAACTTTAATGACAAAACTAAATATATGTACCTTATAATTTTAAAAATATTTTTATTATTTCTTTGATGATTTCACACATTATAGTTTGATTCTATTCATCAACCTCCACAGTCCCTTCCAGGTTCACTCTGCAGTTCACAGTGACTCAACTTTTTGTCATTTTTCTTAAATGTATCCAGTCCACTGGTGTTGACTATATACTCTTAAGAGTATGGCCATCCAGTGATGCAAGACCTAGTGGAGGCCACACCGTTAGAGAAAACTTATGCTCCCTTTTGCAGAAGCTGTCAATTATCAATAGCTCCTTAGCTCTAGGGATGAGATGTTGTGCCTCCCTCTCCACTCCATGTTGGAACTTTGTCTTTTGTAACTGCTGTGAGTTCATATGTGCAACTTCCCTGTTGTGTTAAAACAAAACAAAACAAAACAAAACAAAACAAAAAAAAACAAAACAAAACTGTAGGTCACCACCACTGGCTCTTATAGTCTTCTACCCCATCTCCTGAGGTGATTCATGAGCCTCGAGAAAAGGATGGGCTAATACATGTGGGGTGAGTGCTCTGTGGCTTCATGAGGAGTTGTGGGTCTCTATGTTTATTTTTAAAGATTTATCTATTTCATCTATATGAGTACACTGTCACTGTCTTCAAACACCAGAAGAGGGCATCAGCTCTCATTACAGATCATTGTGAACCACCATGTGTGGTTGCTGGGAATTGAACTCAGGACCTCTTGAAGAACATCGCTCTTAACCACTGAGCCACCTCTCTGCCTGTGGGTCTCTATGTTAATCACCATCTACTACAAAACAAAGCTTCTCTGTTGAGGGTTGAGAGATGCACTAATGTATACAGATAATTATAATAAGAAGTCTTTAGGGTAGGTTTAATGCTGTCTCATTAGCAGACTCCTAGTAGTTTATGACCATCACAGTAGGACGCATGATGGTAGGTAGGTGGGCATGCCTCCTAATCCTTCTTAAACTGTTTCATCAACTACAGACAAAACATTTAAACATTTGAGCCCATAACACCATTCTCACCAAACCATCACAAGAAGAAGAGTCAGTGGTGGCCTTTTTTCAGGATCTGAGTTACACAGGGCTCCCTCTCTTGAACTTTGCCCTTGGTGTCTATAGAATCAAGACAATCTTATCTTCCTGAGACATGGCCTGTGGCTCAGACCACATTCGCATCAATTGCCTAGTTGAGCAGATATCAAATCTTGCAAGTGTTGATAGATGATGCCTTCTCTCCTCGCCTCATGGTAAACCAACTGTGGGAACAGTATGTTTTTCTCAGGAGACAGTATTTGAGAGGTGCTGATTTTTAAACCTCAAATCCAGGTAACCAACTGCAGGATTTAGGGATGGTTGTAGGACAACTTGACAGGGTGGTCTGAAAGGTGTGCAGAAAGATGAATCGGGGTGGGGGGGGCAGGGAAATGAGAAGTAACTGGGGAGCAGTCTGCACAGATGTGCAAGTTTAGTGTCTCTCACAGGACATAGATAAAGGCAGAGTTCACATGATCTGAGGGTAGTTTTCAGCCCACAAGTCTCCCAAGTGAGGGCACTGAAGAGTGGACTAACTTGAACCAGACAAAACTAACTCCAAATTCCAGCAAAACAACTTAGCCAAGTGTTGCCACAGCTAGAGAGAGAGAGTATCTATAACAAAGTTAGTGAGGTCTAAAACTTAACAGGCAGCTGAAAGGATTCTAAAATAATGAAGAAAGCTGGAAACTCAGGGTTATGCTATGGGGGTTATTCGGGTTAGCTGTCACAGATAATTGTGACAGGGAGGGGGAGGGGAGAGGAGAGAGGGAAATAGAGAGAGAGAAAAAGAGAGAGATCCTCTGATGAGACCAAAAATGTCTTAAAAATGTAATGTTAGAATCCAGCCTCTGCTTAGGCCAAGCTGACTGCAGCAGGTACCAAACTGAGAGGGGTATTTGTAAATCTCTAGCTTCCTGGTTCTGGAATGTCTGTCCTGAGAAACGAGTTAACAATAAAGGGATCGAGGTACCATACCGTGCTCCCCACTCCTTTCCTTGCCTCCTGCCTAGGGATCAGAGGGTCTGGCTACAGGCTGTTGTTGTGAACTTCAGTTCTGCCGAATGTGCTCGGATTTCTGTCTTCAGAGACACTGACAGCTCTAGTGCTGGACCTGAACTCCTCTTGGAGCACCTGGCTTGTTTGTGTCTTTGGCATTAATGACTTCCATTAAACTCCTTACTCCCAGTGATCCGTTTCAGTGTCCTTCCTGAAGCCCTGTCCTACAGAAAGCCTCACTGTAGGAAACCTTCTGTTCATTTCTAACAGGATGTGCAGAGGGCCCCATAAGGTAAGAGGAAGAACGCACACCACATTTTGCTGTGGGACAACATGCCAGCTGCAGAAGTCCTCATTGTGTCCTCTGAGACCTGATATCTCCCCAGTGACTTTGGAACTGGTCACCAAAGTGACCGCTTTCCTGGCCACATCTAAGCCGAACAGCCTCCTGTTCTCAGAAAACACTTAGGAACTCCTACGAACTCCTTGGCAGGGAGGCTCCATAGCATTTCTGTGATGAATTCTCCCACATTGAGCAAAGAAGGAAGATGCCCTTCTTAAGATTACAAAGGCAGACGCTCTTAAAAAACAGAACCAAAAAATAAAAATAAAAATTGAAATGAAATAAAAGTTAACACCTTTCAATTGATAGCCAGTTCAATATTGTCAGTAAAGAAAGACATTAAAATACATATTTCCATGTCTATACTGAGAGGGGACTAGCTAAGAAGAGCGATAAATGTTCTAGAAATTTTTTTTAATTTTTTAATCCTGTGTGAAATAATGTAGGTGTTTGCTCTCTTCCACCTCTTCACCTCTCCCCATCCTTACGCTTCCTCTGTTCCTCATGGTGTCCCCCTCTGGACTGTTCACCCCCATGACCCCTGTGTCCTTCGATACATTTCATCTTCATTCACACCTAACATCACTTTATGCTGGTCTCCTTTTTAGACTTTTTAGACTTAGGAAGAGCATATCATTTGTGTCTTTCCAAGTTTGGATATCATACTTTTCCAGATTCATCCATTTCCTGTAATTTTCACTTTTCACATCTGAGTAATATTCCATTATGTATATCCAGCACATTTTATTATCCATCCACCCATTCACCATCATCTAGACCAGTTCACTTTCATAGCTACTTCTCATACATAGTAAAACGACTATGGATGTGCAGGTGCCTCTATAGAAGATATGAGGTCCTTTGGGTCCTAGGTGTGTTGTAGCTGGGTCCTGTATCAGATTTTTAATTTTTTGAGGAACCTCCACATTGATCTCCACAATGACTGTACTAAGTAGCATTCCTGCCAGCAGTAAGTAAAAGTTCCTCCTTCCCCATACCCTCTCCAACATTTGTTGTCAAATTTCTTTATAGCCATTCTGGTGTTAGTTCGTATCTCCAAGTGTTAAGCAGTTTTAAAATACTTATTGGCCACTTGTGTTTATTGCTTTAACTTGTGTCTAATTTCTCATTTCCAAGATGAGAGAGTCTAAAACTGGGAAGTCTGTTAGCTAGAGATTTACAAAATAATACTCTCATTCTGGGTAATTCATTTCATTAACTCATTTATTGACTGGCAGGTTTGATTCTGTTCTTGAATTTTTTTTGTAATTATAATTATGGACATTAGCCCAGACCCTGTCTAAGATATAACTAGCAAAGTTCCTCTCCCATTTTATGGACTGTCTGTCTGCTCAGCTGATAGCTTCTTTGGCTATCCAGAAATCTTTTATTTTCAAATAGTCCTGTCTGAGGATTCTTGAGTCTAGTTCCTGTGTTAATGTAGTCTAACCCAATGTCTTGAAGAACATTCTCTATGTTTTTCTTTAGCAATGCCAGAATTTTAGGTTTTTAAGGTAAGTTCTTTGATCTACTTCTGGCTGGTTTTGTGCTGGGTTAATGATAATTCATTCTTCTGCAGGTGACAACCCGTTTTGCCAGCAACACTTGTTGAATAAGCTACTTTCTGTTCCACTGCAGATTCTTACCACCTTCATCAAACATAGACAGCCATAGATAGCTTCATTGGTTTATTTCAGGTTCTCCATTCTGTTCCATTGGTCTACCTGTCTGTTTTTATGGAAGTCCAAGGTAGACTTTGTTACTGTGGCTCTATCATATCATTGAGGTTAGATATTGTGATATACAGTCTTTGTAGAATTGCTTTGGATTCTTGTACTCCTTTGTGCTCCATAGAAGTTTTTGGATTGCCATTTTTCCTAGTTCTCTGATGAATGACATTAGAATTTTGATAAACATTGCATTGAACCTGTAGATTGATTTACTGAACCTATTTCTATGATATTAATTCTACCTGCCAAGGAGCAAGAAAGGTCTTTTTTTTCCTTCGTCTATTGAGATAGCATATACTTTGACCTTCAAGTCACTTCTGATATTGTGACTACCTCTCTTGAGTCTCACATCTGTCTGTTACTATTGCTCTAGCAGCAGTATCATAGTTGTGTCACACCAACTGTGTGCAGGCAATGCTCCAGGCCCTACTTGTATTAAGTCACATGATGTCGCGCCCACCTCATCCGGCAAGGAAAAAACGCAACACGGTCGGATTCTTCTCAACAGCTTTATTGCCCCGATGCTACGGGAACCCTGGGAACCCAGAAAGGACTCCTTATATACACCCCAGCACAGGGAAAACTTTGTGTCCTCCTGGGATTGGTCAGTCTGCCGGCACCTTAATTTGCATGCACCCGCTTGGGAGGGGTTGGCGCCAGATTCAGGCTAGCGCCTGCGCAGTGGTATTATTTACGGCGACGGTGTATTGGAGCCCGGCACCATCTTTTAGGCTCCGGCTGCATACAACATGAGCACCACGACAGTCCTCTGAAATAAAAGCAGTGCCATTATCATGTCTTAGTGGGCTGAAACTGGGCTGCAGGTTAAGCATATATGTCATGTTACTCAGATAATGAATAAGGTTCAACATCAACCTATCCAGTTCCATCTTTACATCTTTGGAGGATAGTGATCCTTGCTGAGGAAGAGCTTGAGGGTTGAGAGAGGGAGCATTAGCTTAATGAGTAAAATGCTTGCTATGCAAGTATCAAGACCTGTATGTGGATGCTTGCCACGCACATTAAAGGAAAGCATGTGGCTGGCAAGATGGCTCATGGAATAAAGACACTTCCAGCCAAATCTGACGACCCAAGTTCAGTCTCCAGAATCACATGGTGGAATAGAGGAGGTGTCCCACCAACTCTATTTTTCCCATATAATATATTTTGATCATATTCTTCTCCCTCCTCCAGCTCTTCCAAGACCCTTCCACTTCCTACACACCCAAGTTCATGTTCTTTCTCTTAAAAAAAAGGCTCAAAATCAAACTAAGCCAACAACAACAACAAAAAACAAAAAGCACAAAACAACAACAAAAACAACCCCATAAAAACACATGGAGTCCATTGTCTGTTGTTTAACTACTCCTTAGCCTCAGCCCTGCCATGAAGTGTAGTTGAGATACCCAGTGTCACTCCATTGGAAAAGCAACAATAACAAACAAAACCGATTTTCCTTCCCCAGCAGCTATCAATTTCAAACAGTGTCTTAGTTGGGACTGAGACTTTGTTCTCACTTAGCATCTTCTTGGTAGAATTTTGCCTGCGTTGAGTTTGTATAGGTCTCATGTGAGTTGCCATGGCCTCTGTGAGTTCACATGGACATCAGCTTTGTTGTGTTCACAGAGTCCATGGAGTCTTATACCACCTCTGTCCTTACAACCTTCCCACCTCCTCTTCCACATCCATCAGTGGGCCTTTTTAATAAAGACATCTCATGTAGGGGTGAGTCCTACAAAGTCTCTGACCGTCTGTATGTTGTCTAGCTGTGGGTTTCTGTTTTAATTAATATCTACAGCAAGAAGAAGTTTCTCTGATAATGGTTGAGCAATACACTGTTCTATGAGTATAGCAATATGTTCCTAGGAGTCATTTTATAGCTGTATTAATGTACATGATTAATGCTGTATTAATGGAGTAACAGTAGTAGGTTTTCTCTAGGGTCCATGACCTACAAAGTCTCAAGTTCATGGTCTCATTGACAGTGTCAAGTATGGGTTCTGTCTCATGTAGTGGGCCTTAAATCTAATCAAATGTTTGTTCACTTATGCAGACAGATTTTTTAAAAGATTTATTTACTTTATGTATATGAGTGTTCTATCTGCATGTATGCCTATGTGCCAGAACAGGCATCAGATCTCACAATACATGGTCGTGAGCCACCATGTGGTTGCTGGGAATTGAACTTAGTACCACTGGAAGAGCAGTCAGTGCTCCTAACCACTGAGCCAGCTCTCCAGCCCTGCAGACAGATTTTTACTGTAGCTCACAGGGTCTAAAGCTAGGTGAGACTGAAAATTCGCTTTTCTCCTCAAGTACCTTCCAGCACCACGAGCCCTGGTCTGTAGTGGTGCAGCTTCCAGTTAAACACCATCTTGATCTCTCCATGTTCAGTAGCATAAGTACATGTTGTATTTAGCATTTCCGCCAAGTCTTACTCAGCTCTGAACACTGATGATTTCCACAGAGATATACTTCTCTTGAGCTTGCCTTTGACTAGATTGTCTTCGTGAATGGTTTCAGTTCAGTCTGCCATTCTCTCCCTCCCCTCCCCTCCACTTCTTCCTACTTCCTTTCATCTCTGTATTCCTATCAATGCCCAGTGTATTGGGATGGAGTGAGAAAACGAGACCTCCTGGGAGGCTGCTACAAGGCATTGTAAGCGATGAATAGTGCGTTCTAGAATGATGTGTTTACCTTCTAAAGATCCGATTGCAACTCAGATTTACAGTAGATGGGGTTATTGGCTCTTTTGAACGTTGAGGGTGAGAAGAATATTGAATTTGTGAAGTAGAAGACTTTGAGGATGGTTTACAAGAAGAAACTGCAGAGTCTGATACCCTGTCAGGATCCTGAACCTCAGAGGTAATGTCAGCCTCAGCCTCAGACTGGTATCCAGAACGCCCTTCTGAGAAGGTGGTGGATGAAGAATGGGAGACTATGGATAGATTTTTGAACTGGCCAGGGCCCCAGCTCCTTAGTCTGGTCAACACTGTTGCAATATAGAGGTATCAAGGTCCTGCTGTGGCTAGGCAATGGCCCTAACCAAGGTATCTGAAGTCACTGTTTATGTCACATGAAGACATAGCACACGTGAAGTTTCTTAAACATATGTTCTTTACTAGTTCAACGTTATGTTTATATATCACGTCAGCTTTAGATCAAGGATAGCGTATGCATCCTTTAGAGAAAGCAGCCCAAGACCTGAGCTTCTTCAAACATCACATGATTGTGTGAGCTCATTGCTCTTCAATTCTTTATTCCTCATTTTGAAAAACATTCTTAGATAAGTTTACATCACTTAAAAGACAAAAGTGAAAACGCCATATCGCTTTCAAATTTATAAACAGAATATACATTTCCCCGGTTTATTTGGTAAGAGCATTTCATTTCCCATAAGCTAACAGACACAATGTAAAGTGTAGGCGCGACAGATTTAGCATAGACAAATAGAGATCAATCAAAATCAAGCAGTTGTTTGACTCCAAGGTTTCACCTTTCCTTTTGACATTTTTATTATTTAATTATTTGTGTGTGTATGAGTGTGTGTGTGTGTGTGTGTGTGTGTGTGTGTGTGTGTGTGTTCACTTGCCAGGAAGCATGTGTGGAGGCCAGAGGATGACTTGCTGGAATTAAGTTCTCTCTTTCCACCATGTGGGTCCCAGGGTCTGAATTCAGGTCCTCGGGCTTGGTGGCAAGTACCTTTGCTGGCACAAAGACGTTGGGCCAAGCCAGCTTTAGCTTAGATCCTACCATTTAATAATCATATAACCGTGGGCAAGCTTTTCAACTTTCCTAAGCCTCAGTTTCTGTCCTTGCTAGATCGAATGATGCACAGGATTCTTCTGTGGGCATGCAGTGCTAAGGTGCGTTACTCCATTCTGCACAGCCATAGTGTACAGTCAGTCAGCAGTGAGGTTTTGTTTTTCTTTTAAAGATACAAAATCTATCAGATGACTACAAGCTATCATTAAATACAACACTAAGTCTGTGTTTACAACAGTATTCTTGGGCTTTCAGTGTTCTCTGAGTATTAAGGAAACACCCTGTCTTTCCCTAAGATTGTGTTGGAAATCGTTCAGGAAAGTCATTTGTCTTTGTTCTCCTAAAGAGTTCCAGGAAAGGAAAGGCTGAAATTTTGTCGTTTTAGATCTATAGCTATCAACATACTTTCATTATCTTAAAATAGCAAGGATTTTTTCTTTTTTTGGTTTGGTTTGGTTTGGTTTTTAATGAAGCTGAACTTCACTGGGAACTATAACACCTAAAATCCGTATTGCAAATGTCTTCTTGGGCAAACTAATTGCTCAGTGGGTAAAGGTGTCCACTAAGCCTGATGACCCAAGTTAGATTTACAGAACCCACATGGGGGTTATGGCTGGGGGAACCATAATACGTGAGGAACAGTATTAAAGGGTTGTGGCAGTAGCAAGGCTGAGAATCAATGAGTTTTGACATTAGGGTTTCCACCTTCAATATCCCTAATGTCAAATATCAGGAGGGAACTGATGCTTGCAAGGTGTTCTCTGACCTACACACACACACACACACACACACACACACACACACACACACACACACATACACACACACACACACACACACACAGACACGCACACGTGCACGCACACATACACACACACACACACACACATACATACACACACACACACACTCAGACACACACACACACACTCAGACATGCACACGTGCACGCACACACACACACTCAGACACGCACACGTGCACGCACACACACACACACACACACACTCAGACACGCACACGTGCACGCACACACACACATACACACACTCAGACATGCACACGTGCACGCACACACACACACTAATTAAAAATAACAACAGTGCGTTTATTTGTAGATAAACATCATAGGCTGTGTCTTCATTCTATTTCTGTTATCCTTGATAAGGAAGGCAGAGCAGGTATCGCTCCAGCCGCAAGCAGATGAAGTACAGCTGAGAGCTGAGAAGGCTCCTGGACCCTGTTCACCTAACTAATGAGCCCAGGCAAGACACCACACCGCTGGTTACAGAGCAAACTGCCCTATCCCCACAAGCTTTCAGGGGAGCTGGAACAAGGAAGAGAACCCCTAAGCCATTCCAGTGACGTTCTTCTCAACAGATTGCATGAATTTACCCACGTAAAAATGACAAAGAGACAAAAATGAGAAGACAGCAGTATTTTGGATTTTAAGAATAACAACAACAACAAAAAATGTTACTTAGTCACACATAGGCAGTGGTGTTGCATATTTTCATGTCATGGTTATTCATATGGAAAGATTTTATTTCCCTGTACACTGTCACTTATTCTTTGCACAGTTTTCTTCATGGTTTTAATTAGTTAGTTAGTTAGTTAGTTAGTTAGTTAGTTAGGTTGGTTTTTTAGTTTAGAGGAGGGGTGTTGGTTGTTTTTTGTTTTTTCTACCCAGCCAAGTTTTAAATCTGCTCAGTGACCAGAAGAGGGCAGTATGAGCTAACAAAACAGAAACCACGCACCGCACCCTCTAAGCCACTCTGCTTGTTCTGTTCAGACTCTGTGTCACTATCAGGTTTGCAATGTTAACTAAAACACTAAAAACTCATTAAAGACAGGAACGGAAAGGGCAGAGGTGGAGGGACGAAGGGAAGGAGATGGCTTTTTAAACCTCCTTATTGGAATAAAATGAGGTGAAATGGCTGTAAGAAAACGTGTTTAAGCACTTGCTGGGTGTGGACTCTGAATTAAGTGCTGCAAAATTGCTTCCTGGAGGGAGAGAGTAAAGAATTCAGACCACTTTCAACTGGACCTGTTCTTTACAGCCTCTGTTTACCTATTTATTTAATAGAGGCTTTGGGTCCGAAGGCCATGCCAGGACCTGCCTGGGCCCCAGACACTCCAGACCCTACATGGGAATGCGCTGGTGACAAGAAGCATAAAGAATAAAAGCTAAGGGTGAAAATGCAGGTGGTGTGTTCGATGCTTGCTTAAAATGCCTACACACACATGGGTAAAACATGTCTACCCTATAGCCTTAAGGACTGGAAGAAAGAAACGTGCCCTTGATGTATTTGTAAGTTATAGAAAATATAGTTAGAGTAGTTTCTAGGTAGCGCCAGAATACAACTTGGCTTAGTCCCCATCTTTACTGTGGCATATTTGATGGGTGACTCTTCATAGTCTGAGGAGAAAACAGGAGCCAAAGAGTCAGTGTGGTAAACTGTCTCAAATGTTCAATAGTATGTAGTTCAATGGTGCATGCATTAGAAGAAAGCACTGCCTCTTGGTGTCTGGGAAGACTGAGGCAGGTTTGAGATGAAACTCAAGGGATTTTGATGGTAGCAATCAGTAGAACAGAAATACAACAAATGAGTGGGAATTTTAGGTAGAGGAAGCCTAGGTAGGCATGTGGGTTGTGTTTAGCATTGTAGAGAACAATCATTTCTAGCGTCTGGATGCCAGGTCCTTCAGGATGGAGCAAGCAGTCTGCAGGAAGGAGAGGCTGGGAGGGGCAAAAGCAAGCTTAAGAGAAAGAGACATCGCCTAGACAGCTTTGAATACACTGCACATTCACTGTGTGGATTTGATGTGGAACCATTTCCATAAAGACTTGAGCCGCCACGTGCTGTGAACCAAGAAAAAGCAGGGCACCTACAGAAAACATGTTTCCATTATATGTACATGTGTTTGTTTCATATGTGCTATGCAGCTGTACAACGATGTAGAGGGATATTGAAGGTGGAAACCCTAATGTCAAAACTCAGTGATTCTCAGCCTTCCTAGTGCCACAACCCTTTAATACTCTTCCTCATGTATTATGGTTCCTCCAGCCATAACATTATTTTCATTGCTATTTCATAACCATAATTTTGCTGCTGTTATGAATTGTAATGTAAATATCTGTGTTTTCCGGTGGTCTTTGGGGGGTTGTGATACACAGGGTAAGAAGCACTGCATTGTACCCTAGGCTGTAGATCTGAATAGCAATGTCACAGGACTGCTCCAACAGTCATTTTAACATTGTTTTTTAGCCTTTGTTAGGAGACAACAGTTGACTGCTGTTACAAAGCAACCAGCCTTCCGTTTCCTTCTGCTGTGTGACAGCATGAAAGTCTATCTCTGCCTGCGTGTGTGCATCTGAGCCTGCCTTCTAACACTGTCCCTCATGGGTATTCGTTTCAGAATTATTAGGCAAATGATAAGATTGGTCCCCCTAAAAATATGTTTCCTGGTATTTTTCACATGGTACAGAAGTGGAATTAACTGGTTTAGGATTCAGCTGAAGAAACACAGAAAATGAAACCTTGCCTGTGTGTGGGCGATGCTCCTGCACTGTGGCTGAAGGATTGCCTAGGAAGCCATCAGGGGTATATACAACACAGAAAATGCCATATTTGTCCTACCATTTTTGTTCTACCCTTTCTGGTTTTTTGTTTCCCCTGATGTGGTGCTAGTCCAATTGATCTTAAAAATCTACCCAAAGCTTAACTCCTACTGTATTAGCAACAATAACAAAAAAACAAAAAACAAAAAAAACAAAAACAGATATAGGTGATATGTTATACTCACGAAACTCCATGGATCAATAGCAGATGACTTTTGTTTTATTTATTTGTGTAGTGTACTCCACCCCCATCATTCCTTTCTATTTAAGGCTTCCTCTTCCATTTCTATGCCTAGGGCAGGACAGTCATTGTTACTACATAAAGAATGAATCTGATACTCCCAAGGTACTTGCCATTATAGGGAACAGGTGTGTGTGTGTGTGTGTGTGTGTGTGTGTGTGTGTGTGTGTGTCCTTGGTAACACATCTGTTTTATTTGTTTTGTTTTGTCTCATTTATAAAATTCAGGCAAGAATGGGCTCGTGCTCATGTGGTGGAATGAAGCCCAGCCTTTGTTAAGATTTAATGAGACAATGCTCATCACAATTTGCTCTTAAAACACGAAGCAAAGTCTTACCTGTGTTTCAGATCAGCTTTCCAGGTTGCTCACCTGAGGTGTTCTGTTGACCACTGGTGTAGGCAGCTCCATGGTTACCATACGCATGCGTCAGCTGCAGTTCCAGGCCCATCACTGAGAGAAACACATTTAATCCTCCTGGAAACCTCCATGAGAACAGGAATATTGTCCTGCCTGTTTTGGAGGAAAGGAAAGTGGGACACAGCATGGTAAGTTCTTTGCCTCAGAGCCCACAGTGACGGCACGAAAGCCCGTGCTCAGCTGCTGTACACCAGAATCTGTGTATTTGACCTGTAAACCTCGTATAGATAATTTGGAAATAATGGCCTCAATTTGCAATGGGAAACTTTTTAACTGAAAGGGAACTGCAGCCACGGAGAAGCTATTTCTCCATTCCTCAGTCCTGAATATTCCTTATCCATCTTTCCTCCCTCCCTCCCTCCTCCTTTCCTCCTTCCCTTCTTCTCTCCCTCCCTCCTTCCTTTCTTCTCTTCTCTTTCCTTTCCCTCTTCCCCTTCCGACTTCTTCTTCCTTCACATTAGTGTCTTCCAGAGGCACAGTGGGTATAAGCTCTAAGAACATGGAAAGCAACAACCTAAACTTAACACACTCAGCCTTCTCACTGGAGTTCAATAGATGTTCAGATCTGACTTCAGCGTGAAGAGAAGTCAGACATTTCACTACCTCTGTATTATCTGATTTGTTCTCTGGAAATATATATTCTGTGTTCCAACTCTCACTCCCCACTAGACCCTCTGCAATGAATATTTGAACCCACACTTAGAAACATCTTTCTTCTCTCTTCCTTGAGACACGTCCAACTCCAGTAGAACTTCTTTCATTTCAAGATCTCCATTAGCATTTGAAGAGCTCAAATTACCAGGTCCCTGCCACAGAGATTCCTGCACATGGAAGCAGCTTATGTGTCCATTGTCAGATGAACAGATAATAAAAGTGTACTCCTTAGGCACAGTGGGGTTGCATCCACCTGCAAAGACAAGTGAAAGTATAAAATTTGTGAGAAAATGGATGGATAGGAAAAAGCATTAAGCAAGGTAACACAAATGGAGAAAGGTCGATGTCCCATGTTCTCTCTCACATGTGCCACTTAGCTTTTTAATGTTTACATGTGTGCATATCGGTGCTCGAGAGTCTGAGTGCAGGCTATGAAACTTGAAAGAAGAGCATGGCCAGGGAAGCCCTGAAGAAGTGAGGGGATGATAATAAGACACATGCAGCATATAAGAAAAGGAGCTGGGAGGGCCACAGAGGGTCAGGGGGTCAGGCACTCAGGGGGTCAGAAGAAAAAGTAAGGGAAAGAATTTTTTTAAAAATTGTTTTAGTGGGGGACTGGAGACATAGTCAGTGGCTAAGAGCATGGGCTCCTCTTCCAGAGGTCCTGAGTTTAATTCTCAGAAACCACATGGTGGCTCACAACCATCAATAATGAGCTTTGATGCCCTCTTCTGGTGTGTCTGAAGACAGCTACAGTTTTACTCACATACTTAAAAATTGTTTTAGTTCCATAATGAAACCTAATACTCTGTATGTATGCTATTTAAAAAATAAATGTTTAAAGACAGACTTTTCTCTACCTCTCAACTCACAGTGGTGCTGAACAGAAGAAATGGTCAACACAGCTGCTAGTCCATAGCAAACTGGTATCATGTAAAGCTCCATAAACTATAACTAACAGCTAGAAGGGGGAAGAAAAGAGTTAAGAGCTAGAAACATCCTCTCTTAACTATAATTTCATATCTGCACTTAATTTCAAAGGGCAGGGCGAAACTGCCATTGGATAAATATCAGCCATTGGGGCAATTTTTTTAAACTTCAGGTTTGATGAGAACCGTTTAACTTATGTTTCGTCCTTTGATTTCTTCTTCCAGCATGTATGTTGGGGGTCACAGTATGTGAACAGATGGGATATATGGCAGGGGCCAACTAATTAACATTAAAACAGGGGAACCCATTGTCTTCCTATAACTCCCATCCATCTACCTTCATTTCTGTCACCGTGGCGCCTAGCAGTTCTCGGACTGAGTGCTGTGAATACACCATTGAGCAAACTCAACTTCCCATAATGCTGCTGCTTCGTGTGCAAGAAGCTGTGTCTGCATAGGTACTGAGTCACCGGGTGATGTCTGTAGCTAAGCTGCCACTTCTAAGGGTGAGGCTACAGAGATCTGTGTGCAAAGTCTCTAACTTTCAGATGAATGAAAAAGAACGAGTATATTTTAAGTCTCATTAGGAACAGTCTTGCAGTTTCTAGCTACAAATACCAAGACCAGAGCAGCCCCAAAAGTTTGAAGTGAGAGAACATCAGAAAGTGTGCAGCTCTCACGAGCCTGCTCATGTACAGCAAGCTAGGGGCTCCAGTGGACCAAAAATTTACCCACGACTTTTATAATTGTTGTTCTTCCTAAAATTTCCTTATATGCCTGGGTTGGATTTACTTATAAATGTAGGGCAGTCTGAACCACATGAAAGTTTTCAGATTTAATTTTTAGGGTTTTGTTGTTGTTGTTGTTGTTCATGAAAGTCCTGTACTGCCAGTGGCAAAACATTGAAAAAAGCTAGGTGTGGTTGAATTACTACATAATCCAGTTATATCAGGCCTAGGTCTACATCCGCAAAGACTCAATGGAGTCCTCAGAAGATATATTCTCACAGTTATGCTCACTACAGCACCATTCACAACAGCCAAGATGTGAAAGTAACCCTGACACCTATCAACAGATGATGGATGAAAACTGTGGCCTACAGTGCATTGCTATCACATCCTTAAAAAGAAAATCTGTCGCATGCTACAACACGGAGAGCCTCAAGGACAGTCTACTAAACACAATAAGCCAGCTTAAAGATAATTACTACTTGATGCTATGTACAGGCATTATCTAAAGTAGTTAAACCCATAGAAACAGAAAGTGGAGTGGTCGGTTTCAAGGGCCAGAAGGAGGGAAACAGGAGAATTGGTGTTTGATGGATGAATCTCAGTTATGCAAAATGAAAGCATTATATCTGTTGCATAATAAAGTGAACATACCAAATTCTAATGAACTGTAAACTTGAGAGCACTAAATTTGATGCTATATATGATCATGAAAATAATAGAAGTGACTGCTCTTTCGCTCTGAATCCAGGGCTTAGTTGGTAGCATTGGGTGAGCTCACCTGATGGTCTGGAAAGGACATCAGAGAGGTAGTCCTCCCAGCTAAAGATGCATGCTTTAGAATTCATGGGAATTGTCAAAGCCTGGCAGAGCCTGCCTGTAAAGAAGTTACAGTTCAAATTCAAGTTCAAGTAAAGAAATTGATCAACAGACTAGCAAAAATGTTTAACTTGGAGAATAGTGTTTTTCTTTTTGTAGTCAGTTTTGAAGAAAAAATTGAAAAGGGATGGATCTTTCTGTAATGTTTTCAAACTTGTGTGACATTATACTTTGTTCTTATCTACCTCTCTCCCACTACTACTCTCCTGTCCTCCACCCCTTGCTCGCTCCCTTTTCTTACAAAGAGTTCTCCTTTAAGTACTCCATTTCTGTGGAGTGACTGAAATCTATTTTTTAAGCCCCCCCCCCACACCACAGGAAAGACTTCATAACGGGCAAGATAATAATAATTTGTTAGAGATAATATATTCAGTTTTGCAGCAAGAAAGATATCTAAGGAAGGGACTTGTCAAACAAGTTCCTCTAAGAAAAGCTTGGGAAAGCTGAGGTTAGTATTTCTGATATCAATGGTAGTCTTAATCCTATGAGTTTTATATGCTTATTTTGTGCCAAGTTCTCACTGTGTAAATCAAGCTGTCTTTAAGATCTCAATGTTTCTGCTTATCTCTAGACATGCAACTGTGGGCTTCTGGGAAAATGCCTGGGTCTGTGATGATTTCAGAGAGAATTCATCTTTGATGCAACGATATGGGAAAGGCCAACACACCAATTCCAAACAGAGGTACTGTTCTGAAATATGAAATTTTCATTTCATATGAGACAGAAGCCATCATTCCCCTACACCCTCCTCTGAACCCTGGCACACATATGCATAGCACAGGAGTTAATCTCCTGACTTCCCATTTGCACTATAACAGTTACAATTTGTTGTTTCGACTTAGTGTCTACAGAAAGGAGCTCCATGATGATAGAAGCTTCCCCATGATCTGGCTAAGTGCTAATATAAGCATGATTTTATTTAAGTTGAATAAGGTAACAATTATTTTGAATCTTATTTTATGTGGAAAAGAAACTAATGTTGATGTAAGTTAAATGGCTTGCTTAAAGACCTAAGAGATGATAGGGCAGGGATTTGAGCCCATCTATTCTCAAACACATCAGATGCCCAGACCCAGCTCGAGTCATAAACAGTGGTTGACTGAGATTCCTTTGGTTCATAGAAATCTTTTTAAAATGAAAAATTCTCAAGCAAAGCAAGTGACTATGAACTCTCCTCACATAAGGGGAGTCGACTGTGGTCCCCAAGACCATTGGTTAGAGGCCGTTATTGAGTTTTACAAGCCTTTAGCACTTAGCAGCTGTGTAACACTGGACAGGTTATTCGACATCTCTATCCAACTCTTCTCATCTGTAAAACAGACATTAATATAATTTACTACCAAGTTTTGTTCTCTTGCCTGGATGTGTTGCTAATGTGTTTATAACAGCACATGGTACTAAGCACTCAGTCGTCACTGGTTATTTTTACTAACTATAGTGAAAGATGTTAAAGTTGTATATTTTGTTTGGTTCTTACTGTTGGTGTTTGTTAAAAAGGGAAGGAAGGTAATTTTAAAACATGGGCCAGGATGTCTGACATTTGGTGGAGAACAGCCTAATACCAGTGTCCAGCTGGGATATAGTTCACCCCACTACCACCAGACTGTAAGAAAATTATTCCCCGGAGAAGTACTCTGAGAGATAGATAAGATGTGCACAGAATGTGGCTAACACAGAAGGAGATCTGCTTGATCTCCTGGTCTGCTTGATGTCACTGTCCAGCTTGGACAGCAACAACTTGAGGACCAGTGTGAGCTGTCACTGACAGTAAACTGAAAATCAAGTGCAGAGAGCATATTGGAGCAGGGTAAATGTGATAATGAATGGAAGGTATGTGGCCAAAGACAGACAGATAGACAAACAAAATGACTCTCCATCTCTCACCATTGCCAAAGTGCCATGGAGTCCAGTACAATATCCTAATGAGACACAAAGGTCCCCAAGTGGGTGGACCTTTCACAAAATAAAAACGGAAGGCTACTGCCACATTCATTTTATGAAGTCAATGTTACTCTTTTACCCAAGCCAGACAAAGACATAACAAAGAGAAAACTACAGACCAATTTTTTCTGATGAGCCTAGATACAAAATTCTTGACATATATTGCAAACTGAATTAACGAATATATCAAGATATCATATAACATGTCATAGCCAAGTTTGTTTCATTCCAGGGATGTAAATTTGATTCAACATATGTAAATAAATGTTGTACACTATATACATAGACTTAAGGACAGGAATTACAAGATCACCTTCATAGATACAAGATGGCTCAGATGGTAACAATCTTTTATGTGAGCCTGACTATGTGAGTTCAATCCCCAGGACCACAGTGAAGGAGAAAACTGAATCTTGAAGGTTTTCCTCTACATGTATTGTGGCACATGATCAGGCACAACCTCATTTACACAATACACACCATCATGCATACATATGTACACGAATAAAGAGGTGAAATTAGTACTTGTTTGATATGACAGAGCTCTAGATGATTGTGCAGAGATAGCATATTTCAGAACTATGCTTAAGAGTTGCTGTCTGCCAGGCGGTGGTGGCGCACGCCTTTAATCCCAGCACTTAGGAGGCAGAGGAAGGCAGGTCTCTGAGTTCGAGGCCAGCCTGGTCTACAGAGTGAGTTCTAGGACAGCGAGGACTACACAGAGAAACCCTGACCCCCCCCCCCAAAAAAAAGAAGAGTTGCTGTCTATCTGAATCAGAAGAAAATTATATTCTGTTTTCTTTTTGCACCTCCCAACCTCAATCCTGACTTTACACATTGACTCTATCATCATTTAGCTATCAGAAGGAATTTTGTGAGCTCACATCAGACACCAGCCATAACAAAAACAGGAAAATATTACAATTTGTAAATTAATTTTAGATGGATAGGTAGGTGTTTGGTCAACATCTGCCATCTAAGTCTCAGGATCTGATGTGTATAAATGAAAGCCAGAGGCTAGGAGAGCAGACAGCCTGGCCTGTGGAGCAGCAAGGGTGGGTGTTGTGCAGCCTAGAGCATAATTCCTACAAAGAGCAAGGTGGAGTGGCCTCAAGGAGAGACTTCAGATGAGTCTGTGCATCTCGATAGATGCTCTGAACAGAAAGAACTAAGAGTTTCCTCTCTCACGCTCTCTCTTTGTGTGTGTCTCTCTATCTGTCTCTCTGTCTCTGTCTCCCTGTATTTTGCTGATGCTATTCTTTATGACTGATTTTTATGACCAATACTGGTTAATTATTTAATCTTAAGCAGCCGATTTGCTCTCAGATCACTAATTAAACATGAAGGGAAGATAAAAGATGTAGAAGCATATACTGTATCAATTATTTTTAATTCTATTAGGATGAAACTTGGAAAAAGTGTCAGCCCTCTTTACAGTGTGTAGCACTCTGATGTAGGATTTCCCAGGGATCCAGCCCTGCCTTTCCCTTATCTGCCTAATTTCCCAGAGTTCTTTGCCTTTCCCTGTCTTGGCCAGTGAGAGGAAATAGTGAAAGAAGAGTGACACAGGGTGACACCATTTGTTTCTTAAAGCATCCTCAGCTGGAGTTCCTGTCTCTTGGTCTCTTGTGCACACTCACCCTCACAATGGAAGCAGCTTGTTGCCACTGCAGTGTGGGTGGCTTCATGAGACTGGCTTCTTCATCAGTGCTGTGACTAGTTCCAAACTCCCTCACTGGAAAAAATCTATAAAGGCTTTTACATTACAGGATATACAAAGGGGGAAAAGGGAAGGAGGGAAAGAAAAAGACAGAGACAGAGACACAGAGATAGGAGAGACAGACAGAGCAACAGCAAGACAGAGAGAGACACACAGAGAAACACACACACATAGAAAGCAAGAGAAGAGACTTAGCCGGGCGTGGTGGCACACGCCTTTAACCCCAGCACTTGGGAGGCAGAGGCAGGTGGATTTCTGAGTTTGAGGCCAGCCTGGTCTACAAAGTGAGTTCCAGGACAGCCAGGGCTACGCAGAGAAACCCTATCTCGGGGAGAAAAAAAAAAAGCAAGAGACAGAGAATGCCATGACTGTGTATGTGTATATATATATATATATATATATATATATATATATATATATATATATATATATGTGTGTGTGTGTGTGTGTGTGTGTGTGTACACATTTCAGAAGCAAGAAAGAGGAGGTTCTGTTTCTATCTCTGTATTTAAAAATCCTTTAGGGTACATTATTTCTGCCTCCTGTCAATGGATAACTTTATGAAGCATACAAGAAGTCTGTAAACATTGTCAAGCCCTTGCATTCCATGGTATATTTTGCAAGAGTCACCGCTACATGCAATCTGCTGGAGCAGTTGCTTTCAGCTCACTGTACTAACAAGTAAATCTTCATAAAGGTAGATGGGGATTGTAACTGCTGGATGTGGGCTCTCTTCCTAAACTGTCTGTGGTGTGTTCTCTCGCATCCAGACATGAGAGAAGTGGCTTGGGAGTTGACAGTGAACCCTAGAACCTTCAGCATCCTGCCTAAGACCTTCACTGACCACCATGGAGCTAGGAATTGCCACAGGAGTCAGTGTGACTGCCGTTGCCAGAGGCTACAGTGAGAGAGCAGGTCCACATTGGGCACTTGCCCATCTGTTGTGCCATTACGACTTTTCACTTTTCTTTTTAAAAAATAGATAGCTTTGGAGACATTACCACAACTGAACATTCATACTTAAAGGGCCGAGGATGGCTTCATTAGTGAGGACCTCAAAGATGACCCTTCCTTCCAACACTCCAAGAGAAGTGCACAAGTGCTTTCTGGCCTTCACAAATCACCTCTTATGGCTGGACACGTTTCTAGTGTTTCTGTTTTAATAACTATAACTTACGTGGCTCTGAATGGCTAGAGCTATTCTGGTAGGAAGTTTCTCTGATGAACTATAGGAAAAAAAAAGATGTCAGACTCTCAATGCATGAGAGAAATGGCACTAACAAATTTAACAAGGTACCTTGGCATTATCAGAGGAATTTCATAAACATTAGCATCGCTCCTGAAGGTTTTGGACACTCTTATAGGGAAAAAAGATGCATGCTATCCTCTACATGGTTCCAGAATTTAAATATTTATGGGCTTTTTACTCAGGTTGAAGTAGAAATTTCTGGTTGTGTCATGTGATGCAGACTCATGTGATGTTCTACTGAGGCTAGACCCAGGAGAGGACAAATGATGTTTGGAGAGAGTCTAAGTAGAACTCAGTGGACAGTGGTGGGGTGCTTGCATATCCAGTTTCATTGGTCTCTCTAGTGATCTTCACTTCTTTGAGACAAGCATTACAGAGACATCCTGGCATTCTGGCTGCTCCTGGTCACTCTAGTGTGCGGATTCAGTGGAGGCCTGGCAGTTCCTGATGGATTGTGCTACCATTGCTGATTCGTGTTCAGTGACAGTTCTGAATGGGACTGTTGGTATCCTGCCATTACTGATCTGGACTGCTGGTATCCTGACAACAGAGATTGGAATTGGCCCCAAAGAACTACTTCTTTTTTTTTTTCCTTTTTTCTTTTTTTTTTTTTAATTTTTTAATTAGGTATTTTCCTCATTTACATTTCCAATGCTATCCCAAAAGTCCCCCATACCCTCCCTGCCACTCCCCTACCCACCCACTCCCACTTCTTGGCCCTGGCATTCCCCTGTACTAAGGCATATAAAGTTTGCATGACCAATGGGCCTCTCTTTCCAGTGATGGCCGACTAGGCCATCTTCTGATACATATGCAGCTAGAGTCAAGAGCTCCGGGATACTGGTTAGTTCATTATGTTGTTCAGCCTATAGGGTTGCAGATCCCTTTAGCTCCTTGGATACTTTCTCTAGCTCCTCCATTAGGGGCCCTGTGATCCATCCAATAGCTGACTGTGAGCATCCACTTCTGTGTTTGCTAGGTCCCGGCATAGTTTCACAAGAGACAGCTATATCAGGGTCCTTTCAGCAAAATCTTGCTAGTGTATGCAATGGTGTTAGCGTTTGGTGGCTGATTATGGGATGGATCCCCAGATATGGTAGTCTCTAGATGGTCCATCCTTTTGTCTCTGCTCCAAACTTTGTCTCTGTAACTCCTTCCATGGGTGTTTTGTTCCCAATTCTAACAAGGGGCAAAGTGTCCACACTTTGGTCTTTGTTCTTCTTGAATTTCATGTGCTTTGTATCTTGTATCTTGGGCATTCTAAGTTTCTGGGCTAATATCCACTTATCAGTGAGTACATATCATGTGAGTTCTTTTGTAATTGGGTTACCTCACTCAGGATGATGCCCTCCAGGTCAATCCATTTGCCTAGGAATTTCATAAATTCATTCTTTTTAATAGCTGAGTAGTACTCCATTGTGTAAATGTATCACATTTTCTGTATCCATTCCTCTGTTGAGGGGCATCTGTGTTCTTTCCAGCTTCTGGCTATTATAAATAAGGCTTCTATGAACATAGTGGAGCATGTGTTCTTATCACCAGTTGGAACATCTTCTGGATATATGCCCAGGAGAGGTATTGCTGGATCCTCCGGTAGTACTATGTCCAATTTTCCGAGGAACTGCCAGACTGATTTCCAGAGTGGTTGTACAAGCTTGCAATCCCACCAGCAATGGAGGAGTGTTTCTCTTTCTCCACATCCTCGCCAGCATCTGCTGTCACCTGAATTTTTGATCTTAGCCATTCTGACTGGTGTGAGATGGAATCTCAGGGCTGTTTTGATTTGCATTCTAAACAGGTCTACATCTTTTCTCCCATCACTTCAAACTAGAAGAGTGGTCAAAGTGTCCAAGAACCCTTATTAAAGTAGGTTCTGAAAAATCTAAGCCTACACATGTAATGGCAATGTTTTCTTTTGATAAAATTCATCTGTGTCCTTTGGAGAAACCATCTGTGCCATGTGTTTGAGAGCTAACCTTCCTGTGATGGTGTTAAAAGCCACAGCCTGAGACACTCTGGTTGTGGGTCTTGGGTCAGTTTCACCCAACTGAGAGGATGCTTCCATCAAGTATTTTACTAAACAATTACCTCTACTTCCATGGCTTCCACATCACCACACCAAGACTTCTTGCCACATCTACTAGTAATGAAGACTCTATCCTCCTGATCAAGAGGGTTATGGTTTGGGTATAAAATGGCCCCTAGGCGTGTGCGTTTGAGGCCAGGTTCCCAGAACACAGTGCTAATGATGCATGATCTATAGTGAAGACCCTAAGCCCATCAGTAAGTTTGTTCATGTGAGTCCCTGGCCCTTTCTTCTCTTGGTTCTACTCCTTAGTCTTTACTAGGATGCTCTGTCCCACTGTACATGTGCCCAGAAGCCATGGTGCCATCTGACCATGAACCAAAACTGCTGAACTATGATCCCACATAAATCCTTCCTCTTTAAGAGGTTTCCCTTGTAGTCACAACGACAAAGGGCATTTAATATAAATAATGACATGTAGAACATATAGTATAATGAACGGCTATGGCTCTTTCAATAGTCAATCTGTTTTGTCTTTATATAAGAAATTCCAGTGTTTTCCTCCTCTCAAATGAAGAGCAGTAGCTATTGTAGAATCATTTAAACTATCAAAAAATCCTGAAATTTTCATTTGTGCTAACAAAATCCAAAGTTTTAAACTAGCCTAATCTAAATAATCTAAAATTCTTTTTTTCTTTCTTTCCTCCTTTCCCTTTTAAAATTAGTTTTGGCTTTTGAAATAGAGTTCCAGTAGTTGCAAATGTTGGCTTGAAACTCATTACTTAGCCCAGGCTGACCTGGAACTTGGAATGCTCTTGGTTCTACCTCTCTAGTTCTGGGATTATAGGCATGAATCACAATGGCTTGTAGAGTTCTATTTTAATATGTGCTGATTAACTTAAGGAGTGCCAGGGTTTCTCACAGAAATGCTGCATCCAAAGACCTAGAGCTCTGGCAATAGACTGTCCACAGGGCATAAGCTTTAGGATAAGGGTCTTACGATTTAACTCCTTTTAACGCAACGTAAGAAATAGCATCTGGTCAGCTGCAATGTGCTAGACAAAGGCAAATATTAAGGTACAAAAATGTAGCCACTGCTAACTCAAATATCACATCATAATAAAAGTATGTGAGCCCAGGATTGGGGATTTAATTTAGTGGCAAAGTGTTTGCCTGGAAGCTCAAGGCCCTGACTTCAGGGCCTTCTCAGGCAGGGAAAAGGATGTGAACCTAAAAAAATTAATTGTATTTTGTTTATCTTTTTATCTTCAATGCCTTTGTGCATTATAGAAGAAAGGTGGTAGAATGAAGAGATAAATGAGGAAATAAAACAAGATAAATAATGGGGTCGGTAGCACCGTGGTGGAGTGTTTGCCTAACGCAGGGCATCCCCAGCTCTCTCCCTGCTACGACAGAAATGAGATCAGCAATAAGAAAGCAGTACTCCAGCACTTCCTATATGAGAGGAAAGGAGCTGGGCATGGAAGCTGCAGGCTGGGAACAGCAACTCAACTTGGGTTTGAAGATGATAAGAGTCTCTTAAAATAAATAGGGCAATGGACAGCATAGTCAGGAGGAAGGGCGGTGAAAAGGGGTATGCTACACAGCAGGGCAAGACCCTGTTGGCTGTGTTCTCCTCGGTGCGAGGGGTGGATTGCTATTCACAGCTGATGTGAGTTCTCATTCACTCTTTCACCATGGAGGACACAGATGTGTCTGCTCCCAGCTTCTTAAAATTTGAAGATTCTCCTCTCTCTCTCTTTTCACTTATTTCATCTGGTTCTTAATTTTGGATTAAAAAAATAGTAAGAAAGTATAAAAAGTAGAACCTGTCAGAGACAGAGCACACAGATGGGGAACCTGGTATTTAGAACTGCCCAGTGGTTTGTCAAGGACCCTCAAGGTTCCTTGTTTTGCACACTTCATTCTGATGTGACCATGGACCTTCAAGACTGATTGCATCATTATCAGTTTAAATAAAATTGATTAAGAAGGACTGTATTAGATCAAGTTGTTCATGAATTCAAATCTCCCTTCCAGTCTTTAAATTACTTGTAGATCAATACAAAATATGAAACATTAGCAGTAAGAAAACAAAATCAGGACTATTGAGTCGCAATTTTTTCATTGAAACAAATTTTAATATACAACCATGATAGAAGAACCATCTTTGTATTCATTTTATAAGATGAAGCTGTATGACTTTCCTTATCTTTGAATGAATCAGACTGGTTTTGAATAATTACCTGTATGCTGTCAGTTGCTATTCATAACAGCATAAAGTTAACATTTTTTAAGGGAAAGAACAATTTCATGACTAATATAACTATGAAGAAAAGATATCCAGCCTCCTAATAAAATAGTAATGCTGCAAGCTCAGCGGCTCATAAAACATTTATGACCTTCAGCCAGTAAAGTGTGAGCAGAGATTTAAATGTTGTCGCTTGGTGGCAGAGAGGGATGTGCATCACCAAAAAGCCCGTGCCCTGCAGCACGGGGCAGGAAAACAGGCCTCCAATGGCTGCTGCTGTCCATTTTGTAACCATTCAAACAGATGTGGATGCTTTCTTACGGATGTAGGGAGAGTCGCCTGGAAAGGAGAGATAAACTGGACAGGAAGAGAGAGAGGGAACCAGGATAGAAAGGCTCCTTGGTAACCAGTGCCACAGTTTAAAAGAAACAATGCACTCTCCATACTGTTGACATAAAGCTGGGTGTGGTAGTATAAGCCAATAATCCCAGTACTAGAAAAACTGAAACAAAGATTGTAGATTTAGCTACACATGACCTTGTTAAAAGTGGAACAGGGAGGGAGGAAGGAGGGAGGGAGAGAAGGAAGGAGAGACAAAATAACACACTTGATAAATGTTGGACTCAAGTTTCTTTCCAAAGGATAAAGCCCACTAATGAATTAGAAGGGTCTCAGAGATATCCCCCCAGAACACAGAATAGGCTAGGCTAAAATCTGTGAGGGGACAAAAAAGATAGATCAAGATTCAGCATAGACAGAATGTAAATTCTGAGAGACGGGGACATGGTAGATTTTCAGTATGCTTTAGAATCCTCCACAGCTGAAAAGCAGACTCTTGGATTGATAGCATGTGCCAACCCTTTAAGAGTACAGTGGAAACTCTTATGTCAATCCACACCTAGCTACATGCCTGAAAGATCAGTGGAAAGATGGAGCTTCCACTTCAATGACTACATTCCCTCTACTACTCTCTCTCTCTTTCTCCACCCTCTCTTCCCAGCCTCACAAACCACAACGATGCACAGGTTCATCCCTTGATAGTTGAAGGTGTCTATTGCCCACCCCTTAGAGGCAGGTCTGCAGCTAGTGAGAGGTGTCATTCCTCAAGATGTTACTTGGTTCTCTTACCATCCTTCTGATCTTGACAGGATTTATGTATTCTCTCATTTATGGCCAATGTGTCTCACAAAGGTGAATTTCAGGCATGGAAGCTACATGTGTGTGTGTGTGTGTGTGCATGCATATGTGTTGGGGGGGGCTTTAAAAAGTGTCTTTATTGTGAGTTAGAAAGTGCGCAGATTAGGCCTTATCTGGCAATGTGGAACTGGTTTTGATGGTCTTGCTGTCAACAGTGATGAAGCAGGTGTCTGATGACTATGCAGATAAATACGTTACTTCCCAGAGGACTGATGCTGGCTACTTGCCTGGGTAGAGAAGACCTCCAGTCTGTCTCTACATTTTAACCTTTGCTCTCCTGTTCCTCCATTCTTTCACCTCTCTGCTAGAGTAACCTTTACGAACCTGTTATCAACCCCCTTTTAAAAACCAAAAGTGTCCACTTAAGATACTATGCAGGCCATCTTGTACATAAAATGGTGAGACGGTTCTTCATTAACATTTGGTGAGGGCCAGCATTGAAGCTAAAGAGTTATGAACCTTTTTCTCATGCCTTCCAAACTGCTCTGAGAACCAACAGTTCCCTGCCATTATGGTGGCTGGATTACAGTGGGTGTGCAGCAGCTATAGTCCCCAGTAGAGAGTCAGTGAGGACAGCCATCAGGTGAGGAATCTAGAAGACCTAGATGCTAACACATGACCTGACAAAGACAGTATGAACAGCCGATACGGATAAGGCTCTCCACCCAAGATCATTCTTCCAACGTGGAAATAAGCATGTAAAAAAATGAAAAGAACTATTGCAGAACTTAAATGTGAAAAATAAAGTAAAATCATCATGTTAGGGAGGGATGTACAAGGTGTCAGCCATTTTATCCTGAGAAGAGCCAAATCAGAGAACCATAAAAAAAATGTGCATATTCCAAGTGACAAAATGTCAGAGTCCAGTTACAGGACATGGCCAGTGCAGAGCCAAGTAATTCTCTCTGGCAGGTGTCAGGTCAAGGAGGAATAAGAGGTAATACTGTTGGGGAGAGGGGCCATGACAGAGAGTTCGAAACAAGAAAAAGTTAAATCTACTTCCAACCCAGAAGTCAGTTTCTATTTCCCTCAGTTCATGCCCACTCGTTGTTCCTAAAGACAAAGCTGTGCATGTTTTAAACAGTGAGGTCTGCACTGTGCACTTCCTCTGTTATAAAAACTATCTTGATCACATCAGATCTGGTTGATAAAAACCAAACACCTACTTTCAAGAAACACAAAATCTGGTTGGAGACATACAACAAAAGCTGCATGCCACAGAAGACAAGGATAGGACAGGACAGGAAGGGAAGGCATTCCCAAATCTAGCAGTGTGGTGAGTGTGCTATAGGCCAACTGTAATGCTTGTTCATAGAAGGATGGATGATAGATAGGGGTACGAATGGCTAGCTCATGAAACAGTAGAAAATGCACCTGGATACATGATAAAATGGAAAGTCAGATTATGAAACTCTCTTAGATAAACAGAAGGAATAATTTAAATTGCTTACTGATTGAGTAAAACCATAATTGCTTTAAAATTCTTTATTTTATTATAGCCTTGAAATTAACATATAAAATTATTTTTGTGCATTTCTATAATTTTTAAATACACACACAGCGTGCAGACAGCTACATTTTAAATACAAAATAGTGCCATCACTTTTATAGCTTTACATTTCTTCCAACCCCAATAACCATAGATTTGTTGTCCTTAAATACACTGAGTGTTTTCTGAAGACTGTCCTGTAATGCAATCATGCTGTATGTAAGCATGGAAGACTGGCTGCTTCCACTTACTGAACTGCCTTTGAGATTTTCCCAAGTTGCTTTTCTGTGAGTAATGTTTCATGGTACTCAATAGTAATATTGGGATATTTGGGCATTTCCTATTTTTTTCATTTGTTTTATGGGCAGTTTCATGAGATATAGTTCTCTAGAGTCAACATTTGTCGTTTTAAAAACATGGCTGATTTTACTTCCAGAATGATCACACTGGTTTGTATTCCCAACAGCCGCCCTATAGGAAACTTCCAACTGTCCTGAATTTATGTGCGTTACTGTGGTTGTAATTCATACCGATCACTGGCTAATGGAGTTGAAGAACTTTTTAGTACAATTATTTTTTCTGCATAGAGTCCTTGATGAAGAACCTGCTCACGATTTATGCTTGTTTTTGTTGCTGTCTTAATATTGAGTTTTGAGAGCTTTATATATCCTGGATAAGATTATTTTTTTACATATGTACTTTGTGGATATTTTATTCCAGTTTGTTGCTTCTTTTTTCCTGTCTTTCATGAAGAAAGTGTTTCACTTTGATGATGTTCCGTATCACTTTTGTATTTTATGAACACTGCTTCTCATGCCATCTAAGAACTCTCTGCCTACACCAAGCCGTGGAGATCTCCACTTATGTTCTCTTTCTATCCAGTTCATTGATCCACTTTGAGCAAATGTTTATAAGGAGTGAGTATTGGGTTGAGATTAAATATTTTGTATTTGTTTTGGTTTTGTCTGTTGATTTTCAAATGGTCAGTTAAAATTCTGTTCTTCCTTGAATTGTTTTCATATCTTTATCAGGACTAATTTCTCACATTCCCTCTTGTAATCTACACCTTTGTCTTTTTCTAACACATACTGTGTTGATTTCCATAACTGTAAGTCATAAAGTGAAATAGTGTGGTCCATCTAACTTTACCCTGTCTTCACCAGTATATCAGCTTCTTTTGTTCTTCCCCTTTCTCTATAAATGTAATGATAGCTTGCCTATGTCTTCAAGAAAACCATGCTGAAATTTTTAAAAGAATAGTTTTAAACCTGACAATTAATTTGTGGAGTATGGGTAGATTTATGATTGCTAGTATTTCTAATAAAAGGAGTGAAGTGATAGTTCTTCATTTCTTAGGGCTTACATAGGAAGGATAAATGAGGTCCATTTATGTTTTTATAGTATTCTCATCTAAAATATTTCCTGAGACAATAAACCCACTCACTCTGATGGGGGGCCTGCAAAGAGCAAGAAGCTTGGTTGTATACATTCGATTTGTACCTACCATTGGACCTTGTAAGATATGGATCTTCCAAGAATGGTAATTCTCAAAAGCTTACTTTTTCTTCTCTTTTTACCATAGAAATTTTGCTGTAGGAATCTTCCACGTTTGTGGACTTCACGGTTCTCTCCTCTTGCTTGGTCTCCCTCCTCCTACACACAGAACCTTGGAGCTCCTAGTGTCTCTTCACTAGATTTGAACAGTTTTCTAAAGTTCTCAGACACCAAAAACCCCAGGGTTCACTGTGTGATGCTCAAAGTACAAAACAGGAAGCCTGGGTCTTGATTTCCACCGTTGGGAACATTATGCTCATCCTGCACAGCCCTGCTTCTGTGACTGATACAGAGGGAGGCAAACTTGGTCTACCTGATGTACCAACCATGGTGACCCATGGTTGCCCATATGCCATGTCCTCAGATTGCACAATGCTACTCAGCCCAGGGAAATGCCTTCTTTAGGACACTAATTTATTCATACTAATACAAAAATCTAACTGAGCCACTAACCAAAGAGCTTATTACATGTACTGTTGTTTGAGCCCCCCATCTCTCACCTTGTCTGGGCTCAGTGGGAGAGGATGCATCTAATTCTATAAAGAATTGATGCCCGCCCCTGGGGCATACTGGAGAGGACTGCCCTCTCTCAGAGGTGAAGGGGAGGTGTGAGGTGAGGAAGAACTCTGCAAGGAGGGACAGGGAGGGGGCAACATTTGGGAAGTAAATAAATAAAATAATTAATTAATTTTTAAAAGTCATATTAATTACTTATAAAATATTTATAAGATGGGTAAGACAAAATCTATAAGTCTTGAAAGTTCTAAGTCTGCATAAAAATAATGAACATCTGGCAAGGGAGAGTGATTAGGGAGGTAAGCTGTCTGTAGGGCTGCAAATAAAAGCTTATAAATTATATGCAAGGTGGATTTTTGAATTGCTCAAGTTTCTGTAAACAAAAAGGCAGAATATTGGGTTAAATCTCAGCTACTCTGACTCTTTGCAGGGTATCAGTTCCTTATCTGCTGTAAGAGCTCAGGCAGGTGCACATAAACTCAGGACAGTAATCCCACCAACTGTAATCCCTGTCTCTGGGAGCTGAGGCAGGAGAGCAAAAATTCAATACCAGCTAGGCAATGTGGGGGGAAATCTACTGGGGATACAGTTCAGTAGTCGAATGCTTATATGCTTATAAGCTTATATGCTTGAATTCAACCCCCAGCACTCAAAAAAAAAAAAAAAAAAAAAACCTCACAGAAGGCTCATTCAACTATGTAAAGATCATATGAAATTTCACTTAGAAATACCTCAATCTGTCTTGATAGAATGCCTTGTTACACATTGATACCATATCATTATAGGATCACTATAATCTACTAGGATTCATGTTTGTTTTCAGTAGCTAGTGGGGTCACAAATCTCTGGGATTAATGGCAAATGCCATGGCAAAGTTATATGAGTCATCAACACTAAATGTGGTGTCAGGTTCATACAGCAGTATTGGCTCACATGGGGAAAGGGCACGCTAATTTATAATTGTTGGGCACAATCTTTTAATCGATCATCTGAAGTGGGACATTTCTGCACTTGACATACACTGAAATCTGACACAGGGAAAATGTAAGGACCCAATGATTTTCTGAGCAAACCAAGGTTATAATCTCTGCACTGGTTCTTTTAAAGATGTATGATTGAAGAAAGAAGTTGAATAAGATATAAGAAGATGGAAAAATCTCCCTTGCTAATGGATTGGTAGGATTAGTATAGCAAAAATGGCCCTCCTAAAAACCAATCTACAGATTCAATGCAATACCCATCAAAATTCCAACACAACTATTCACAGAAATTGAAAGGACATTTTTCAGCCTTATAAAGAAATACAAAAAAATCCAAGGTAGCTTAAACAGTCTTGAATAATAAAAGAACTGTGAGAGGTACCACTATCCATGACCTCAGATTGTGCCATAGAACTATAGTAATAAAGACAGCATGGTATTGGCACAAGAAAAACAAGTGGATCAACAGAACTGAATTGAAGACCCAGACATAAATCTACACAAATGTGCACACCTGATTTTTTTTAATAAAGAAGCCAAAAATATATACTGAAAAAAGGGACACATTATCAACAAGTAGTGCTGGTCAACCTGAATGGCTGCATGTAGAAGAATGCAAATGGATCCATGCATGTCACCCTGCACAAAACTCAATTCCAAAGACCTCAACATAACCCCAGGTGTGCTAAACCTGATAGAAGAGAAAGTGGGAGTAGCCTTGAACTTATTGGCACAGGAGAAGAATTTCTGAACAGAACATCAGTAGCACAAGCACTAAGATCAATAACTAATAATCGGGAACTAAAAGGCTTCGTTCGGTATGGTGAAGGACATCATTAAGTCAAAGTGACAAGCTACAGAACAAGATTTTTTTCACCATAACCTCCAATACAAGCAGGAATATCTAAAATGTATAGGAAATTTTTTAAAAATCTGGACATCGAGAAAACAAACAACCCAGTTTCAAAATGGGTTACGGATATAAACAGAGTTCTCACAAAAGGAAACAAAATGGTAGAAAGCCACGTAGAGAAATGTTTGATTGCTGCTTCAGTACAGGGTCGCACTCGCATCTGTCCTTAACGCTCTCTTCAGTGTCTACAGCACCCTCTTTCCGTCGTTTGCAGCGATCCTACGAAGTTCACCATGTCTGTTCTCAGGATCCATGGCAGAAAGACTCCCGTGGGAATCCCACTGTTGAGGTGGGTCTGTACACCGCAGAAGGTCTCTTCTGAGCTGCGGTGCCCTGCGGCGCGTCCACCGGCATCTATGAGGCCCTAGAACTCCAAGAAAATGATAAGTCCCGCTTCATGGGGAAGGGTGTCTCACGGGCTGTTGAGCACACCAATAACTCTATTGCACCTGCTCTGGTTAGCAAGAAAGTGAGTGTTGTGGAACAAGAGAAGATTGACCAGCTGATGATCAAGACGGACGGCACTGAGAATAAATCTAAATTTGGTGCAAATGCCATCCTGGGAGTGTTCCTGGCTGTCTGCAAAGCTGGTGCCATGGAATAGGGGGTGCCCCTTTATCGGCACATTGCTGACTTGGCCGGCAACCCTGAAGTCACCCTGCCAGTCCCAGCTTTCAATATGATCAGTGGCTGTTCTCATGCTGTCAACAAGCTGGCCATGCAAGAGTTCATGATCCTGCCTGTGGGGAAGCCAGTTTCCGGGAAGCCTTGTGCTTTGGAGCAGAGGTTTACCACAACATGAAGAACGTCATCAAGGAGAAGTACGGGAGAGACGCCACCAATGTGGGTGATGAGGGCATATTCGCGCCTAACATCCTGGAGGGCAAAGAAGCTCAAGACTGCAATTACAAAGGCCGTCTACATTGACCAGGTCGTTATAGCATCGATGTGGTTGCCTCCGAGTTCTACAAGTATGACCTGGACTTCAAGTCATACTTGATGTACAAGTCCTTCATCCAGAACTACCCAGTGGTGCCTATCGAAGACCCTTTTGACCAGGACGATTGGGATGCCTGGCAGAAGTTCATGGCTAGTGCAGGCATCCAGGTGGTGGGCCATGACCTCACAGTGACCAACCCTAAGCGGATTGCCAAGGCTGCAGGTGAGAAGTCCTACAAGTGCCTCCTGCTCAAAATGAACCAGATTGGCTCCAGATTGGCCCTGGAGTGGCACTATTAGGAGGAAGTATGTCACTGTGGGGTGGGCTTTGAGACCCTCCTCCTAGCTGATTGAAAAACAGTCTGCTCCTGACTGGCTTGGGTTCAAGATATAGAACTCTCAGCTCTTTCTCCAGCACCATGTCTGTCTGGATGTTGTTGTAATTCCTGCCACGATGATAATGGTCTGAACTTTTGAACCTGAAAGGCAGCCCCAATTAAATGATTTCCTTTATAAAAGTTGCCTTGGTCATGGTGTCTCTTTGCAGAAGTGGAAACCCTAATTAAGAGACCCTCTAAACACAAGAGGACAAACCCACATATGGATTTACAGAAACTGTGGCTACATGAACAGGACCTACACGGGTCTATGCCAGACATGGCCCCAGTGATAAGAAGGGAAGTGGGCACAAGCCCTCTTTCTAAACCTAGAAGCTATATCCAACTGATAAACACTCAGAGATGAACAGAGAAATGTACCGAGGAGCCATGTGCACAGTTCCAGCTGAGGTAGTTGTTACATTTCCATTACTCCAGATGAGGTCATTGATGTTCACAGAAGTGTCAGTACAGTAATTGATGTTCGTTGATGTTCACTGACCAGTGTCAGCAGAGTAATGCATGGATTTGAATCTTGGGCTGCAAGATTAGAAAATTCCCCTCGGTGATTATTATTTTCTTGATGTGATAAAAACTATCATGGCCGAAAGACGTTCATGGAAGAAAGAGTTTATTTTTGCTTACGGTTCCAGAAGAGGAGTCCATTGTGGTGGTAAGGTGTAGCAGCTAGTGGCTGGCATGACCCTGCAGCCCTTATTGAAGCTAGTATTAAAGGCCTAGGAAGTGCCAATTATGCTATGTTCTACCCTTCTTTCTGCAGAACTTTCCACATCTCTACAATACCGTTGTCCCAAATGTCACAGTTAAAAATCAGCTACTTTCCAATATAATTGAAAGGCCCAGGGCTAAAGGATGGCGTGGGGAGGATCCGGTCTTGCTTCCAGCATATGAGGACCAGCGGGCATCCGGGAACTTGCACTCAAGCTTCAGGAGGTTCTTCATGTTTCTCACAGGAAGGCATCTCCAAATTAGCACGGATCCTAGGTATCCCAGAGCCAAGAGATTGTAATCTTGAAGAGGGATTTGAATTTACAAACCTGTGCGGGGAAGATAAAGCCACAAAATATTTAAAAAGCAGAATAGTGTCTAAGTAGAGTAAAATATGTAGCGGCCTTCTTCAATCACAGGGTTTATGAAGCAGGGTTATGTGGTTGACTCGATGGATAGAAAAACAGTACTAGAATCTTCTACCAACTGAAATGTAGGGAGAACTTTGTCCAGCTAACCTCACCCAAACACTGTATCACCCGGAAATCAGTCAGTCATCATCAAACCCTGTAGATAAAACATGTGGTAGACTGGACATGCTGGTAGCTCTAACCCTACCAGCAACACACTCCATTTGAATTGCTTCTGAAGCTAAAATGCCATTAATTATGTCATTAATTTGCCAGTGCCAAACTATTTGACCTTTGGATTGTTTGACACTACACAAGGACATTACATCGTGAAAGCTTGCTAAATCGGAATGTGGAGTGTAATGTCAACCTCTGTGTCTTCAAAAAGCTGTCTCTAGTTTTGGACGACCCTTTAATATTCTGTTGATAAGAGGTTAATGTTGTGCTTGGGTCAGCTTTCAATTGCACGCCTTCCTCCATCACCCAAGACACACTGTCTCCAGACTCTGCATCCTTATATGAGAAACCTAACAGGAATTAGTCATTTTCCAACTGGACATTGTTAGAGACAAAACCCATCTCCTTTAAAGTCAAATAAAATGGGATCTGGAGATAATATAACCCTCCTAGAACTGCCATGGGATCTGAGAGAAGGGATTAAGAGCCCGTATCCAAGCTCCCCATGGCAGAGAAGGGTTCCTGCTTTTAGGAAAAAGTAAACGCCCAAACCACAACCTTGTTTAGTCTTAACCTGCACAAACAGGGCTGTACTGCTGTTTTGTGACTGTTTAAAATGAGTAATTTGAATGGCTAATAAATCCACCCCAATTTTATCATGACAAACTATGGCCACTAAAACATCCTTTCAGGTCACAGAAGGATGGCAACAACATAAAACAAGAGTCTGTGACCACTGTTCCAATGGCAAACACTACCTGTAATTATTTCTGCAGCAGGACTGCATAAAACTTGGATTCCATTCAATCTTATACCAAACAACTCCGATATTTCATGTCATGGGTGCAAGGGAGAATGAAGATAGTTCATCAACACCGATCGACGATATAAAAACGAGCCATGAAGCCGAGGGTATGAGAGTGCATAAAAATGTTTTGTGTTCTGACCAGTACACTGCTTTAAAATTTTTTTACAGTCAGGCCCAATTGTTCATTCTTGCCATGCAGAAGATACTCACATATTCATTTTTAAAAGGGCAAATCAACCATAATTCAGTTTATAAACTGTGAAGCTGGTTGCGAATGTCTGGATGAATATTCATTAGCATCTCTTAATCTGCCATCGTCTGTGATTCATTAGGCATATGTAAATATCACTCACTTTAATTGCCCCTAAACTGACTTAACATAATATTGTCATTAGCAAATTATTAGTTATTTGTGTAACTAATGGTACATTATGGTATGCACGCTAAATCTCCAAATATATGATTATAATTAGGGCGATGTTTTATACTGGGGGCTTTCTAAACTATTTGATGAAATATAATGGAGTCAAATAAAATCCAGTATGTTAATAGGACAGTTGCATAACTTTCTTCCGCACCTTGGTGCTGTTGGCGCACCCTACTCTTCATTCTTCCTGACACTAGGCTGGCTGTTTCTTTTCTCATTTGTCTCCAAAGTCCCAGGAACTTCTCTGTCCTTCTCCTGCATTGCATCCAGCAGGACCCATGCAAGTTTGCTTTTGGCCAAGGTGATTTTCAAAAAAACATTCACTCACTGCCAATGGAGCAGTCTATATAAAATTGGCAGGGAGCATAAAGGAGATCATCTTGGTGGGGAGGGAAGTGTCTGAGGAGGACACACCAGAAGTTTTAGTCTGTGTGGTTATTTTGAAGGCTGACATTTGATTGGTAGACTTTCATGAGATAAAGAGCAGTGTTGCAGCCGTTGGACCCCTCCTGCATTCTTAGATTTCCTTTTTTTTTTTTTTTTTGGAAAATGTTACTGGCCCCTTTATCTCCCTAAGGGATTTATTTTACAACAAAGTCATGTAAGAAGGGCCCTTTGCTGACATCCATTTCCGTAGTAATATCAAGAGAATTGCTGTCTTTTATCCCTTATAATGATTATGAATCAACTACCAAGCTCCCAGGAACAAAGTTGACCTGGCATATTGGCAGGGAAGACTACAATTAGTATTCCTTTAGTCTCTGTTAATTGCCTAACTGGTGACAAGAATATGTTAATACAGAATGAGCTAACAGAGGAGGGAAGTCTTTTATCATGTTGTCCTCCTAAATATTAGTACACTAACTGGCCATTGATGTCTATAAACAGAGATTCAGATAAATGCCTGTTCCTGTCTTTGATAATGTTGTAGATTAATTGCCATTTCATCTTAATTTAATAAGAGATCCTTTTGGATTTTTTTAATAAAAGCTTACACATGGAAAAGAAATTACTGAGATAATGATAGCATAATAAGTATAAATTGTGGTACAAATCTCCTGGAGAGATAGGAATATCCCAGAAACATGGTCAAGAGTAGGTATATTAAAAACAAACCAAATGTTTTCAGTCTAGCATAGTTCAGGTTCAACAACACTGTTATAAAGTAATTATGATATTTTAATTGAGGGTGAATAACTGACTCTCATCCCTAAGGGGTTTAATTGTGAGTTTCAGAGATCTTTTAGCCAGTGTCACACCGATATTCACAAAGTGGCCCATCAAGGAGCCATTTCTGTGTTTATCAACATTTCTGACCAATCACTCATTAGTCTGAAGTTGGTAATCAGGCTTGTCTCCTCCACAGACTCGAGTTTACACAAGATGTAGGACTTTCTGTCTTCCAGAGAAGTCATATTTTGCCCATCACCTGCTGTGTATAAATAGAGTCCACTTGGAACATAAATATGCTAATTCATTTGCTATCATTTATGGTTGCATTGGCTGTAAAATGGCACAGTTGCATGTCTATCAGAGTTCACACTGTCCCTCAAAACCTAAAATATTTATTCTCTGGTCCTTTGCAGAAAGTTTGCTGAACTTATGGAGGAGTCCTAGTTAAACCGTTATCAATAGCATGCTTGTATTAAGCCTGATCAGGAGAAGTGACGTTGTGAGTTCCATATAAAACAAGCACTAAGTGAGTTTGTAAAGGAGACTTTGCTCCAAAAGGAATTACCACCCCATCTACTAAGGCCACTTATTATAAACACAGCCCTGAGAAGATGGCTGGATAAAGAAAGACCTGTGCCTTGTACATTAGGCAAACCCGAGCATGCCATTCAGGGCCCACCCCAAGGACTTCTGGAAAATAGCTCTTCCAACAATAGCTTTGTGGTATTTGTGAGGGCAAGTTAGATAAGAGAGAGAGAGACAGAGAGAGAGAGAGAGAGAGAGAGAGAGAGAGAGAGAGAGAGAGAGAGAGAGAGCCTAAAATGTCGCTTCTGGTATTCAGAGGATTCAGTTGTCAAAACCAGCTTCATACCTGAGACCGAAATTACAAACAAAGCAGGCAAAAAAGGTTGAGCGCTGCTTCCAGCTTCTATTATATAAGAAAACACCAGAGGAGAGGAAAAGATAAAGTTACCACGAGCCAGTTCACAGTGTGGTGTGTACTCTCATGTCTGCCCTTGAGAAAAAAGGTCCGTGCTAGTTACTTGACAAATCCCACTAAAACTCTTAAGGGTTTATCATACCATAGGAAATTCAGATAGGCTCTCTTAGGAGATTTTAAAGTTTGATCAAAAAAAATTCATTGAAATTGTTTTAATTTTAAAATTAAAAGCAAATACTGAATGTAAGACTTCTAGTCTAAGTACCATAAGATCAATTTGGAGTGAACAACAGAATAATGATGGTGGACTTTCTGGTATCTTATCTTTTTTACTGTTTGAGGGGTCTTTGTGATAATGATTCATACAGGAAGATTCATATCTTACTCATGAGTCATTCATTCGTATGAATAACTCCCTGGCTCACACCTGCACCTACTGAAAAGGAAGGAGAAAGTCCCCTCCCCCATCCCTGTGCCTGTAAACAATCAGGAAGTGGGCTAGGACCTGAAATTCTGCTCAGGAGGACTCCAAACCCAGAGGGCATCTGCAGCGTTGCTAGAGTTGATTGTCGCTTTGGAGAAAGGTTGTGGTTAGTAATGATGGTGGTGGTGCTTGGTGAAGGGGAAGTAACTGGTCTTCCGGGAAGACTTAGCATATTTACAAACAGGGAGAGGGTGGGTGTTTTGTTTTGTTTTGTTTTGTTTTGTTTTGTTTTGTTTTGTTTTGTTTTTCTGATTCTTATAGGTATCATGATTCCTTCTTATTCTCCAAGAAGTGTATTTTATCTTGTCTTGCATCATCTGGTTAGCCACAGACGTCATGAGTTGTTTTCCTCTGGCCCAATCATGTGGCTCAGTATTAGAGGGCTTGCTTGCTAAAGCACCATTCCTAGTTAACGTGAACTGAATCTGTATCTGTTGCTTGTAGTCAATGAACCTGACTAAGAGAGAGCCTCTACACAGTGCCTGAGAACGGTCTCCTTTTAACTCTACCAGTTCTACTTGACTGCGTGAGATCGTAAACGGTATCTACCCAGTCCCAATCTCAGGCCTTCCTTACTTTGAATATTTCATAAATATGTTTTAGAACATTCATATATTAGCATATAGATAGAGAAGCACTCCCACTCTGCTAATGTGTAAAAATGAGCAATGCTTTATATAGAAAGTAATTCATAAGGCTAATATGAGTATTATCCTGCAGAAGATCTCCAAGCTCAAGTTCAAATTGTATGTTTTCATTATTATTTCACACTAATGATACTCTTTGTGGACTATGATGATCACTGTTTTGTTTTGTTTTGTTTTGTTTTGTTTTTTCCCCTCTTAGCGCTGATTCTCTCTAGTCACAACTTAACTTCTTGGTTTGTGCACCTATCTCCTTGGACAGTGACATGGGCATAATCCAAATGTACATGGGATACATGAGAGAACAAATGTAGCTCAGATGTGTGGAGTATAGCAGGAGCTTGTATAAAGACTATTAATTTTGCATGGAGTAGGTTGGGGCATTCAGAATCTATTATAGGAAACAAAAGGCTATAAAAGCCAGTTTCTGTTCAGAGACTATAGTGCTGATATCAATACCCAATATGGACTAAGACAACTAACACTGGGCATGGGGGAGCCATAAGACAGCACAAAATGACAGACATTGGCTGTTTAGGAAACCTAAAAGTAAACAGTAATGCAATCTGTCATGTGACATATCTCTGACAAAATGTCACTTTTGTGTAATTCTGTATAAACATGGCTTTGAGGTAAAAAGGTTGGGCCCTTCATATCTGTCAGCCTTTGTTGTCCCTACCTCATTGAGCCAATGTGCCAGTCACTGTGTGTAATCATGCTTACCTATATGAGCCAACTTGTGCTTGGTCTGCTGGCATCTGCCTGCTTAGTGCTGTGTGCTATGAATAATGTATGTCCTAACTGTCTACAATTCCTTAGATCCCCTTCAGCCTCCGTTCATCCCTCCCACAACCCTTCTTCATTGTTGGTTTTGAAGGTTGGACCTCACACTGCTCCATAGTTGAAGTACACATTGGAGTTGGGGTAGGGCAGGGTTCTAGTAGCATGAGATAGATTTGTTGAAGAAAAAAGAACTTGTAAAAGAACAAATTAAAACATGTGACATATAGATGCCAACAGGGTGGGGGAGCATGGGAATAAATATACACAATGATAAGAATCTGTATTTCATTATAAGACGTTTGAAAGGAGTTCCACATTTAGGCAGGATACAACGTAATAAGATTAAAGGTTGTAGACATCTACTAGCAGGAGCAAGATGCAAAATGAGTTAGGAATCAAGATCAGAGAGCCTGGCATGCTAGCTCACACCTGTAAGATCAGCAGTCAAAAGACTGAGGCAGGAGAAAAGAAGGTCTGGGCTACATAGCAGAATCCTGTCTCAAAAAGTTAATTTGTCACTGAAAAGGGAGACATAACAACAGATCCTGAAGAAATCCAAAACACCATCAGATCCTTCTACAAAAGGCTATACTCAACAAAACTGGAAAACCTGGATGAAATGGACAAATTTCTGGACAGATACCAGGTACCAAAGTTGAATCAGGATCAAGTTGACCTTCTAAACAGTCCCATATCCCCTAAAGAAATAGAAGCAGTTATAAATAGTCTCCCAGCCAAAAAAAGCCCAGGACCAGACGGGTTTAGTGCAGAGTTCTATCAGACCTTCAAAGAAGATCTAATTCCAGTTCTGCACAAACTTTTTCACAAGATAGAAGTAGAAAGTACTCTACCCAACTCATTTTATGAAACCACTATTACTCTGATACCTAAACCACAGAAAGATCCAACAAAGATAGAGAACTTCAGACCAATTTCTCTTATGAATATCGATGCAAAAATCCTCAATAAAATTCTCGCTAACCGAATCCAAGAACACATTAAAGCAATCATCCATCCTGACCAAGTAGGTTTTATTCCAGGAATGCAGGGATGGTTTAATATACGAAAATCCATCAATGTAATCCACTATATAAACAAACTCAAAGACAAAAACCACATGATCATCTCGTTGGATGCAGAAAAAGCATTTGACAAGATCCAACACCCATTCATGATAAAAGTTCTGGAAAGATCAGGAATTCAAGGCCCATACCTAAACATGATAAAAGCAATCTACAGCAAACCAGTAGCCAACATCAAAGTAAATGGAGAGAAGCTGGAAGCAATCCCACTAAAATCAGGGACTAGACAAGGCTGCCCACTTTCTCCCTACCTTTTCAACATAGTACTTGAAGTATTAGCCAGAGCAATTCGACAACAAAAGGAGATCAAGGGGATACAAATTGGAAAGGAGGAAGTCAAAATATCACTTTTTGCAGATGATATGATAGTATATATAAGTGACCCTAAAAATTCCACCAGAGAACTCCTAAACCTGATAAACAGCTTCGGTGAAGTAGCTGGATATAAAATTAACTCAAACAAGTCAATGGCCTTTCTCTACACAAAGAATAAACAGGCTGAGAAAGAAATTAGGGAAACAACACCCTTCTCAATAGTCACAAATAATATAAAATATCTCGGCGTGACTCTAAGGAAGTGAAAGATCTGTATGATAAAAACTTCAAGTCTCTGAAGAAAGAAATTAAAGAAGATCTCAGAAGATGGAAAGATCTCCCATGCTCATGGATTGGCAGGATCAATATTGTAAAAATGGCTATCTTGCCAAAAGCAATCTACAGATTCAATGCAATCCCCATCAAAATTCCAACTCAATTCTTCAACGAATTAGAAGGAGCAATTTGCAAATTCATCTGGAATAACAAAAAACCTAGGATAGCAAAAACTCTTCTCAAGGATAAAAGAACCTCTGGTGGAATCACCATGCCTGACCTAAAGCTTTACTACAGAGCAATTGTGGTAAAAACTGCATGGTACTGGTATAGAGACAGACAAGTAGACCAATGGAATAGAATTGAAGACCCAGAAATGAACCCACACACCTATGGTCACTTGATCTTCGACAAGGGAGCTAAAACCATCCAGTGGAAGAAAGACAGCATTTTCAACAAATGGTGCTGGCACAACTGGTTGTTATCATGTAGAAGAATGCGAATCGATCCATACTTATCTCCTTGTACTAAGGTCAAATCTAAATGGATCAAAGAACTTCACATAAAACCAGAGACACTGAAACTTATAGAGGAGAAAGTGGGGAAAAGCCTTGAAGATATGGGCACAGGGGAAAAATTCCTGAACAGAACAGCAATGGCTTGTGCTGTAAGATCGAGAATTGACAAATGGGACCTAATGAAACTCCAAAGTTTCTGCAAGGCAAAAGACACCGTCAATAAGACAAAGAGACCACCAACAGATTGGGAAAGGATCTTTACCTATCCTAAATCAGATAGGGGACTAATATCCAACATATATAAAGAACTCAAGAAGGTGGACTTCAGAAAATCAAACAACCCCATTAAAAAATGGGGCTCAGAACTGAACAAAGAATTCTCACCTGAGGAATACCGAATGGCAGAGAAGCACCTGAAAAAATGTTCAACATCCTTAATCATCAGGGAAATGCAAATCAAAACAACCCTGAGATTCCACCTCACACCAGTCAGAATGTCTAAGATCAAAAATTCAGGTGACAGCAGATGCTGGCGAGGATGTGGAGAAAGAGGAACACTCCTCCATTGTTGGTGGGATTGCAGGCTTGTACAACCACTCTGGAAATCCGTCTGGCGGTTCCTCAGAAAATTGGACATAGTACTACCGGAGGATCCAGCAATACCTCTCCTGGGCATATATCCAGAAGATGCCCCAACTGGTAAGAAGGACACATGCTCCACTATGTTCATAGCAGCCTTATTTATAATAGCCAGAAGCTGGAAAGAACCCAGATGCCCCTCAACAGAGGAATGGATACAGAAAATGTGGTACATCTACACAATGGAGTACTACTCAGCTATTAAAAAGAATGAATTTATGAAATTCCTAGCCAAATGGATGGACCTGGAGGGCATCATCCTGAGTGAGGTAACACATTCACAAAGGAACTCACACAATATGTACTCACTGATAAGTGGATATTAGCCCAAAACCTAGGATACCCAAGATATAAGATACAATTTCCTAAACACATGAAACTCAAGAAAAATGAAGACTGAAGTGTGGACACTATGCCCCTCCTTAGAAGTAGGAACAAAACACCCTTGGAAGGAGTTACAGAGACAAAGTTTGGAGCTGAGATGAAAGGATGGACCATGTAGAGACTGCCTTATCCAGGGATCCACCCCATAATCAGCATCCAAACGCTGACACCATTGCATACACTAGCAAGATTTTATTGAAAGGACCCAGATGTAGCTGTCTCTTGTGAGACTATGCCGGGGCCTAGCAAACACAGAAGTGGATGCCCACAGTCAGCTAATGGATGGATTACAGGGCTCCCAATGGAGGAGCTAGAGAAAGTACCCAAGGAGCTAAAGGGATCTGCAACCCTATAGGTGGATCAACATTATGAACTAACCAGTACCCCGCAGCTCTTGACTCTAGCTGCATATGTATCAAAAGATGGCCTAGTCGGCCATCACTGGAAAGAGAGGCCCATTGGACACACAAACTTTATATGCCCCAGAACAGGGGAACGCCAGGGCCAAAAAGGGGGAGTGGGCGGGTAGGGGAGTGGGGGTGGGTGGGTATGGGGGACTTTTGGTATAGCATTGGAAATGTAAATGAGCTAAATACCTAATAAAAAATGGAAAGAAAAAAAAAAGTTAATTTGTCAAACAGAAATCAAGACGAGAAAGCCATAGAGAGGCAAATCTGGAAATGAGACATTTACTCTGATGGAGATCAGAGACAGTACTCTGATAGATGGCAGCGTGAAGACTGACTTATGCAGTGATGGCGTGACAGCTTGACAGAAACTGACCATGAAGATGGTAAGGAACTGCTTCAAAGGTGTGTGACTCAAGGGCAGGAAGGTGGAAGAAAAACCCTAGGTCTGCGGTCTAGGTGACAAATTTCTCAACAGTAACATTCACTGGGATAAGGAACAATAGAAAGAGAGGGAAATAGTGATTCCTGAACATTTTAAATGCAAGGTGTCTTTAGGATACCTGGGTGAAGCTGGAGAGGTGCTGTGTTTATGCTCCAGGAGAAAGATCTTAAGTGGAAATGTCCCTTGCACTCAATGCTTGCTAGGTGAGTACTCTCCACGTAAGCTCAGAGAGACCAGTGAACCTCTGTGAACATTCACTTATTCATCTATACAATGGGGATTAAACAGTGCCTGCACCTGGTGTTGATGTACACCGGGAGGCCAACAAAGGAGGCCAGTGAATTTGGGGCCACACTGATGAGTTTCAGGCCAGTTTGGGCTAAACAACAATAGGTTGTTCAAATATTCAATGGCTTGTCTTTTTTACTGGGGAGAGGGAGGCAGGATTTCTCTGTGTACCCTTGACTGTCCTGGAACTTGCTCTATAGACCATCCTGGCCTCAAATTCAGAGACCCATCTGCCTCTGCCTCCTGAGTGCTGAGATTAAAGGTGTGTGTAGCTGCCGCTGCCACCACCACCACCACCACCACCACCACCACCACCACCACCACCACCCCTGCTTTCAAAGATTTGTTCTAAACAAGCTTCCTAGGATCATGTTCAGGGGTCTGTAAAGTTGCCAGGTACTTTTTTGCATTGTATCACCCTGTTAGTAGGTAGTTTCCTGAGTTTAGCCATCTCAGGAACAAATTCCACCTTGCTGACAGGCTCAAAGCTGAGTTCATGTTTTCAGACTCCAGAATCCAACTCTTGTCCTGCTTCTTCAGATGTTTCATGCCTGTCTGTTAACCAGTGAAGGGTGTAAAGAGGGACGATGCTGTTATCCTGTTATCTAAACTAAGGCACAGAAGTCATAAATGTGTTTCTTGTCTTGACTTGACTTGACTATGTACAGCTTGTTCACTCCTTTGTTCCCTTAGCATTCCAATATTTGGGGCCAAAGTCTGGAGGGGACCTGACTGCAAAAGCTGTCTCAAGGACCCTGCAACCAGGTGACCCAGATAAGGCCCACTCACCAATGTTAACATCCTTGTTTAACCCCTTGGGTCAAAATATGATTTATCAATGCAACAGCCCACCCCAATCCACTTTGCTTCGTGTTCCCATCCTATAAAGATGTTGTACAATCTCCCTTCAAGGACTCAGTTCAGATCCCAAAGTGGCCACCTCCCTGTGCACAAAGAAAACAAAGCTTTCATTTTTAAGCTTTTGGTGAGTTTTCTTGGCTTTCACGCCCAACCCAGCAACTCTAACTCCTGAAGCCTTCGGCCAGATACTTCTCTTGTATATTTCTTGTCCCTTTCTTACTTCTTGTGGTCTTTCCTTGGTGAACAATTTCGCAGTTCAGAAGCTGGTTCTCAGGTCTGTTGTATGCTTTGCCTTTTTAAAAAACACTGAGTCCTGAAATTAGTCAGGCTTACTGCTAACTGTAAGACTCCCTACAAGGGACCACGGTCCAGTAAACCTGGGCTTCCTGGTGAATGTGTACCTCTCAGTAGAGTCATCATTGCTTTTACCAAACTGTTCTGCCACCTAAGCCCTGGCTATACAGAAAAACCAAGAGATTATGAAGAAAATAAAAATACTATACAACCAGGACATAGGCACCACATACCATTTATACTTTCTTGTCTGTTTATTGTAGATTTCTTTCTTTGTAAAGAAAGAAATCCCAATGCCCCTTACCCTACTCTCCTGTCTACTTTTGACCCTGTTAGCATTCTGTCTAAGCTCTGCCCCACAGTCACCTGCAGCAGCCAGGTGTGTCTGACTCATTATAAAAGGGGCTTCTTGCCCCCTCCTTGCTCTCTTCCTTTCTTACTCCTCTCTTGCTCTTCCCTTCCTGTTCCCACCCTCTCCCCATTCCCCCTTCCCCCCTCTCTCTTCATGTGCTCATGGCCTACCTCTACTCCTTCCCTTCCCTTCCCTTCCTTTCCCTCTCCTCCCCTCCCCTCCCCTCCCCTTCTCTCTCTCTCCTCTCCTCTCCTCTCCTTCTCTCTCTCTCTCTCTCTCTCTCTCTCTCTCTCTCTCTCTCTCTCTCTTCTCTCTCTCTCTCCCCTCCCCCCCTCTCTCTCTGCCTTTCTCTGCCTCTGCTATCCTCTCAACTCTCCTCCCCATGCCCTTAAACTATTCTAACTATACCATCGTGTGCCTGGTCCCTTAGGAGGAAAGGATGTCTCAGCATGGGCCTACTGGGGCACCTTCTTCCTCCATACCTGACTATACCTTCATAGGACATATCCCCCCTCCCTTTATCTTTTTATAAACACATCAGACCCTGCTACAGTAGACCCATGCTGGTGACATCAGACATTCACCTGTCAATGTGACTGCTAGATGGCATCAAGCTGTCCAGCTGGAATGGGTCTCATGGGAATTCCAGTTGAAGTCCAGTGCCTCAGGATCTCTACTGTAGCTTTGGCTAGGTTAGTTACCTTTAATTTTAATCTGCACTCTGGGTTGAGGGATACAGACATAAGCAAATGGGCTTTTAAGTGAAGGGTATCTCTCAGAGTAGGTTTGGTAAATCATCCCAGCCATGAGGCCAACTCAGCCACATTCAAGAGGCTAAGAAACAAAGTATATTGCTCCTAGATTCTCTGTGTCCACTAACAGTAGGTATTTCTCCCCTGGCAGATCCCAGTGCCAGGGTGTTTCTCTATTGCCAAATCTCTACCTGGTACTGAAACCTGGTATGCTTACTGGGCAGCTTGGTTTAGCCACTACCCAAGATTTCCAAACATTTTACTCATGTGAAAGAAATTTGGTGGACAAACATCCAGGCTTGCCTTTGCAAGCTAGCCAAGCGATAGCATTTTGATAGTCTAGATAAGGGTAAAATTGGGGAGACAAAATTCATTTTATTATTCTAATACATATCAAATAAGAAGGCAAACACTTTCAAAGAACCCGAAGACCAAGCTGACCAAACATGTGCTGATCCTGCAGGAAGAGGGTCATCAGCATGCTCTGAGCCTGGAACCAAAGAGCATAAAAATGCAGTACGACAATATTTCAAACTCTAATCACCACTGATTTGAATTTGGCAACACATTTTGCATGATACCCCTAAGTGAACATTCTTCATGGGTTCACTGGTATGATGATGGAACCTAGTAACCAATACCTAATGCCATTTAATAGTGGAAGGGCATATCTCTGAAATGCAAATTTTTACAGCACAGCAATTAAGCAGTTTAGAATTTTACGACAGTGCTTGGGCTTTCTATGAAAACAAAAAGATAAAAAAAAAAAAGAAAGAAAGAAAAATTGGGGGAGGGGTCAATAGGGCTGAGATGGATGGGCCAATCCCCACTGGAAATAGACCATGTAATGCTGTGGAGACAACACATTATGGGGAGCATTGTGAGCACGGGTTGTTAATCTCCCCTTGTATCTTCCCAGTGCAGGTTTAGGCTGAGCCCATGTCCCTGCCCTTCCCCACAGCCTGGGGCTGAGGGCTGAGTGGCAGCCACATTGGTGGAACATGAGTCTAGAGTACAGATGGGAAAGTTGGGGCGTAGCAATCTGCTGTGTGCATGGAATACAGAGCAAAAGGGGCTTGCAGCGAGCCAGTCTGTCAGCGGGGGACAGAGCGGGGGGCCATATGCTCTTCTCCTCCCTTCTGTCACCAAGTCTGCTGCCTCATCCTTCTGTCAGGGGACACTTTAATGATGAACATGTTTTAAACAGTTTTGTTTACCTAGCAACAGCTTTTCTAAGAGGGGGTCTTAATTAGTCACCTTAAACCATTTTTGGTTTGGGTTTTTTTAAAAAGCATCCATTCGTTTGTTCATTCATCCGTAAGAATATCCCTCTTATTCATTCCACGCACACACACACCCTCCCTGCCCCCTCCCCTGGAGCCTGGTGTTACTGTTTCCATGAAAAAGTGTGTCTGCATTACAAAACTACTTTTAATAACTATATGCCATTTTTCTCTTTTTTTCATGCATACTTTAATACCACAATTAGCTTTGAAGGGTGGCTTTTTTCTCTCTCTCTCTCCACTTGTCAGAGGCGGTATGCCTTTGTGGGGTTTGATAATAGGATCTGCATTTTAAAATGAAACTTCATTTGGTGAAGTTTTTTTTTTTTTTCTCCTTTTTTCGTGATTTTGGTCCTGTGGGCAGCAGGTCAGTCATTTCCACGTGAAAGGAACAGACCCCGTGCTGACATCAGCACACACAGAATCTCACTTTATCGTGATGGAGAAACAGAAAATTCACAATTTAGTTTTATCCATTGTGTTATTGGTTTTCATTTCAAAATTGATTCCCACAGCCCAGTAAGAACTACATTTTGCATACTTTTGTGACAAGTCCCTTTATTCAGCACAAAGCATTTCAACACGAATCCCTAGGCTTCTAGGTTTTTTTTAATGTTATTTTTAAATAAATATATATATATATATGGGAATTTAATTGGAAATGAATTTAAAGTATAAATAACCATCATCCAAAATATTGAGAGTAAAATGCTTTTCTTCCCCAGGCCCCACCACATATTTTTAGTAACAAAACTTGCTGAGTGGTTTAACAAGCAAGCGGTAATGGGGCCAAATGTACTTAATCATTAACTCTTGTTAGACAATGACCCCCCATAAAAGTCAACCGACACAGGCTGATTCCTGAAGGACTACCTCTGCTTTTACATCGCTGAGCCAGAGTCTGCTTTATTGTCACAGAACAACCTGTCTTTCAAGACATTGTTCCTAGAAGATCCCAGGATCCGCTTGAACCTCAATAATGTTCTCCAGGAGCCCCCAAGCCTCCTGCTTACTCCTTAGTGAGGGTGGAAAGAACAGAATTGAGTTACAGTAGAAGCAAGACAGAGCTGAGCCCGGAAGACATGGCTTAGAATGATTGGTGCATCTCTCAGTCTGCCTTGTAGGAAGTCAATAATGAGCTTTGACTGAACATTTTCTTTGTCCCCATACAGGTTGAAAATACCCCCAGTTTTTGTTTAGAATTCTAAAGACAGGCTTTCTGTGATTGCTGCATTCCTAACATTTTTGAGTCATGGATTTTGTTTTTAGAACAGCCTTATATTTATAGAAAATTTGAGCAAGAAGTGCAGAGATTTTCTATCTATCCCTTCACCTCTTGAGCAGCTTCCTCTGTTGTTAATTTCTGACATTACTATGGGATACTTGCAACCAAGAGCAAATGACTGCTGGCGTCTTATGGACTGCAGTCCACAGATCACTTGGGATTTACGTCTTGTGGCACATCCATGATGGGTTAGGACATGCGTAATGACTTGCACCACACACTGTCTTCAGTGTCTCTGTCTGCTAATACAGACAATTCCCAAATCCAAGAAATCAATAACCTTTTCTAGAAAGTTCTATAGCATTTGAATACAAATCTATAGATTTCTACGTCTAAAAAAAGTCTAAAAATGTTGAAATGCAAAAGGTTTAATTAGAAATTCAGCCCTTACGATTTAATTTTTTTTTCACTTTGCAAAATGGATTTTGGTTTCTGCTTTGTCTTCTTATGTCTTGATAGCCATTTCCATTATATAGATAAACCATGATGAGAAAAATCTACTGTTCAAAGCTAGCAGTATACATAGATGGTATGGGTATATAGGTAGCTATAAATGATATAGAGAGCATTTGCTTTACTTGATTCCTAAATTTGAGGACACATTTGAAAAGGTGACTGCTCCATCATGTGGTTAAGGGGAGGATTTTTATCATAGATACGGAAAAGAGACTAGACGAGCCAGGGGCATCTGGAAAAGTCTAAAGCAGAGAAAGAAAGAAGTAGACTGACTGAACATGACCAAGGCTATCTGTGAAAGAGGGAAGACCAGGAGGGGAGAGAGAATAGAAAGTATTGAGGGAAGCAGCGTCGGGGGATAAAAATAGCAGGGCATAGGGAGAAATGAAGAGCTGGGAGGAGGGAGGCTCATGAGCTGGAAGGAGTTTGGGGGCAGTGGGTAGGTGAGGAGGGCTAGGATGTGTGACAGGTACAGAGATACTGAGGGAGTCTGGAGGCCAACATGAGGTTTGGCATGCTCATAGGCACCAAAGGAAGCTGTATGTCCCTTCTACCAGAGGTAAGGAAAATGGCCACTTTTAGTCAAAGGGAACTGGTTGCACGGGTTCCTAAGAAATTCAGGCTTTTTATCTAACCACCAGAAATCCTCCTACAGTGTAGGTTATGCTCATTTCTGGATATGTGGAGTGCCCTTTGGAGTTTGGGGAACTGCGGTGTCCTTTGGAACTGACTTCCCTTAGTTTTAAAAGTTTGAATGTAACTACTAGGTATAAAATACATAAATAATAAACTGGAAAAAAAAAAGCATCAAAGTTACTTTGATCAAGAAGAATGTTAAAGCTGGGCCTGGTGGCGCACGCCTTTAATCACAGCACTTGGAAGGCAGGGACAAGCGAATTTCTGAGTTCCAGGCCAGCCTGGTCTACAGAGTGAGTTCAAGGACAGCCAGGATTACACAGAGAAACCCTGTCTTGAAAAAATAAGAAACAAAAAAACAAAAAGAATGTTAAATGAGGTTTATGGATAATCTTATAGGCCAGTATGTATGCTAAAGAGAAAGGGCCAAACGTTTTATATATACATACATGTATATGTATATGTATGTGTGTGTGTGTGTATATATATATATACACACACACACATATACATGCACATGTTTTTGTACATGTGAGTGAATGCATACTTGCACAAATGTGTGTGTGTGTGTTTATGCAGGTGTGTGTGTATATGTATGTATGTATGTATGTATGTATGTATGTGTGTTAGGAGGTCGCTAGTGAAAAAGAGCTTAATAATAAAATTTGCCAAAAATTGTGTGTCAAGATAAGTAAAATAACATGACCTGTGCAGATGTTTAAAGATTCAATGGGAGGATGCATCCAACATTTTACATGAAAGTATCTTGAATAAAAAATAGGACCGAAATTAGTTGCTAATGAAGACTGGCCTACCCCATATCATGTACTATACACAGTTGGTCCTGGAGCAGCCTAGGTATAGAGTGTGGGTGGACATGAGAAGTCTTTAGGGAAGAAAAGAATTGGGAAATATACTCAAGTCTTCCATTTTAAGGATGAGACGGAGACTTTAGGATGGCTCCAGTTCAGGTCCATGAGGCAGAAAAGACCTCATGCTCTCACAGTGGAAAGGGGAAAAAAAAATAAAGCCCTATAAGCTGTCCCCAACACCAGAGTACAAGTGCAGAAGTTACTGTGTGTAGTAGGTGTCTAAAGCAGACCTGGAAGCACCTTGTCCTGCATTGTGGCCTGAACAGGTCAGGTCGTCACCGTCCCATGAACTGAAGTCTCTAAGCATGCACTCAAAGAGTAGGAGAAGCATGTGGGAGAACTGTGGACACAAGTGCCAACACTAATGGTAAGCGTCACGGACCCAGCAAGTGCCACATAGCCAGCATCAGCTTCCAACTTGGCTCCAGTCCAGACTCCTGGGACACTTAAATACATCATGACCCCAGTGATATTGGGCAATTTGAGGAAATGGAACAGACTCTTATTTAAGTCATTAATTTTAAAAAGTAAAGAAAGAGAAAAAAAATCTGAAAAAAAAATGTGGTGTCATGTAAGGAGACCCACATATTAACATGTAGAGTAGTGACTGATATTGGTGTGAGCAGTGATAGCATTTATTGTTATTACTTTCCAGTAAGTTATATGTGTTAGGTAAATAATCCAGTATTATTTAAAAGGCATCACATCCTTTTAGACGTTAAGCACTGAGGCTGCGGAGATGGCCCAGTGGTGAAAATGGCCTGCAAGCCTGATGACCTGCGTTTGCTCCCTGGGGCCCGCATGAAAAGCTGGATGTGGTGGCACGCACGTAAGCCATGCATTCCTGTGGGAGCATCAGAGGCAGAGATGGGAGACTCTCACAGAAGCTCCTGCACCAGCCAGTGCACAGCACAGTGGCAAAATATGAGAGGCTCTACCTCAACGAGGTGAAGGACAAGAGCATACTCTGAAAATATGTTCTCTGGCCTCCTGTTCATACCATGGGATGCCCGGGACTGTGCATGTGTATAGACATGGGGTGTGTGTGTGTGTGTGTGTGTGTGTGTGTTTTGTATGCTTGTGTGTATGTATATGTCTGTGTGTATGTATGTGTGTGTATGTTTGTGTGAGTATGTATGTGTGTCTATGTGTGTGAATATGTATATTTATGTATGTCTCTGTGTGTATGCATATGTATGTGTATGTTTGTGTGTGTGTGTATGTGAGTATGTGTGTGTGTGTATGTTTGTGTGTGTGAGTATGTATGTGTGCCTGTGTGTGTCTGCGTGTGTATGTATATGTTTGTGTCTGTGTGTATGTATGAATATGTGTATGAATGTGTATGTGAGTGTGTGTGTTTGTATCTGTGTGTATGAATATATGTATGTGTGTGTGTGTGTGAGTGTGTGTGTGTGTGTGTGTGTGTGTGTGTGTGTGTGTGTGTGTAGACTTAAATGGAGTATGCTACTGTTTGGTATGAATCCAGAGTGAAGCGTGTGATTACTAATGCTAGAATGCTTGAATGATCTGACATTGTAACTATGTCACCATATGTGCGGCTGCATCTTCACTACTTGCTTTGGCACTGGCCCCATTTTCTATCTGTTCTCCCTCCTAGTGAGGGAAGGTTTTGTACCCTGTGGTAGGGAAGCCCCCAGACTAAATGAGGGCTTATCTATACCCCCCATTTACCCACTGGAGGACCACTTTCCTTGCCTTCTGAGTCTTACCAATTCAACTCCTGAAAGCGGGTTGGTTGCTAAGAAAGACCACTTCTCTATGAGACAGTGGCTCTTCTTATTCCCAGATATCTCGACTCTGCAGAACAGGCCAGAGCCTGAGAATCCCGATGAGGAGTAAGGTAGGCTTCATAACTTATTTACTACTCATTTTCCCAGAACTCACAAGAACCTTTTGTTTCATTTATGAATGCTTTCCTGGATTTATTTTATATGTTAGTGTATTTTTTCCATTTTATGTGTATAGGTGTTTTGCCTGCATGTATGTCTGTATACTGTATGCATGCAGTACGCAGAGACCAGAAGAGGCTCTCAGAACCCCTGGAACTGGAGTTGCAATTCACTGGGAGATATCAAGTGGATGCTGGGATTCAAGCCTCAGTCCTCTTGAAGAGCAGTCTCTTAACTACTGAACCACCCACCCCTCTGCCCCACCCAGGAGCCTTTGAAAGGGACTCATACTTCCATTTTCTTCTTCCAAGATACTTAGGAGAAAAAAGTTCTCTCTCTCTCTCTCTCTCTCTCTCTCTCTCTCTCTCTCTCTCACACACACACACATACACACACACACACACACATCCCCCCTTACCAAACACATACAAAGGAAGAGAGAAAATAAGTATTGGAAATAAAAGGACATTACAGCTTCTTGTTCCACCCATGATAGAACAATACTATTGGTTTTGTCTGTTCACAATAAAAAGCCATAAAACCAGAAAACCATCTGTGAGGCGACTGTTTTAAGTGTTGACTAACAATGCAGGGCTGTAATCCTCAAAAGGCAACTCCTGTCTGCTGAAGCCACTTCAGAGAGCTGCTTTGTCACTGGGCCTGGGACTGTGATTGGTATTTGAGGCTAGTGAGTCAGCAGCCATGTGCAAGGAGGGCTATGGAAGAGAAGGATGGAGGGCAGGAATGGAGCTGCAAACCCCAAGGAGGTCCTCCTACCTTTCAGATGACTAGCAGCCTCCTGTTCTTAGAAACTCCGGTTCTGATATGCACTGGATTTCCAGCCAGGCCCAGTGGGGGGAAAAAAAAAAAAAAAAAACATTCTGAGTGTTAACCGAGACACGTTCAGGGTAGGCTTTCCTGATCACAGTTTGTCTTAACTTCCGCACTGTTCTTAGGGAAATGGGTGGAAACCTTATGCTGGTCTCCAGTACAGTGTGCTCCCAAAACAGCTAAGGTTCCTCCCCTGTTCTGAGTTTCTGTGATCCTAAAAGTACCTGCCAGTTCTCTCAGGCCTCATGGACGTGACCCCTGCTGTTAACCCCTAGATGCTTGCTTTATCCTATCTAGTTAGACTGGGTAAAAAGCAAGCCCTCATGCATGTTTCTTCAAAGAGCTACAATTGCAATATAAAGGGAAAAGATCCTGAAAGCAAAACACCATAAAGAGGCTATTTCACACAATGCTAATGACTAAAAAGCTGAAGTGGTTCTGTTTGTACCACAGAAGGCTTCAAAAGAAAGATACGTAATGGTGATAAAAGTCTACTTTGTCAAAGAGATAGTAAGATTTAATGTGTTTTCATACAGTAAATTACCTTCAAAGTGTTGAAAGACCAAAACAAATTAAAAGAAGAATTAGGCATGACTACCATAACATTATGACTGTTTCTCTCTCAGTAGTTACATGAACAAGAAGACAAGAAAGGTCAGTTAAGTGTGCAAATATGACTAATCTCAGATTTGGATCTGTTACAGTTAGAGTGTGATACATCCTCCCAGGTCTGTGTGTTTGAACATGTGGTTCCTAGCTGGTAGTGGTGCTTCAGGTAGGGATTATGGACACTTTGGAAATTGGAGCCTAATTGTTGGACACATGCTACTGGAGGTGGGCCTTTGACCAGCCCACAGCAGGCCCCAGACTAGCTCTCTCTACTTCCTTTTCAGGAAGGCCTTGCTTCCTCCATCATGACAGACTGTTAGTATTCTGTCTAAGCTCCCCCAACCCTCACAGTTACCTGGCAACACCAGGTGTGCCTGACTCACTATAAAAGGGGCTGCTTGCCCCCTCCTAGCTCTCTTGCTCTCTTGCTTTCTCTTGCTTTCCCTTCCACCCTCTCTCCCTATTCCCTTCCCTGCTCCCTCCACGTGCTCATGGCCGGCCTCTTCTTCTCTATTCTCTCTCTCTGCCTTTCTCTGCCTCTACTACCCTCTTGACTCCCCTCCCCCTGCCCTGAATAAACTCTACTCTATACTATACTTCTCTACCATAACTTCTGAATTAGTCAGGGTTCTCTAGAGTCACAGAACTTATGGGTAGTCTCTGTATAGTATGTGAATTGTTGATGACTTACAGTCTGTAGTCCAACTCCCATCAATGGTCAGCAGCAGCTGTAAATAGAAGTCCAAGGATCTAGCAGTTGCTCAGTCCTACAAGGCAAGCAGGCAAAGAAGAGAGAGAAAGTCTTATGGCTGGTCCCTCAGGGGAAAGGGGTGCCTCAGCATGGGTACCCCTCCCCCATACCTGACAACACCTCCATAAAACATATCCCACCTCTCTTTATCTTTTTATAAACACATCAGACTATATCTCATCAAACACAGCTGAAATGAATCCCTAAAGTTGACTTTGTGAGACATTTCTCACAGAGATGATACAAGTAGCCAATGAAGTACTTCCATTTTATGTTTACATAGGAATATATTAACCATACAAATTATCATTTTTAAGCATGTACACCACACACTTTGATTATATCCAATCCCCTTCTCTCTCTCACTCCCTGTTCCTATCCCGAATAATCTTTGACCCCAAGTCTTCCCTCTATTTTCATGTGTTTCTAAAAAACTGAATCTAGATTTCACATCTAAAAGATAATGTGAGGTATTTGTCTTTCTGAGTCTTTTATTTCACTTATTGTGATGAGCTCAAACTTCAGTCATTTTCCTTCAAATACTGCAATTTTGTGATTTTTTGTGGCTGAATCCTATTCCATTGTAGGTATGTACATTTATTTATACAGTCATCTGTGAGTGGACATCTAGGCTGATTGCTTACATTGGCTCTTCTGAAGAGTACAGCAAAAAAACCCACAGTTATTCAGGGGAATCTGTTGAGTGCTGGCTTAAGCTCCTGCAAGTATTTCCCCAGGAGTGGTATATCACAATCTTACAGTAGTTCTATTTTGAGTGTTTTGTGGAAGGTCATATACTAATGGCTGTATCCTAATGTCATCTAAACTATTAAAATCCCAGCTCACGACTTTCATCATGGAAGTCTTTCATGTCTTGCAGAGTTCTTGCTGGGTATTTTATTTTTCCAGACTTCTGTAGATTGACTCTTTTTTTCCCCGCTTTCATTCACAGAATGCTCATTATTGATGTATTGAACAGCTGCTGAGTTTTATATGCCCATTTTATGTCTTGCTACTTTACTGAAGGTATTTATCAGATTTAAGAATTTTCTAGTGGAGGAATGGATACAGAAAATGTGGTACATTTACACAATGGAATAATTTACTCAATTATTAAAAACAATGAATTCATGAAGTTCTTAGGCAAATGGATGGAACTAGAAAATATCATCCTGAGTGATGTAACCCAATCGCAAAAGCTCCAAATAACCAGGATACAATCCACAGACCACATGAAGCTCAAGAAGAAGGAAGACCAAAGTGTGGATACTTTGGTCCTTCTTAGAAGGAGAACAAAATACTCACAGAAGCAAATATGGAGATAAAGTGTAGAGCAGAGACTAAAGGAAAGGCCACCCGGGGATTCATCCCATATACAGTCACTAAACCCTGACACTATTGTGGATGCCAAGAAGTGCTTGCTGACAGGAGCCTGATATGGCTGTCTCCTTAGAGGCCCTGCTAGAGCCTGACAAATACAGAGGCAGATGTTAGCAGCAAACCATTGGACTGAGCACAGGGTCCCTAATAGAGGAGTTAGAGAAGGGACTGAAGGAGTTGAAGGGGTTTGCAACCCCATAGGAAGAACAATAATATCAATCACCCAGACCCCCCAGAGCTCCCAGGGACTAAGCCATCAACAAAGGAGCACACATGGCTCCAGCTGCATGTGTAGCAGAGGACAGCCTTGTCATGCATCAATGGGAGGAGAGGTCCTTGGTCCTATGAAGGCTTGATTGATGCCCCAGTATAGAGGAATTGAGGGCAGGGTGGTGGGAGTGGGTGGGTGGGTGGAGGAGCACCCTCATAGAAGCAAGGGGAGGGAGGATGTGATAGGTTGTTTCCTGGAAGGAAGGAAACTGGGAAAGGGGATAACATTTCAAATGTAAATAAAGAAAATATCCAATAAAAAGAAAAAGAAAAAAGAAAAAAGGAGATAATCAATGATTAAGTGTTAGACCCCCAAAAAAGAATTTTCTAGTGGAATCTTTAGTATATTTAAAATATACAGTTATTTCTTCTGCAAGAACGGACACTTTCACTTCCTTTCCTGCTTGTATCCCATTTTATTTCTTTCATTTTCTTTTTATTAAGAATTCAAATACAATATTGACTTCTAAGTGAGAAACCCTTGCCTTATTCCTGATTTTAAGACAGATACTTTCAGGTTATCTCTGTCTAACGGGTGCTGGCTTTCTTTGGGTTTGTTGTGTAAAACTTTTATTATGTTGATATAAATTCTTTCTATTCATGGTTTCTTCCATAATGATTGATTTATTTTACGTGCACTGGTGTTTTGGCTGCAAGTATGTTGGGGGAGGGGAGATGTCACCCCTGGAACTGAAGTTAGTGACAATAGTAAGCTGTCATATGGGTGCTGAGAATTGACCCAAGTCCTCTGTAAGAGCAGTCAGTGCTCTTAACCACTGAGCTATCTCTCCAGTCTCTGTTCCTGGTTTCTTTAGGGCCTTTATCAGGAAGGAATGCTGAGCTTTGTAAAAAGCCTTTTCTGCATCTGTCTGTTGGGGTTTCTCTCCCCAGGTCCATTTATGCGCTGGATTTCCTTAATTGATGTGCAATATCAAGCACACTTGCATCCCTGGAAATAAAGCCAGCTCCATCACAGTATATAATTTTTCAATGTATTATTGAAATTTTTTTTTTTTTTTTTTGGTTTTTTGAGACAGGGTTTCTCTGTGTAGCCCTGGCTGTCCTAGAACTCACGTTGTAGACCAGGCTGGCCTCGAACTCAGAAATCTGCCTGCCTCTGCCTCCCAAGTGCTGGGATTAAAGGCGTGCGCCAGTTTTGCTAGTGTTTTGAAAAGAATTTCTGTTCATGAGTAAAGGTATCCACAGATTTTTCTTTTCTCCTGTGTCCTCAGGTTTTGAGATCAGGGTCATCACGGAGAGTCTCATTAAAAGAGTTCTTTAATGTCCTTCCACTTTCTAGTTTATGCAATGATCTGAAGAACTCTGGTGGTCTTTCTTTTTCAATGGTCTCATAGAATTCAGCAGTAATTTCGTCTAGCCCTGGGTTTTTTGTGGTTGAAGACCCTTTAATCCTGCTCAAAACAAGAACATTGTGGTCACACTTGATTTTGTTTGTTTATCTGTTTATTGTTTTTTTTTAATGTATTATTTTTTCAACCTTGTTCTTCGTTATTGACATTCTTTCACCTACTTGGTCTAGTTAGTCTATTGGTGATGCTTCCCATTGTGTTTTTCATTTGATATCTTGATCCTTTCATTTCCAACATTTCCATTTGGCCCTCTTTCCCCCTGATATTTCCCTTTCTTTCTGAATACCTTATCCAACTTGATGACTTTTTCATTCCCATTGCTGTTTTTCTTCGCCCATGGTGGGCTCTCTCTTTCAGATTCTGAATTGGTTTCTGAACGTCACTCGTTGGTTGGTTTGTGAATTCTTATGGGGACTCCAAGTTGTAGTGCTTTGCCTGATTTTGTGCTGTAATTTGCAAGACTGTTTTATCTACGGACCTTATTGATTAGAGTACTCTAGAGGGACCATCGGTACTTCTCAGAGGGAAAACAAATTGCTTTAACAGCAACTCTAGCAAAATTAACAACAAATAGAAATGCACTTCAAACTGACTTTGAAAATGCCCGCTACTATACCACCAATGATCACGGAACTGAAAATTGCAAGAACAATGTAGACTTGTTATGAAGTTAAAAACTATTTTTGACTAAGTGCAGAAATAAGTGAATGAAACATGAAAAAGGAAAGAAGAAAAACAAAAGAAATTTAAATTTAAAAAATGAAACACACACATCCTTTAAACAATTCAATGGCTGGGCCATTTCTTAACCTCCACATGGCTAACACACTCCCCGCCAATATTCCTGAGTTATTACTTACTAAAATCTATATTCTATCTTTGTTGCCCTAGACCAGTTGCAGGGTGGGAGGAGGCTGCTCTTCCCTGGCTCGTACATGTCCGCTGTCTCTCTGTCCCGTACCTCAGGCATGGTGTCTCCTCTCCTTCCCCAGCATGGCAGCTATCTCTCTTCCTGCCCTTTCTCTGTCCTTTGCCCAGGAATTCTAAAGTCCCGCCTCTGTTCCCTGCCCCGCCATTGGCTGCGGGCAACTTTATTTACCAATCAAAACTAACTGAGGGAGCAGCGTCCCTCAAGTGTCTTAAGTGCAGGCATGCGGATTCTCATGCAATTTGGAGAGACAAATTAACATAATACAAGCAGCATTATACCAAATCTACAATAGTTGGCTCCAGAGGTTTATCTGCCCCCTGACCTTAGAGTCTAGGCTAGCCGCCTCCAAAGCTATTCAGGTAGTACCACTAGTTACACTGTGTGTTGTGTCCCTCTGAACACTTCATAGGATGGGCAAGAATTCTATTATTACCCACACTTTGGGGTTGGCACATGTATTGGCTAGTTTTGTGACAACTTGACACTGCTGGAGTTGTCACAGAGAAAGCTTCAGTTGAGGAAATGCCTTCATGAGATCCAACTGTAAGGCATTTTCTCAATTACTGATCAAGGGTGAAAGGCCCCTTGTGGGTGGGACCATCTCTGGGCTGGTAGTCTTGGTTTTATAAGAGAGCAGGCTAAGCAAGCCAGGGAAACAAGCCAGTAAAGAACATCTCTCCATGGCCTCTGCTCAGCTTCTGCTTCCTGACCTGCTTGAATTCCAGTCCTGACTTCCTTGGTGATGAACAGCAGTATGGAAGTGTAAGCCAAATAAACCCTTTCCTCCCCAACTTGCTTCTTAGTCACGATGTTTGTGCAGGAATAGAAACCCTGACTAAGATAAATTGGTACCAGCATAGTGGGGTATTCCTGTGACAACTTGACCATGTTTTGGGAAGGACTGTGGAAGGACTTTGGGCCAGAAGATCCATTCAGTGTTAAGAACTCTGTCAGATGTTGTGTAGGAGCTTGGAAGATAACGTTGAGAACAGTGCAGAAAATGGAGGCCTGGCTTGTGAAATTTCAGAGGGAAAATTAAAGACTTTTTTCAGGGCCATTGCTAGTTTGATTGTGAAGATTCTGTGGTTCTGGTTAGCTGGGGCTGAAGAATCAGCTGTGATTAACAAGATACCAGAACTACTAAAGTGAAACCTTTGCATTACTGGGACTATTGATGCTGGTTAGCTGGAGCTAAGAAATTAGCGGTGATTAAGAAGAGACCAGCATCATTGAGGTGACATCTTCTGGGAAGTGTTTTCTGAAAGCACAAAGAGGCTGTGTTCCAGAGTTAGCCAAAGTCGTACCTCATGCTGCAGCAGGACTTGGTAATGTGTAAGAGTCACCCAGGTGGTACTGGTTTTGAAGGCATGAAGGGGTCATGCAGAGCAGCTCAGGCTCGGCACTGTGAGAGGCCATGGAAGGCCATTGGTGAAGGTGCAGCCTCAGTTGCAATTGATGGCCCAGGACTGAAGGGGTCATGCAGTGGTTAGGAGATTCAAGTATCATGAGATGACCACCAAGAACAGCAGAAGCAGTGGAGTACAGGCAGCTGGAGCCTAGAAGACAAGGTGTGTGCTACAAAGGACAGGGCTGGAGAAGTGACCCAAGCCCTTGGAGGAGTCCAGAAGATCGTGAGTGGATCCCAGACATTGGACAGTTTGAGTTTGATTTCACTTTTGATTGTGACTGTGCCCTGATGTTTTTCCCTCTTGAAGGAAGTATTTGAGTGGAGCCTGCAGTTGAGAGACTTTTAATTGTAAAAAGACTTTGGATTTTAAAAGATAATGGATATTCTAAAAGCATTGAGCTTTTAATAAGTAAAGACTGTGGTACTTTTAAAGTTATTTAAGATCTTGGGGATGAATAAGAACTAAGGGTTGAGGCTTACTAGTGATGTATTTGTGTGTCAAGTTGACAAGGGGTCAATTGTACTGGCTAGTTTTGTGTCAACTTGACACAGCTGGAGTTATCACAGAGAAAGGAGCTTCAGTTGGAGAGATGCCTCCATGAGATCCAACTGTAAGGCATTTTCTCAATTAGTGAGCAAGGGGGAAAGGCCCCTTGTGGGTGGGACCATCTCTGGGCTGGTAGTCTTGGTTCTATAAGAGAGTAGGCTGAGCAAGCCAGGAGAAGCAAGCCAGTAAGGAACATCCCTCCATGGCCTCTGCATCAGCTCCTGCTTCCTCACCTGCTTGAGTTCCAGTCCTGACTTCCTTGGTGATGAACAGCAGTATGGAAGTGTAAGCCGAATAAACCCTTTCCTCCCCATCTTGCTTCTTGGTCATGCTGTTTGTGCAGGAATAGAAACCCTGACTATGACAGCACATCAGCATCTGGCATTCTCAGTTTCTCCACTTCCTACTTGCGGCTTCTGTCCCCTGAGGCAGCGTCAGATTGACTAAGTGTTCCTTGTTCCACCTTGCCCCTTCTTTCTTAGGCTCCTATTAAAATACTTTTTTTTTCTTTTTCTTTTTTTTTATTTATCCACAGGTGCTGACTTCATTGTCTTACCAAACTCACAACTGGGTTAGAGGCTTGTTAGAGCTGTGTGCTGGTCCTGTGTACATGACCAGCTCTCACCACCCGCAGGCCTGGCTTGCCTTTTGAGTAAGCCTTCTATTTTCCTTTCCAGTGCTGGGGAGAGTTTGGCTGGAGCTGCTGCGTTTGGTCTCTTTGTTTCATTGTTATGTTCTATTTCTCCACCTTCAGCTATCCTACCCGCGCTGTTTGTGAGTTAAGAAGCTTTCCCTCTTTTTCTGTCTCTGCGGAGTCTGTTCTGTGTCACCTGCACTCCTCTTCTTCATTGCATCACACAGAGACAGTGTCTAACCCACCCTCTCACACAAGAAAATAGGAAGTGGTTTTTATTAACTTCCAAAGTAGATATGAAACTATCAATTAAACGATGGTTTATTGTGGAACTAAGTGATGGGGTAAAAGTAAGTCAACAAGCCAGAGAGGTTGTTCTATGTTGGGTTTTTTGTTTTGCTTTTTGCATTTTTTAAAAATCTGAATATGGTGATATTCAGGAGTGGGCCTGAGTCCCTTGCAAAATGCATGTTTTCCCAACTTCCACTTTAGGGAAGAGTAGAACTTAGCTGAAAATTAGTGGTGGCTGGGACATGCCATACTACACAGAGAAGCACCCAGTGCAAGCCTCTAGGCTGTTTCCCTGGAGAAAGATGATTAGGGTCATTTTAACCTATTCGTACCATTATGTAAAGAGACAGTTCTGCCTACATTAAAACTATAAAATGCATTTTGGGAGTTGTTATTGTGAAACACCATAGTAGAAGAATTGATTCTAAAGGTATGCTATTTGACAACTTTGTACAAATTTTAACCGAATATTATAAAGTTACATTATATTTATTAGTTAAAAAGAAAATCTGGTGTTTAAATATTCCCTTTAAAATAGCTATCAGCTTTCTAGACAATTAGCTGCCTAACAGCTGTTTCCAAAAATACACTAACAGGAAGTAATAGTTCCATGGAATTAAGGACTTAGCAACTGCTTCTAATGATCCTGTTACACCCAAGGAGCAAGGAGAGTGTTGAGAACACTTAAATTAGGGGAAAATGGGCATCATTTTAAAAGTTCAAAGCTCTGATCAGTCTTGAAAACATGGATAAGAACTGATTAAGAGACTTAGGACAGAAAAAGATGTCTGAAATGATTAAGACTTCAGTTAACTTTGGAGATGTTTTGTCTCTTTAACTTCAATCCTGCTTGCCACTTAGCAAGTGTTTGCTGTTTTCATCAGCGGCCAGCCTTTCAGTTAGAGGAGTAAATGCATTTTCCCACAGACAGTATTGGGGTGTTACATGTTTGCATAACACGGGATAGACCGGATTCTCTTCATACACTGAACATTGAACTCTGATCAATGATTACATGGAGTTTTGTTTTGACTGTACACCTTAAGCAATTACTTCTCTCTCCATTTCTTAATAATATAGCCTTACTGTCCTTTCAAATAGAAAAAAAAAATTGAGACCTAGTAGAACTGACTCCAAGACCCTTGAGTCTATAGACACACTCATGAATAGGATACCCAAAAGTCTTTGCAACCCCATTCAAATTCACATTTCAAGTTAGGTTCTTGAGAAAGCCATATGGCTTGGCCAAAAGTAATTTGTCTGGACTCTAAATAAGTGGTGGCTTCCACTAAAGGAGATGCTGCAGTCTCTCCAAAAGGACTTCAGGGTACCAAGAAAGAGACACTGGGGGAGGCCTCTCTTCCACTGTGACTAAATCATCTTTTCACAAACATCTGGGATGGTTATTGTTTGTCACTGTGGGCACTTGAGAAATGCTCTCTGATCCTACCAAAAACCTCTGGTTCTCTGATCTCACAGTCTGTCTCTCTCCATCTCTCCCCCTCAACCTTGCTTTCTTTTATCTCTATATTTTACATGTATCCAGTTTTGACAATGATTGGATATCTATTTGAGTATGTTGGTACTTATTTTCTTACTAACTAAATTACATTTAATATGCTTACAGTGTTTCAGTGAAAGTAATGTTGAAAATTCTCATTGTAATAAGTTCTGTACTTCTTCACTCTACATAAACACTAAAACTTAGTCTTTTCAAAAAATTCCAGACAGCACATCACAAAGTTCATTATCAAATATAAATGAAGTTAGACGAAAGACTTGCCTGTAGTGATAGCATGATGTGTTTCACAGCACAGATTTTACGTTGCTACAAGAGATAAATGTTTTATAGAGAAAGAAAATACATCAAAAGGATCTTATATGAAAGTACAAAGCTATGAATGTCTCTTTCTTTTCATTGGTTTTATAAATGAGTTGCATTTATGCAAAGGAAATATGTTATTTTAAAACTTCATTTCCTCTATCAGTATGTGTGCTAACAAATATCGTTTTACCAGATATGCAGCACAAATGGAGAATCCAAGTGCAACCTTGTCTTCGTCAGTAACTGTCAAGAGACGGCTCATGGGTCAAAGGTAAAGAGTAATCTGAAAAGAGCAGGAGCAGCCAAAGCCCCTCGGTCCTGCGCCTCTGTGTTAAACTGGGTGTTAATTCAAGCAAAACCAAGTCATTGGTGAGCTACATTCACCTATAGCATCAGTAGCGTCTTTGCTGAAACGTGTGTGTGTGTGTGGGGGGGGGGGGCAGGTGTGGCGGCAGTCCCAAAGGCGCCAGGGACTGCAGCTAAGTCGTATGACTTGCACCTGACTTCCTCATATAAGCCACAACCATCATGAGAGCTGCGCAGGTGTACCAGGATACTGGTGAATCCATTTTGATGGAGATATGCCCCTGCTGCCCTGATTAGCTGAAGCTCCGTGCCTGGTGAGGTGGCGTGGCCTGCTGTGCGTGGATGGGAACTGAGAGTATAAAAGAGTGAGAGGCCCAGGGTTCGGGGGAGATATAAACAAGGGAGATATAAACAAGAAGAAAGATGAAGACTGAATAAACGTGTGCAGAAGGATCCTGTTGCAGCGTCGTTCTTCCTGGCCAGTTGGGCGCGTGCAAGACTTAGGTGAATGTGTGATGGTCAGAGGATAATTCTCAGGATTGGCTCTCTCCTCCCACCACGTGGGTTCTGATGTGTTAGAATAGCGGCTCACATCTAAACATAGCACACCAGGCCAAAACAGTTCCACAAGTAAGAGGTTTATTGGGAGAGAGAGGGACAAGGTGGTGGTGGAAAGAGAGGAGAGAGAGAGAGAGAGAGAGAGAGAGAGAGAGAGAGAGAGAGAGAGAGAGAGAGATTCCTCTTATATAGATAGATATGGGTGGTGACATGGTCACAGGTAAAGGTGGAAGCTGAGCCCATTAGATTCTGGGAATATGGTGGCTGTTGTCTTGGCAACTAGGTGTGTAAGTTGCGCTGTCGCCTATGTGTTGCCACAGGTTTCAGAGGACCTGGTACCCACAGGTTCCAGGGATGGAAGTCAGGTCATCAGACTTGGCAGGCTTGGGGTCAAGCGCCTGATGAGCCATCTCTCAGGTCCTGGGGTCTTTGCTTTGAAATCTGTCTAACCGAATTCTCACAAGAACCCTGTGACTGTGTGGTGTGTGTCCTCCCTTTACAGATGAGCGAATTCCTGCATAGCTCCCCTTAACACCCAGTATGTTTATCACAGTTCCAAGATTCACATAGATTTCATGGAGATTTAACAAAAGAAAATTATCTTTAAGTATTGTCCAGAATAAGAACTTTCTAAGTTCAAGGAGCATTGATCACTTGCTCATTTTGAGACGTGAGAAGAATGTTCAAAGAAGAGCTTTATATGAGGCCTATTCAGACTTTCTATAGGGAAGAGGTTCAAAAATCCTCCTGTAGTGAGCTATCCTGGGCTGTTCCAGTTTTCACAATTAGAAGAACATTATCAGTGCTAGGAAGCAGAATATCATTGAAAATACAAGGTAAAGCAAGAGGCCTGGAGATTATGAGGTTTCTGAAGTATAGGGAAGTATAGAGAAGTATAGTATAGCTCTTATGTTAGACATAAGCGTCTAACAGATTCCAGTTCTTTCAGACCCTCGGTCTGCTGGAGGCTTCATTGCAAAGTTTACACCCTTTAGTGGAAAAATTAATTTCCCTTTCACAAGTTCCACTCACATTTTGTTGCTAATAAAACCAGGGATGTAAATACTATTAAGTACAGAACAGCCTGCTGTGTAATTGTTTCACAGCAATTACAGATAATGTTGAGCCATTCGACGAGCAGAAACAGTTTCTTCCAAGACACCAGTTCCCTGTACCTTGAAATTTTATTAGCCTAAGACTTTCATACACCATATGTTAGAATATGAGACTAGCTGCAATTGAACAAACAACTTTCTGATATATAAGTGAATGATAACCTGATTTTAAATGTGTTTATCTAATGAGATAGTAACCGTAATTTACGGCACATATAAAAACCCCCACTGTTACTCCTGGTGCACCTTTTGCCTAAAAAGGGTGATGCAGGGAGATATGCTAATGATGATCGTCTTGGATTTTACCAAGTCAGTAATAAAATTTGCATTTGATATTGTGCACAGTAAACCGGGTTATTAGCCTTGAAAATGAGTCTCATAAAATTTAAATATAGGCTTAAATCATATTAACTGTCGTGTAGGTTTTTCTGAGAGACTTTAGAGGGTTGTGCTGTTTTTGTAGTGTAAGGAATGCAGATGTTAGTGTGGCTCCAAGGAGGCCCCCAAAAGGATAGCAACAAGAGCTTGAAAGATGCTTTAGAAAAGCATGCCTGACTGTGCTCCGGGCTTTGAGAACCTGGGTCAAGTGCCTGTAGATCAGGGAGGCTGGAGCTAGGCGGTTCCAAAGAAGTGGTTCCAAGGGTGCCTCCTGAAGATCTTGCAATCAATCCCTGAACCAAGGCAACTTGGATCATCAGTAACAGGACTTGAAACTTCCTCTGGTCCTCTTGAAAACTGTGGACCGAGTGGTCACAGTTTCTCCAGTAACTTTCTGTTGCAAGGTCTCTTTTCCTCAGTTGCTGTAAATTCATAAACACTTCCCTAACCAGAAAGACATTAACTCAGGGATGTAGACACCACGTTGCTGCTTCTGTAATGAGCTGTTTTCCTGCACGGGTACCTTTCTATTAGGTCTCCTAACTCTCCAGTTGTTCAGTCTTGGGCTCCTTGGAGATCCCTTCCTCTGCCCCTCAGAATAGAGTCCCCCATAATGTTCATCGTTCGTGGGTGTCGGATGCTCCTTGGATGTTCTCATTAACTCCTCCTACTCAATGCTAAGTCTGTGGGGGACTCAAACATCTCCTTATCGTGCACATGATTTTCTAAACAAACTTCTCTGATCCCCAGAAGTTTTAGATAATCATAGAGACCTGTCTGTCTTTGCCTCCCAAGTGCTGGGATTAAGGTCATGCACTGCCACCACCCAGACTCTTTAAGAGTCCTACTTTGTGCTCAGGATAAGCAAACTAGTGTCTGTGGCCAAATCTAGCCACTGCCTGCTTCGGTAGAGTTTGCAAACTAAGAAAAGTTTTCACATTTTTAAATGTGAAAATATTTCAGGGCCGCAGAGATGTCTCAGCAGTTAAGAACACTCAGTGATCCTGCAGAGGGCCTGGATTCTGCTCCCAGCACACCCTTCTGGCAGCTCACTCCCCTTCCAGAGGATGTGATGCCCTCTTCCGGCCTCTGCAGGCATCAGGCAGGCAAACAAACAAACAAACAAACAAACAAATAAAAGCCAAAAAGAAAAAAACAAATACCCATACACACAAAATAAAAATGAACACATGTTTAAATATGAACTGTAAAAACAAATAAATATAAAAGAAAGACAATTAGCCTTTCATTGAAAACAGCTACTTGAAGCATTTGGAAAGACCGCTCTCACCCAGTAACACAAAATATTTGCCTTCTGGTCATTAACAGAACAAGTTTTTCGACTCTAGCTTTGTATGATTTGTAAGCATCCTGACTTCTCTATCACCTACACTTGAGCATCTTAATATTTTTTGTTTACACAATAGGTATGGGCTTCCGTCTCCCCTTTGCCAGTCAGAACTGCTTCTGTAATATCTGATTAAATATCTAGCCTGGCTTTTCTCAGCAGAGTGAATTCTTTCTTTTCCAGCATTGACTGCACATGCAGGGATACTATCCATTCTTCAGTCCCAGCGGGTATCCAGCAAGCATTCGTTCCCTGAATGAACCTGAGAGGCAAGTTCATGCATCGACCTTCAAGGATCACACGCTATTCTGTTACACGCTGCTTTCTGAATGTGAGTTCCTTGATTATATGCTTCATTTCTCTGTCTCTAGCATCTAACACAGTATGGCACATGCTGAATTGTAAATCACTGACTAGTTACATGTCTTTAATAACAGTAAACCCACTGCTCAGTTAATCCAATATACTCTGGATGCTCAAGAGATGAGAATGGTTCACTGTAACTGGTTAAAATAACTTAGAATGTCCTGTAAAAAGTAGAGTTTAATCTCTTAGCCATTCTTCCTGCAATTCCAGACACTACCAGCAGGGGTCAGTCGGAGATTCTTTAGAACATCATCTGTAAGTTTAAGTACTAATTAACTCTACATGTTATCTGTACTTAAAACACCTTATCAGAATAATAAGATAAAAAAGTAACAGTTACACAATATTCAAGCTCCATTCGCTACAATCAACATGAGATTCTTTCAATACGACCCTTTAAATAAGTTTAGCAAGCAAATGCTAGCTGAATGTCTATTCATGCCTTATACTTCTGTAGGAGCTACAGAGCAAAGATTCCCTTCAAGGATGTCAATAAATACTTCCTTTAGATCTAGTCGTCCCTTCGACTAGAGGAGACTTTAAGAAGCTCTCATCGCTAACTGGTTTCTGGATCCCCTGTGCCCAACCATCAGAAAGCCTTTAGTTCTTTCCTTCTAAATATTAGGACAGAGATGGATTCTTTAAAATCTCTACTTTTCCCCCCTCTCTCTGTAATCTTGTCCAAATCTTGCAATAGAAAAGATTCACAGAGAAAGGATTTTAAAAATCGGGAAAGCACCGAGGAGGGTGGCAAGAGTGGTTTAGGAGGCTCTGAGGAACGATGTGTTGTGCATAGGCTACCCTTTAGCTGATCCACTAGATCTGCCTGACTTTGCAGTCATGGGTAAATAGGCTTCACCTATTGCCAGTCCCTTCTCTGTGAACAAAGAGTACCTTCCCTGAGGGCAGCATGTATTCTGGCTCCAAAGCCACACTCTGAGACATGTTTCTCTCTGTCTTCAAAACACATCCCCACTAATTTTTTTTTCTTTTAGAAAATGGCACATTTTTGCACAGACTCTAACTTTACTAGAGGTCAGGATAAAAGCCTTCCTATTTTTGGGAATCTCTCATGATTGACCCAAAGGACCAATCTCAATTCTTTCTATGCCCTCACACCTTTATTTTAACCCAAAGAGGTTCTAAACTGTCTGTTTATCAACAGATTGAGTTCATTGCTCAGTGGGAATGTGGTAGTTAACCATTTAATGGCAAATGAGGTTGTGGTTTAATGCTATCATTTTTCCCGTAGAATCATGCAATTTTGAATATTTTTGAGCCAAGTGGATGAGTGATTTTCTGTATTTTACTTACATCTTTCCTTATTGTTCTGCCTTTTATTTGGAAACAGTGATTGCTTTCTGCCATTTGCTTAATGAGTTTGACGTCATCCCGTTGGGCATCAGATTAGAGTCATAAAAGGAACAAAAAGTCACATTGCTCTATTTCTAGTGCTATAAACAAAATTGCATGAAAACGAAGGCCAAAAAAATAAGTATTTGAAAATGCAAATGCTTTTCAGAATGAAAACCAAATTCCAGAGATGCTGCTCTGTTCTTTCCAATTTGTGTCATTAAATTTTGATTCTGTAGGAAAAGAGTAGACTGAAGTAGACAACAACAGACAACTGCTTTATAGCCCGTTAGTGTCAACGTTCCCTGCCTGCATGCACGTCCTCCCAAATATGGGAATTAATTATCACAGACTGTGGGCCAAGCAGATGGGCAACTCTGATAAAGGAATAAAACTTTGGGGTGAACAAATAGATGTGACAAACCACTTTACTGTAAGACATCCCCTGCAAATAATGCCGTTCAATAGACTCCTCATAGGATGGTTCTGTGGCTATTGGACGAATAAACAGAGACTGAGCCATCCCATGATCAAGGCTCTGGCATACCACACCATAGTGATGTGCCTGCCATTATGTTGCAATTCTTCTACGCCCTAAACTTCTAGCATTACAGCTGGCCTCTCGGGTCTGTGCTTCCCACCTCTCTGAATTCTGCATCTGTGGATTCAATCAACTGCTAACGAAAAATGTTGGGGAGGGGAAAAAAATCTATCTATACTGAAAAAGTGCATCGTTCCTGTTACTATTGCCTGTATATTACTTCCATGGCAATTACATTATATTACATATGGTCAGTAATCTAGAGACGATTGAAAGTATTCGAGGGGATGTGTGTAAGTTCTAAGTAAGTACTGCATTATTTCACACAAGGAACCTGGCTATCACTGGTTTTGGTGCACTGAAGTGGCCCTAAAACCAATCCTGCACCCAGAGGGATGACTCTAACTAAGAGTGTGAACAGAGCATAAATGCTGTTCCATTTGTGTGTGCAACAACCCATACAAACAACATCATCATCCTCAGAGAGAAAGTCCTGTGAGAGTATGGAACAGGCAGCAGCTTCTTTGACCCAGTTGTCTGCAGGTGGACTCAGACTTGGATCCTGTTGCCCGAGTGTAAAGCCACTGTTTCCTGAGTTGGTGTGTGGCCTAGCCTTCTCCTGCCCCTGGATTTCTGGGTGGGTTGGCCAAGGGAGGATACTGGGGAAACCAGAGAATAAGAAACGAATAGAGTTGAGGCCTTCATTACAATGGTTTGCTTTCCCCTGAGGGCATTCTGAGGGCACCCATTCTGTTAGGTGTCTGTCTCCCCCACCCTCAACCTCTGGTAACCTTTCCTTTGCCTCCTCTGACCATTAAACAGGGGCCCAGATGTCACTACTTCTCCCTGGGTATTGCCATACCCATTGTTTTCTCCAGCTTTACCCATACTTCTGCTAATTGCCCCCTTTAAAACTCTCTTCACATTTCCCTGTTGACCTATGCAAGTCTTTCCTAATAGACCCTGTTGATGGTCTGTTGGAGACATTTGGATACAATGGTAGGTACTGAGGTGAAGACTCCTTGAAACTACCATCTTCCTGATCAAAATCCAACAGGATTAATATCAGAAAATATCAAATACAAAAACAAATAGACTTCACTTTTGATATGTATAGCTTATGAGCTGTCAACTTCCTTCTTCCCCCTTTTGCCTCCCATCAGGTGAAAGGCTGGGTGCCTCCTTCCTTGTTTCAAATCACACAAATACTGGCTGCTGAACATTCCACCGACTCCACCCCAAGCCATGACAAAGCTACAAGGCTGAGCCAGTATCCCTTCTCTATTGTAATGCTGCCTTTGGACCTGCTGGAAGTCTGTGCACTCCCTCCAGAAAACCTCCTTATGTGAATCGTAAGCTCTGGTTGCCCCCTGCATGCACATGTGGCCTCACAAGTCTTTCTACCAGAGCAAAATTTAGAAGGACCGAATCCGTTGTATCTCCGTGGCATGACTTGTTCATCAATTCACTATGAGTGAAGTGTCACTGAATTTGCACACATGCAATGCACAGATAGCCAGCAGAAGGGACACAAGTGAGAGCTGCCAGTGCCCTGCCATCCCAGATGGGCTGTGTGTAGTCTGCTGATACCTCTCAGAGTAAGGTATGGGTGACCTAAGAGATGAATCAAAGAAGCATCAACCATAGGAGAATATTCTCACTGTTGAATCTGTGTTTGAGAACATCTCCAAAAACATGAAAACCACCACATTGACAAATTGCTGTTTGTTTTCCTTGCTTGCTTATATTTAAATGTGTGTAAACTAACTTAAGTAAAAGAGCTGGGAGAAGGGACTGCGGGGGTTAAAACTGTGCCAGGCCTCACTAGGAACCCTGCCATCTCCCCTCTTACAGATTCTTCATCTATGCAATAGACTAGGAAAATCACCAAATTGCTTCCTACTTGAAGACTGATTCCTTTGACTGAAGCACCTACTCAGGCGGTTGCTGCCATAGTTCCTACTAGTGTTCCCTAGGGAGTTTTACAAGCTACTTCTGCCAGAAGACCTGGCTACACTCACCTCTTAACCACACTGTGCTATGATGGCTCAAGAAACTCTGAGACTCTGGGTTATATCCTTTAGTTTTACGTGTGTGTGTGTGTGTGTGTGTGTGTGTGTGTGTGTGTGTGTCTGTGTGTGTGTGTGTGTCTGTGTGTGTGTGTCTGTGTGTCTCTGTGTGTGTGTCTGTGTGTGTGTGTCTGTGTGTCTCTGTGTGTGTGTCTGTGTGTGTGTGTGTATGCAGTAATTTCCAATCCCAGGAAGCCCGTATAAAAACCACACAGTCAAGTTAATATATTTATAAGCTATGTGCCTAGATTGGGCAGATCTAACACTATACTAACTTATTCCCCAGCTATCAGACCCTTGTTACTTGTGGTTTCTCATGGTTCTGTTCCATCTTGGTTTCCTTCTCCTCTTCTTCCATCCTCTTTTCTTCCCTTCTTGTTCTCCTCTCTCTATCTGTCCCCCTTTAAAGACCTTCTGTCCTACCTTTCCCCTCCACTGCCCAATCACAGGCTTTAGCCTTTATTGACCACTTAAAATGAGAAGATTCACATGAGATCACCTGAGTACCTGATCAACTGCTCATCAGAGGCAAACCCTCTTGAGAAAGCAGAATTAACATCAGCATACAAACAACATCAGGACAATCCACAACAACCTATATATCAGCTACCCAGGCAGATTTTAATTTCAAATAATAGAGAAAACTTTTAAGTATAATTGTGCACTACACAATATTTTTGCATACTGTCTTTCCATAATTTCCTTCAGGATTGAGCATAGAGCCAGTACATCATGGATGCTCAGAAAATGTTTACTGAATACACGAGTGTAAGGCTGGTAAGATGCCGAATTAAAAGGGATAGCTTATAGGGACATACAAGCAACATGTCTCATTAAGGAACATCCATGAGCAGCAACCTGGGTAGCAATTAATAGAAGTGAATAAATGTTGCCAAATAGATGAAAATGGAAAGAACCAATTATGTGCCTTTTCAAGAACAAGCTCGGTGACTTAATGGTGATAAAGAGAACTTTGTTCTAGATATACCATGTGATGATGTTACAAATACTCAAGCATTTTCTCCCCAAATGAGAGTTGGACAGATGGCTAGCTCCCCATGTGTGTTTGTCTGCATGTAACCATGCTTTACTGTGTTCATGTAAACACAAGTAAACCGTGAATGAGCCGGACAGAGCAGACTGGAGGAAGTGAGTGGACAGTGGCTTCCCTTCATCCCTCTGTCCTGATTGTGGATGCTGCACGACCAGCTGCCTCAAACTCCTGATGTCTTGACCCTTCTGCCATGACAGACTGTAACTTGAATCATGAATCAAATAAACTCTTTCTCTCTTAAGCTGCTTTTGCCAAGATATTTTATCAGAGCAACTGGAAAAGGAACTAAGTTCAAACTGCAAAGGTGGACATCCAACAACAAATGTGCACTCCAGAGAAGCTGAGGGCTATGTGGCTCTCAGTTCATGAAGCTGGAAGCCCTATGAGCTGCAATCTGATGCTGGAAGCCTAGAAGTTCCCTGGAAAGTCACCGGTGTTCCGTTGCCACTAAAAAGTCAGGGTCTGGATTTAAATGCCTTAGAAGATGGCTGAGCAGCAATGGGTTCTCCTCGTCAGAAGAAGTGTGGAAGACAGAGGCACACACAGTTCCCCTGGACCTCTTTATATCTGGGTTACCCATTAAGATGCCTGCTTTGAGGTACGCTCACTTCCACCACTTAGTTAATCCTCTTTGGAAATGCTCTTCTGGGTGATGCTAAATCCTGTCTAATTGATAGTCAAGAGTGATCATTACGGTGGTTTCTAATAAGAATGGCATCCATAATCCTAGAACTAGCTTATAGGATATTATACTAGGTAGTTTTATGTTAACTTGACATAAGCTAAAGTTACCTGAAAGGAGGGAACCTCAGTTAAGAATATTCCTTCCGAAGGGCTGTCCAGTGACAGGCTCAACTTGGGATCCATTCCAGGCACAGGCACCAAACTCCGCCATGACACTATTATTGACGCCATGTTGAGCTTCCAGACAGGAATGGCTGTCCTCTGAAAGGCTCTACCAGCAGCTGAGTGAAACAGATGCAGATACTTACAGCCAACTATTGGACTGAGGTCGTCGGGGACCTCTGTAGGAAGAGTTAGGGGAGAGACTGAAGGAGCTAAAGGGGATGGCAACCTCATTGGAGGACCAACAGTGTCAACTAACCTAAACCCTGGGAGCTCCCTGAGACTAAGCCAACAATCAAAGACCATACAAAAGCTAACCCCAGGCACATTTGTAGCAGAGAACTGTCTTGTCTGGCCTCAGTTGGAGAGGCTGCACCTAATCCTGTAGAGACTTGATGCCCCAGGGAAGGAAGGATGTTTGGAGGAGCAAAGAGGAGGGGCACACTCTCAGAGTTTACAAAGGGAAGAGGGAATGGAATGAAAAACTCTGGGAGGCAGGACTGGGAGGGGGCAACATCTGGAATGTAAATAAATAAAATAATTAGTTTTAAAAACATATATGCCCTTATAAGGTTGGGCTATAGGCAACCCTGCAGGGCATTTTTTAAAATTACTGATCGATGGGAAGGGCCCAGACCACTGTGAGTGGCACCATCCCAGGGCTGGTGGTCCTGGGCTCTATAAGAAAGCAGGTTGAGCAAGTCATAATGAGCAAGCCAGCTTGATTTGTGGAAAGATACTGCGTAAATTTGGTTTTGTCATGGAATATCTTCGTTTCTCCATCTATGGTAATTGAGAGTTTTGCTTGGTATAGTAGCCTGGGCTGGCATTTGTGTTCTCTTTGGGTATGTATGACATCTGCCCAAGATCTTCTAGCTTTCATTGTCTCTGGTGAGAAGTCTAGTGTAATTCTGATAGGTCTACCTTCATATGTTACTTGACATTTTTTCCTTACTGCTTTTAATATTCTTTCTTTGTTTTGTGCATTTGGTGTCTTTAATATTATGTGATAGGAGGAATTTATTTTCTGGTCCAATTTTTGGAATTCTGTAGGCTTCTTGCATGTGTATGTGCATCTCTTTCTTTAGGTTAGGCAAGTTTTCTTCTATAATTTTGTTGACAGTATTTACTGGCCCTTTAAGTTGGGAATCTTCACTCTCTTCTATACCTATTACCCTTAGGTTTGATCTTCTCATTGTGTCCTGGATTTCCTGGATGTTTTGGGTTAGGATCTTTTTGCATTTTGCATTTTCTTTGACTGTTGTGTCAATGTTTTCTATGGAATCTTCTGCACCTGAGATTCTCTCTTCAGTCTCTTGTATTCTGTTGGTGATGCTTGCATCTATGACGCCTGATCTCTTTCCTAGATTTTCTAACTCCAGGGTTTTCTCCCTTTGTGATTTCTTTATTGTTTCTCTTTCCATTTTAAGATCCTGGATCTTTTGTTTTGTTCAATTCCTTCACCTGTTTGGTTGTGCTTTCCTGTAATTCTTTAAGGGATTTTTATTTTTCCTCTTTAAGGGCTTCTAGTGGTTTACCTGTGTTTTCCTGTATTTCTTTAAGGGAGTTATTTGTGTTCTTCTTAAAGTCCCCTATCATCATCACAAGATGTGGTTTTAAATCAGAGTCTTGCTTTTCTGGTGTGTTGGGGTATCCAGGGTTCACTGCGGTGGGAGAACTGGGTTATAGTAATGCTAAGTAGTCTTGGTTTCTGTTGCTTATGTTCTTACCTCTTGGTTATCTCTGGTGTTAGCTGGTTTTGCTGTCTCTGACTGTGGCTTGTTTCTCCCGAAAGCCTGTGTGTCAGTACGCCTGGGAGACCAGTTCTCTCTGGGAGGAATTTGGTCATGGAGAGCTGTGACACAGGGTCATCTCCTGGACACAGACAGAAACTGGGAGGTCACCGGCTGCTCCTTAGTTCCTGTGTCCTGATGGCTCTGTGAGGGTCCCTCTTGGGCCAGGAATTTGAGCAAAAGTTGTGGTCTTACCTGTGCTCTCAGGTATGTTAGCCCTCCTGGGAGACCAGCTCTCTCCCAGCAGTGTTTGGGTATGGAGAGCTGTAGCACAGGATCAGTTCTGGGCATAAATGGAAACTGGAAGGTTGTATTCTTAATATTATGTAATATTACTGTAGTGAGTATGTGTATAATTGCCACTTCTCTACTGCTTATTTAGTATTTTGATATTAAGACTATTTATTGAGAAGGATAAATTCAATGTAGTATTCAATGATGATCATAGCTAGTTCAACTAACTCACTAAAATATTTACTGAGTATCGACTGAGACCAGCACTATCATTCTATTTGAGTATTAACTACTAGTGAAATGCGTCACTTTTTACTTTAAAAATATATTAGTAACCTGGAAGGATTTTTTTTTATCTCTATAGAACAAAAACATATTGCACTTGACAAAGTAAAATTAAGAACAAAAACTGAAATAAGCCAGGCAGTGGTGGCACACGCCTTTAATCCCAGCACTTGGGAGGCAGAGGCAGGCGGATTTCTGAGTTCGAGGCCAGCCTGGTATACAAAGTGAGTTTCAGGACAGCCAGGGCTATACAGAGAAACCCTGTCTCGAAAAAACCAAACCCCCCAAAAAAAAAAAAATTTAAAAAACTGAAACAAGTAAAGTAATCTAAGGTACCTTGATCATAAATATGAATTATTTTTTAAAGTTACTGTAAACAAGCCATATCTCAAAGTATATAACGACAGCTAAAGCGTGTATCAGTCTTACCCCAGTGGCAGTAAGTAGCGGCTATTTGCTGAAGTTCTGACTGTTTGCATCTAGTCTTTTTTCTCCTAGCATATAATCCTCTCTCTCAATCCCTTGTACTCAGATATTTGCACACAAGGAACTTACACGGATGTGAAAATTCCTGTCTAGTACAAGCTCTGCACATTACTCTTCAATAGCCTAGCACCCTTTCCAGGGAGTTGTCTGTAAACCCTGGAGAGAGCCAACCTTGAATTGATAAGGCCAGCCACTTTTCTGCTAATAGGATGACAACAGTGGCTGTGAATACGGATAAGCTAGTTGATGTGTTTATAGTTTCAAACCAGAGGTCTAGAGAAAAGAAATTTCTGCAATGATTTCTCCAAAATAAAAATGAAATTAAAATGAATCTTCCTTCTGAGTGGATAGATGGAGGAAACTGATAAACTCTGGAAATAATTGTATGGGGGGCGGGGCCCACTGGGGTATTGTGTATTCAGGAGTCATGCTATGATTCTGCCTGGGCACCTCCTCACCCCTATACTGCTATAACTTCGTTTCTCTCTTTACAAATTCCTCAGTGTCTCTACTAAATTTATAAAGTAGAACTCAGTTTTTTGTATCTTGTACTTGGGGCTCTTTGCAAATGGCCCCTGGGGACTTCTCCACTCTACTTTCCCACACAGACATTTGTCTCTACCACAGAATGAATAACCCAGAGATGGGTCAAACCCTCTCATATACACTGCTGCACAAGCTTGAGGTGTTCTTCCTCTCATTGTATCTCAAAGCCTCAGAGCTTCCTTCACATTCCATATTCTTTAGGGAAAATATAAAACACCCTACCCTTTTCCCTGCCTCTACATTCTGTTCCTATGTTCCTACAATTCCAGAGGGATGTGGCATTTGTGAGACAACTCTAATTGCTAATTGCTGTGTAAAACCATTCCTGGTGAGAGGTAAACAAACATCTACTTACTCCAGATAGAGAACTAACATAAGGCAAAATAAAGGATACTTTCAGAGTCCACCTTGGCAAACCAATGAGTTTTCTTGGGGTTACTTAAGGAGAAGAAACAACCCAAAGACAGGTGCATCAGCAAAACTCACCACACGTGGGCAACCCCTTGTGAAAGCTGGAAACCTAGAGCACAGTATATAACAGGTCGGGGTGGGGTCCTTTCCAGCTGCTTTGAGCCTTTACCAGGAATTTTGCTGCTCTCTGCTTTGTCCACACCAGTGGTCCTCAACCTGTGAGTCGTGACTCCTTTCGCAAACTTCTACCTCTAGAAATATTGACATATGATTCATAACAGTAGCAGAATTAGAGTTGTGAAGTAGCAGTAAAAATAATTTTATGGTTGAGGGTCACCAGTTACATGAGGGCTTGCAGCATTAGAAAAGTTGAGAGCTACTGTTCTATGCAGCACAGCTGGTTTCTGCTTTTCCCAGGCAGCCCAGCGGGCCTGTTGCTTCCTGGCAGTTGGACTGGGCTGAGCCTCTTCTAGGACGCTCAGTTTGTATGAACGTTTCTCAGTCTTTACTGATAATATTTGCTTTGGATGGAAGAGCCCAGTAACCTGGTCATTTTCAAGGGCCTCCTGAAGCCATTTTAAGTTTTTACCTCCAGACCTCCTGCTTTTCCATACCCCAAGTTTCAGTGAACACCCTCCAAGATGCAAGGTTTTAATCTCAGAAGGAACCAGAACAGGATACTGTTCAATTCATGATGCTTGTCAAGTTTCAGATGACTATGATTTGCTAAGTTTATACTTTCTCAGGAGTGCTCTTCTCAGCCCTCAGGAGAACCAGTGTGCATGTACAATGTGCATATGTGGGGTGTGTGTGTGTGTCTAGGGGTGTGTGCCTGTGTGTATGTATGTGTGTGTATGTGTGTGTGTGTGTGTATATGTGTGTGTGGTGTATATGTGTGTGCATATTATTGGAGTGTGTGTGTGTGTGTGTGTGTTTGTGGTATGAAGGTGTGTATGTATGTGTGGTGTGTGTTGGAAATTGGTGCTAATTCTTTGACTCTGTATGTACAGACACTGAAGGTCCTTGTCCCCAATTGTTTTTGGTATATCAATAAAGATGCCAGCGGCCAATGGTTGGGCACAGGACAGGCATACTTAGAGTTGCACAGGTAGAACCCAGAGAAATCACCATATCTGGGGGAGAGAGACTGAGCAGACTCAAAGGTGTCGGGAAGAGAATCCAAAATGTAGGCAGAAAGGGAAAGCAGCCCACAGAAGAGCAGACAAGAAGGGGTTTGGGGCAGCAAAGACCAATGGGCGTCACAGAAGGCAACTGGGCAGCAAAGTTAAAGGTAGATTTGGAAGCTGTTTAGCCAGGAGGACTGTAGGAGGGAAGGGCACACACTAGCTGTGGGAGGCTTAGAAGTGCCCAGCCACTGGGCCAGTAAGGCAAGTTAAAGATAAGCTAATGTGTGTGTGTGTGTGTGTGTGTGTGTGTGTGTGTGTGTGTGTGTGTGCCTTTCATTCAATGACCCAGAGACCCGGGGCAGGTGTAGGTGTCTGGTAGTGCGGCCCACCTAGGAGCATAAAGTGGGGTTGGTAAAAGTACATGCTACAGATATGTGTATAGTGTATGTGTGTGTGTGTGTGTGTGTGTGTGTGTGTGTGTGTGTGTGTGTGTGTGAGAGAGAGAGAGAGAGAGAGAGAGAGAGAGAGAGATGGATGTGAGTGAGGGGGTGGTATGTGTCAGGGTTATGTATGAGTGTGGGGTGTTTGTGTGGGGACTGCATAGTAGATTTGTGTGTGGTGTCTATGGTGCTGTGTGTGTGTGTGTGTGTGTGTGTGTGTGTGTGTTGCTAAGAGTATGGTGGTATATGTGAAATGTGGTGTGTGTGTGTGTAGGCTGGTGTATCCAATCTTGATGTCTCTATGGCCTGGCCTCCTGGCCTTTCTAGAGCTCCCTGAGAGGGTAGCATCCCATGATCTGAATAGTATAGAATGTTTCGTATGTTTTGTGAGCAGAGCCACCACCTTCTTGACTTTGAACTGTTTCTCTAAATGACTATAACAGCCATTCACATTTTCTCTTGCTAAAAGAATAGATAGAGCTCTGTCTAAAACAATCATCAATTAGAAACTGAAAGCTGCCTGCCCCCTGTGTTGCCTGGTCTCTAAGAGCAGGCAGTGCTACAGCCTTTGGCACATAGCCCCAAATCCCTTTATGATGGCTAGGTAAGGTCAAAGACAGCTGTATACAAAAAGGATCCCAAAGAAACTGAACTTGGAACTTCCCTAGGTGCTGGGCTTTATTAGAAGTAAGGAGGAAATAGTATTTGATTTTATTGGCTTGCCAGGATGAGGGGATGGCCACCTCTTTCAAATTACACCTAATATTTACCCACTAAAATATTTATCACACTCTGCTCTACAGCATTGATATCTTCTATTTCTTGTGGTCCCTGGATTTGGCTAAAGCAGTGCAGGATGATGTCTGATCTGCCTCTGCTATAGCTGCTTATCCTTGGGCTGATTTAAATAATTTAGATAAGAGGACTGGCATCTTACAGCTTAGGGCTCTATAATTGGTCTTTGCCTTGTCAGCGAGGATAATACCTACAAAGGCATGCAGAGTCATTCTAAAATGCAATTGTGTGTGTGTGTGTGTGTGTGTGTGTGTGTACAGAGGCTGCCACTAAAGGAGAAGTCAGAGATGGGGGATCTCTTCACTATTCCCCCTCTTCTCTCTTCCTACTCCTGAAGTAGGCTGGATGGGACACACTGGTTTCTACAATTCCAAAGCCCTGACACTGCTGCTTCCCACAAGTGCATCCTGGCTTTGAGGCTGACCTGGAATGGCATTAGAGCCTCCCTACTCTTCCTGGGCATCCATTTTGGAGTCGTTGCCAGCAAGGGGTTAATTTGAGCCTGTGCACACAATACTAGAGGCATCCGCATGGAGGCCTACAGTTGCTGCATAGGCACATTTGGCCCACGTTTCCAAAGAGGCTGTAGCTGTTACTGCAGAGAGCACACTGCCTGCCACTGCTGGACCATTAGTATGGAAATGAGGCATGTGTGTGACAGGTGGCCTTACAACCAACACAATTAACTTTCTCCATTAGCTGATGCTCTGACAAAACAGATGCAGCATCAATAAGGGCCCCCTCCCCCTCAGAAAAGGAGCGACACATTGCACAGCCCTTATTTATAAGGAGGGGTAACATAATTTCTTCTGTACACACCAAGCTGATGGCACTGGAGTTTGCTTTTGTCCTGTTGCAGTGGTTGTTTATATTTTTACGTTTGCCTAGCATTAATATTGCAGTGCCCCCACAGGCTAATTAGGGTTTCCCAAAGTTTTCAAAATCCAGGTCCTCTGGGTAAAAAGAAAGAAGTTGGGAAAAGCAAGCTCGGATCTTTGTTTGCAGGAAGGAAATACAGAGATCGTTTCTGACTTCGGGCTGCAAACGAGGGATTTTGCTTTTGCTATTTACTCTCTCCAGCAGCTCTGGATAATTGCCAGAATCTCAGAAGTGGGTATCTTAAGGAAAGAAAGGCCAGGAGAAAATGGAATGCTGTACTCTAAGAAGGCAAATGTTGTTGAAAATTTTAACAGTATTGTAGTAACAATAACAAAGAGAAATCTAATAAAAAATTCTGGAGCCTGAAACTTTTATTTGGAAGAGGTGTACAGTTTCTAATAACTCTCATCTTTTTAATCTAAGATAGCCAATGTGCTTGTCCAGTGTTTTAGTATTCATTTGGGTACGGAACTCTACTTCAACAGAAGCAAAATGTAACTCTGATAGTATTGCTGTCATTCAAAAAATAAATAAATAAAAAATTTACCTTTGCAGACCATTGTGTTTCATAAGGGAGAAAAATGCCTCTACACCCTGAAAACATATCACCTAAAAGATGTGAAATTCTTACATACTTCTCTTTTAGATCTACTATTATTTCTCTGGCTTTGCTGGCCTCACACATACTAGAACAGTCCTTTGGAAAAGACCTATTTTGCTTCATCCCAGAGATGCAAAGATGATTCAACATATATAAATCAATAAATGTAACCCTCTCTACTAACACACTGAAAGACAAAGATCACATGATCATATTATTAGATGCAGAAAAGGTCTTTGACAAAATCTGACATCTCCTCATGATAAAAGCCCTGGAGATATTAGGGATACAAGAAAAAAAGTCAACATAATAAAGGCAGTTTATTGTAAGCCCATAGTCACCATCAACTTAAATGGAGAGAAACTCAAAGCAATTCCAATAAAATCAGGAGCAAGACAAGGTTGTCCATCCACTCTCCATAACTATTCAATATAGCTAGTGAAGTCTTACAGCAGTAAGATAACTGAAGGAGACCAAGGTGATACAAAATGAAAAAAAAATCAAATTATCTTTGTTTTTCAGGTAATATGATCCATAAGTGACCCTAAAAATTTCACCAGGAAACTCCTACTTTCAGCAAAATAGCTGGATAAAATAACTCACAAATTTCAGTAGTCTTCTATTGAAATGACAGACTGAGAAAGAAATCAGGGAAGAACTTTTCACAAAAGCCTCAAAAAATATAAATTATCTTGAGGAAACTCTAAGTAAGCAACTGAAAGACTTGTATAACAAAAACTTTATGTTAATTAAAGAAGATATCAAAAGATGGAACGACCTCCCAGGTGTATGAATCAGTAGGATTAATATAGTAAAAATGGCCATACTACCACAAGTAATCTACAGATTCAGTGCAATCCCCTTCAAAACTCTAGCACGTTTCTTCACAGAACTTGAAAAGATAATTTTCAGTAGCATATGGAAACATACATGCACACACACACACACACACACACACACACAAAAGCAGGATAGCCAAAATTATCCTGAATCATAAAGAATCTGTTAGAGGTATCAGCAGACATGACTTCAAGATGTACTATAGAGCTATAACAATAAAAACAGTGTGGTATTGACACAATGTAGATACATCCATCAGTGGAATCAAATTGAAGACCCAGACATAAATCCAGGCACCTCTGGACCCCTGTGTTCTTTTATAAAGAAGCCATAAATGTACACTAGGGGCAAGAAAAAGACAACATCTTCAACAAATGATGTGGGTCAAACTGGATGGCTACATGTAAAAGAAACCAAACAGATCCATAATTACCACTCTGCACAAAACTCAGCTCCAAATGGATCAACATGAAGCCAGATACACTGAACCTGATAGAAGAGAAAGTACAGGATAGCCTAGAACTCCTTAGCACATGAGAAGATTTTCTGAACAGAATACCATTAGCATGGGCACTAAGATCAACAATTATAAGTAGGAACTTACAAAACTAAAATCCTTTTGTGTAGCAAAGTATACCATCACTTGAAGAAACAGCAGCCTCCAAAATGGAAAAAATAAATTACCAACTGTACGCCTAATAGATGTCTAATATCTAAAATATATAAAGAAATCAAGAAAACAGCCTGACTTTTAAAAAATGGGGTACAGATCTAAACAGAGAATTCTCAACAAAGGAAACTCAAGTGGTTGAGAAATACTTAACACTTTAAATATTTCTCTAATGTTTAACATCCTTAGCAATTAGAGAAATGTAAATCAAAACTACTTTGAGATCTCCTCATATACCGGTCATGGCTATCATGGCTAGTATCAGTAAAACAAATGACAGATCATGCTGGCAAGGATGTGGAGAAGAGGGATCGCTCATCCACTGCTGGAGGGAGGACAGACTTGTACATCCACTACAGAAACCAGTGTGGCAGTTCCTCAGGAGGATGAGATCAGTCTACCTCAGGATCCAACTGTAGTACTCCTGAACATTGTGGTGGGTTGACTAGGTATGGGTCCCATAGACTCATGCGTACCAATGCTTGGCCTACAGGGAGTGGCACTACTGGGAGGTGTGACCTTGTTGGAGTAGGTGTGGTCTTGTTGGAGGAATGTGTCACTGTGGGGGCAGGCTTTGAGTTCTCATATGCTGAGGCTATGGTCAGTGTGACACATAGTTTTCTTCAGCTGCCTGTGCATCAAGATATAGGATGTTTAGCATCTTCTCCAGAACCATGTCTGTCTGGATGCTGCCATGCTTCCCACCATGATGTTAGTGGACTAAACCTCTGAAACTATAAGCCAGTCCCATCAAATGTTTTTTGGTTTTTTTGTTTGTTTGTTTGTTTTTTTATAAAAGCTGACTTTGTCATGGTGTCTCTTCACAGCAAGGAAACTCAAACTAAGACAAGTGTACACCCAAAGGATGCTTCATCCTACCACAAAAACACCTGCTCAACAATATTCATTGCTGTTCTACTCATAAAAGCCAGAAATTTTGAACAATCTAGATGTCCCTCAACAGAAGAATGGATAAAGAAAATGTGGTACGCAATGTTCATTTCTATCCTATTCATAATATCTAGAAGTCATGGCATTTTCAGGTAAATAGGTGGGACTAGAAAAGGAAACCACCCCGAGTGAGATAAAAGAAAAAAAAAATCCTGAATGGAGTAATCCAGACCCAGAAAGTCAAGTTTATTATGTATTTGCTTATATGTGAAGTTTAGCTATAAATTCAATAATAACCAAACTACAGTCTGCAGAGCCACAGAAGTTAGCCATAGAGTAGGCGACCCAGGGGAGGGGTGCAGATAGATCTCCCTGGGAAAGGAGAATAGAATAGTTATGAATGGGGGAAGGGGGAGTGGCAGGATAAAGTTGGGAGGGGAAATGGAGAGTTGTCAGGGAAGGGAATATGGGGAGGAATAGCTAAAATTAAGAGTCATTTCAGGGATAATATGAAGACCTAATACAGAAGCTTGCTAAAAAATATATGGATATAAAGGCTGTCTACATGAAATGCCAAACAATGGGGGAGACAGCGCCACAACTGGACTTCTCTTATCAATGAAGTTTCCAGTACTGGCACTGGGGTACATATGATTGAGTTTGTCAACCAAAGCCATCCCAGAGTAACCTACAAAGCACCCAGAGCACTGCCAAGACTGGTGAGGAATTCTAGACTATCCACTTAAATGACAAGGCATGGAATAAATGGAATAAATGCTATTTTTGCTACATTTCTTCTTATCGCTGTTCTCTGAGACTTGCATTTCCTCATGCAAAACAAGGACTGTTTTTAGTACAGCCTTTTCATGCTTTAGGTGATAGACAGTTCATAGTGATAGCTTCTTGAGCAATTACGTAAAATATAAGGTTTCAGATCCAAGAAATAATATTGGTTCTGAGGGGAACAAGAACTCGTGGGCCAGATTTCACAAACTGTTGTGTTTGGTGATAAAATGGTGGGTCCGTTATTGTAATATGACATGCAAATAAATGATCAAAGTCACTGAGGGCAAAACTGAATCCCCTAAATAAGCCCTTCCATTGCACACAGTGTGTATTGTTATGGTGATTAGACAGAGCTCAGAATTGGAAGGGATTATATGATATTGTAGAGGGAAGGTCATTCATCTCCTTCTTCATGGCTCCGGCCCAGAATGCCTATTTCTGAAATAATCAAATGGTTTGCCTCCCTTACTTCAGTTTTCATAGTGCCCAGAAAGAAAATAGCTATATCTTTTCTTTTATTAATTGAACATGAAATACTTTATCATTTCACTAACAAAAATATAAAGGCTTGGTTCTCAACATTTTAAAAGAAAACACAAGTAAATAATCTCCAAAGTAGAATGGTGCTAAGTGGTAGAAAGCATACACCAAAGGTCACATGTTGCATGATTCATTTATATCCAATAGAATAGCACTGAGCTGAAGATGTGGCTCTAAGGAAGGCTACGTGCCCACCTTGTGTGTACAGTCCTGTCCCTCAGGGGCAGTAGGGTCAGAATCAGTGAGCCTAACAGACAGAGCAACTGCTGGTCATGCCAGGGCTAGTAGGAGAGAAGTAGAGAGTAACTGCCCCCCTGAGTGACAGAGTTTATTCTAAGTAATGGAAATGCTTTTTAAACCAGGCAGAAGTGGCTTTGCAATCTAAGTAGTTTGACCAGTCATTTAAAAACCCCAAGCATTAATTATACTAACAATTTTGTAAGATTTTATTTCCTAGAAACAGATTATAGTTTTCAGTACAACTAATTTCAGAGATGTTGTGTACAGTGCAGTAATACTTACCTAACCTGACTCATGAATATACACAACACATCATCTACAGTTCCACAAATACAACCCAGTGGATAGATATCTATCAAGCATCTTTCATTGGCAAGGAATTGCATCATCAATCCTGTAGATGACACAATAAGAAGGCAGGTGATGTAGAACAAAGGAAGAATGGGAAATGCTTTAAAATGACATGTGCTGCATATGTGTTCACAAACAAGGCATAGGAATGTCACGGTGGGCAAGTTGAAGATGGGACTGTCAGAATGTCACGGTGGGCGAGTGAAGATGGGACTATCAGAAAACATTTTTATTGCATTTCTGTTTATCTGTGGTGATGTATTCAATCTTTGTAAGTGCTTGATTTAACCATTCAGGTTTTGTCTATTATTCTTTACCATCAGTTAGTTACATATATTCTGTTCCCTACCTCAAGAGCTCCTGCTGTGTAGGTATCAGGGAGATGACTCTGAGCCCAGAGAAGTGTACTTATTCTTGAATGCAAAGCCTTGGGTTTACTAGCTAGTAATACATGCATCACTGAATCCTCATGGATGAAATCAGAACACTTTTGTGAATCTAGTATGGAGGATCACATCATAGAAGGAACATTAAAACATATGCAGATTTATCTTTGTCTTTCCTATAATCATTAATCACATGCAGAAAAAACATGCCATTAAAGCCAACAGATTTATAACTAACTGGTTCACACGTTTCAGCAAATTGGGAATGAGCTCAGAGTTTAAAGATGATGGGAATAGCATTGTACAGAAATTCCAGCAAGAATTCAACTGGAAATAAGTGTAACTGTGGCAAAATAGTATGGTCAGCATTTTAAGTCTAATGCCAGTACAGTAGGCACCATGTTGGTCCTTGGGGTTAAAGATCATAATCTGAAGATATTCATAATATGAAGATGTTCATCGCTCCAAACTTAAGGAAAACCACAGGAACTCTGAACTTCTAAACTCATTGGTTTGTAGTTTTCGTAGACGGAGGAGTTCAAATAATACTGGGTTTCCATAAATCAACATGCTCCAGGGTAAGAGACTCTTAAAAAGTAAGTTGGATAGTAAAGTATATGTGCACACACACACACACACACACACACACACACACACACACACACACACTCACACTCAGGAGTGGGGATGGAGAGAGAACATGTAAGGGAGACAACCATTACCTAGAAGATGAAGGTTTCTACCTCCACAACATCAAAAGATCATATTTAAAATGCTTGTTTATTAGAGTCAACGAGGCTGGACCCCTGGGAGCTCTCAGAAGCTGAGCCACCACCCAAAGAACATACAGGGGCTAGAGTGAGACCCCTGGCACATATGTAGTAGAGGTGCAACCCAGAGTCCATGTGGCCCCTCAACAACCAAAGTTGGGGCTGTCCCTAAAGCTGTAGGCTGACTGGGGAATCCAGTTTAGCAGGGCTGCCTCATCTGGCCTCAGTAGGAGAGGATGAGCCTAATCCTGCAGTCTTGCTGTATCAGGGCTGGGGGACACCTGGGTGGGCCCCCTCTGAGAGGAGAAAGGGGGGAGGATAGAAGGAAGGGACTCTGTGAGAAGGGGACTGGAGGGGGCAGCATTTAGAATGTAAACTAATTAATTTAGAAAAAAGAAAAACTGTTTATTTTTACCAATATGTGTTTAGCTAGCTGTGAAGGCGGGAAAGGCCAGCACCCTTCTGGCTTCACCTTCTTTCACAGTAAGCAAATCCAGTCTGTCCTAACCAAAGGCCTGTCCTCTCTTCCCTTCGTAAAAGGACTATATCTACTCTCAATCAAGTGTAACTTTAAAAAGTATATATGGCTAAATAAACATAACTTGATATTTATAAATATACGGTTCTAAGGTGCTGACTATATCCAAGCTATTAGACAGCCAACCTCCAGTATTTTCTCATTTTCCAAAGCACAAATTCTTCCCCTTTAACAGGTTCATACTCAACCCAGAACCTGGCAACTCCCGACCTGCTTTCTGATGCTATGAATTTGACTGACCAGTGTTCCTCACATGCATGGAATCATACACTATGTTTTAGTGATTGATTTATTTAATCTCCTTTAATATCTTCAAGATTTACACCAGCATAGCATGCACCCAGTACTCATTTTAAGGCCTGTGTAAACTCTGTCTTGCTGAATTGTTCATGCCCTGGGTCAATACTTAGGTGGCTTCTATCTTTTGTATGTTGTGAAAAATGCTCCTATACCCAGATGAATTCTATTCAGAATTCACTCTTGTTTGTTTGAGGCAGGCTATCTATAAAGCCCAGTTCCCTTGAACCCATTCCATTTCTTCATCTCCAAATGGCTGGGATTTCTGGGGCGTGCCACCACACCCAGCGACATCTAGTCTTGACTGCAGACAGAGTTGCTTGTTTTGTCCTTTGGTTGCAGTGCCTCTAAAGCTCTCTCGGCTTTAGAGGCACACTAAGCAAAGTACTGTGTAGAGATTAGATGTATCCCCTTCTTTTGTGTCCCAATCTTATCTCCCAGTATCTTATCTGGCAGTACAGGAGGGCGACTCTGCTGTCAGTCTGGCCTTCTCGGGTCCAGAGCAAGTTGCCCAGGAGTAGCCAACCTTCCTGCCGCTTTTATTTGCCTCCCTGCCCAAGGAAACATTCCCTTCTCCCCACACTGGGGAAGCATCAGGCGATGGTAGAGGAAACAAATCATTCTCTAGCAAAATCGATCCTCGTCCTACTACCATTAATGTTTCCAAGTTGGCAGAACACTCGACATCTTGGGCACTGCCGCGCTGGGCTTCACAGCCGCCCTGGGCTTCACAGCCATGGTAATGAGGTGCGGCTCCCGTGGGTCGGTTGGCATAACTCAACTGTGCTACTTTAACATGCATGACTCAATTACACAAGAGTTAGCTAATGAGCAATGGGAAGAAGTTACAGGTTAAAACAAATGGCGACTAAATGAATCAAGCATAGCCTTTCAGATGCCCACCGCTCAACAAAGACTTGGCACGACACTTTCTTCACTGGGTATGAATCATCCCGCTGAAAAGGGGAGACCAGGGCCACCTACGTTCAGAGTTTGTACAGTATGACCTCGAGGCCCGGTGTCTACCACAAGCTTCCTTGCAAAAGGCCAAGCCTGAAAGAATAAAGGGCTTACACATGGGCATTAAATAATTCTCTTAGAGATGCAAATTTCTAATTAGTTACTGTGGCAACTGGAGAGGCCGAGAAGTAAGCCCCTATCACAATGAACCTGAGAGTTTACTTTTTTGATTTACTACAGGCCTGCAAGAAGCAATGGGGAGGAAAATAAATATTGCTTTAACTGTGGACAGAATGAAGTGCAGCAAGTGGAGGGGTCCCATCCCCACCCCTACCCTGCCCCCTTTCTAATTTCTACAAGTCTAAGAAAGACATTAGGCTTCACGCACTGTCTTGTGCAAAGAGAAACAAACTTCTCAGTGGCTTTGAGAAATCATAGCTGCTGAAAACACGACCCAAATGTAAACACTGTTTCTTAACTTACTCTTGAGATTTTTACATCTTTAAGGAGAACAGAGCCTAAGATTGTTACCAAACATGATCTGAGGAGGAATGGTGTAATTTTTGCTTTAATGTGTATGACTGGTTTTTATTTTTTAAACATTATGTGCTACGCCCACTCCAGTCCGTGGCAATTATGCATAGTTTTTTAAACATTTTATTTAACATGAGGAAAGAAAAGTTTTATGTAGTTGGGATACTTATTCAATCAAGAGTAATCTAATTTCTAACTTTGAATAACATGAAAAGAAAAGACAAAGGCATTCCCAGAATGTTCTGGAGCCTTAAGAACTAAGATTAATTTTTATGAAAACATGATCTGAGAAAATTTACCCCAATAGAGTTTTTAGGACTAATTAGGTAAAGTTTAAGAAATACAGGGATAATATTTCCTCTAACTTCATTGACAAAAAAAAAAAAAAAAAAGAAAAGAAAGTGCTATCAACAAACCTGGGTATACATACCTTCTGCCTGCAGTTACATCTGTGATCTTTCCAAAATGCTGAGAGTCATATTTAAAGTTGCAGCATTTGCTCACTAACTCAAATACAGCCCAGGAGTCTTATAGTTGTGCTTTGCTTAGGTGGCGAATCTCCAAAGTTAGCAAAATGAAAGTTAGCTGAAATACTGAGTGTTCTGGAGGAAGCGAGAGAAGAAGGAAACCCCTGTGCTCTTTAAAATCTCTTCCCAACTCCCTGCACTGGAAAATCTCCCACCCCCACTCACTTTCCCCCCAGGCTCTAAGCCTTTCCAGCCCCACTGTTCTGGGTTCCTATTCTCTAGTACCTACTGCGTGCTACTATATGGAAACTTTTGTAGCCCATTGGGTTGAGGGACTGGTAGTGACTTAATGATTAATCTTCAGGCCAGCCTCTTAGTTCTTTAATGAGAGTTTCTATAGACATAGTACTTTCCCCTAAAGACATCACCTCATTTTATTTAGAATAAAAACAATGTAGTGGCAACCACGTTGGACATGCTGGTGATCCCACCACTGAGGTAGTGGGAACCAGAGAAGTGTGAGCTCATGACTTATCTGGGTTGCATATGACATCCTATCTCACCTTGAAAAAGAGATCACAGCATGTTTTCTACGATGCATTCTTACTGGCTCGTGAAAGCTCACTTTTTATTTGTATACTTATTTCTTTATAATGAATAATATCCCAAACAGTATGAATCTGCCACAAATCATGGAAACTAGAATTTTGTTAAAAACCATGGACCAGCTCGGTTCTTCTCCATCTTATTCTCCTACATGTTTAAACTATTCCACTGGGTGCATATTTATTTTACCATACCTTTAGACCAGTGGTCCCCAACTCTCCTAATGCTGAGACCCTTTAATACAGCCCCTCATGTTATAGTGACCCCTGACTAGAAAATTATTTTTGTTGCTACTCCATAACTTTAATCTTGCACTGTTATGAGTCATAATGTAAATATCTGTGTTTTCTGATGGTCTTGGGCTACCCCAAAGGTTGAGAATCAGTTTTACATTATTTTAGCGTGTGCTTCTTGTACTTACGAAGAGAGAAATCTACTATAAAACAATGCTGAATCCACCTCCTGTCCATGACATCACCTAATGGATCAGAAGGTCACATTGAATGGCTGACATAAAGCCCCAGGTTTGTTTAAGAATGTCCTAGGTTGCTTATATTCTGCCCAAATCCCCTAACAATATGTCCTTTGACAACATATAGTTGTGCTTTTCAGCTGGATGGTTCCCTAGTGCAGACCCCATGAGACACACTTCCAGTCGACCATGACATCTGATTGCTCTAGGACTAGGATCTCGAGTTCATCGTTAAAGTTGGTGTCTCCACACTGGCTCACTCTAACCCGAGCTCCCCTTCCCTATCTTAGAATTGACTCCACAAAATTCATACGCTCTCCTGCGCTTTGGGTTTTGAAGAACTGTGTCAGCATGGACTGGTCGGTGATGCTAGTACACATTATGGCTTTAACGTCCTCTCAGAAGCACCGTATTAACTTGTACAGGTGGATCTCTGCGTTGTGTGGTCATCTGTCTCACACTCTACTATGGCAGCTTTCTAGCAGTTTCCAGATAACATCAGGTACAAAAGTTTATGCAGCTCCAAACCTATATAAACTCATGTGCCAGCCTTTCCATAAAAATATTCACCATCTCTCTTTTTATATAAGTAGATAAATAAGGGAGCCTATGGCTACAATTCTGGACAGAATTATTTAGTTTCATAATTAAAATGATATAAAATATTGATAGCTAATTTTTACCCTAGCAGAAGACCCGAAGTGTGTTCACTTGGTACAATATATTCCATTTACAGGTCTGGTGCTATCCTTTACTTCTTCATGGCAAAGTGCCCTGTAAGCAGTATAGAGAGTAGGGATGCGGTTAAACAAAAGCTGCATCATCATCCAGGATAAAATGTAAGGATCTCACAAAAGGTAAATAGATCCCACAACTATCTTTCTTTAAAGTTAGTTGGAAACATAAACATTTTTGCACAACATCCCAAAGAGGAATAAACATACACAAGATAAAAAAAGCCTTGTCCTCAAGGTCTTATGGCATAGTAGAATCACGCAAAAACACACACGTAACATTTAAGGGAAAATACAATGCAAATTCTCATCTCAGAAAAATACCTTTGCTTGGGTGGAGGAGGACAGAGGAAACTGGATGTCAAATATCTTTATCTCACACAAACAATGACATGGACAACATAACAAAGAGCTAAAACCTAGACAAAAACATACAACTGAAAACCTAGCCAAAATAGTCCCATTAGGTAGCCAACACAGAGACACAATTTCCCCAAAATCCATCCTGCCCCGCTTGTTACATTCGCATTCAGCACAGGAATGGGGACTGCTGTGACTGTTAGAAACACAGCTGTCAGCTGCCACACCCTTTTCTGACAGTTCTCAATTTCTGAGCTCAGAGAGGTTGCTTCCTGGTACTACACCATGAAGCCTAACTAAATAAAAGATTCTCCTGGCTGAGGTCTCTTCCTGCTTATTTCTGCTCTGTACTGTTAGAAGAGAAGGCTGAGCAGGTGACACCCAGCCACATGAAAGCAAAAGAGTTGAGCAGCAGCACAGGCAGCCTGGGAGAGGTACAGTGGGTGCCACCTCTGTGGCTACAGCAGCAGTAGCAACAGGAAGGTAGCTCAAGAGTCCATACGTGTGAGTGGCCGCACAGCAAGGATGGTGGGCAGAGGTGGCAGAGGCAATGACTGGTGCCAGAAGGGAGAAGGGGAAAAAGGGCAGAGAGCTCAGGCTGGAGACCTGCAGAAGGTTGGAAGGAGCCAGAGAAGAGAAGACTTCCAGGGAGCAGCCTGGGGCTAAGAGCCATAAAGCCCCCATCCAAGAGCTGGACTACCTGCCGCTGCTGTACTGCTGCTGCGCGCCACTGCTGCTACACATCGAAGCTTGCTGCTTTCTGCTATTGCCTTTCAATGTGGTTTGAAACTGAAGGTTACAAACGCTGCCAAGTGCCAGGGTCTGTAAAGTATAGAGTGACAAGCCTTGACCTTGAGTGCCCAAGCCATAAATCTCTGACTTATAAAACTTGGAGCAACAGACCCCAGCTCTCAGGCAGTAGAGCTGTAAGGCTGTAGCTGCTAATCCAGCGTCCTGGTCCCGTGTAATCAAGGGCTCAGGATTGCCAGCGCTGAAAGGCCTTCTCCTTATCTACGTACCTAGATAAAATTTTTAAAACCCAGTCAGATGACTGTTAACATTCGTATGATAGATTCCCTATGCAAAATGACTTAACAAATGTGTAGGAAAGAAAAAAAAAAAAAAAAAAAAAAACAAGGCCTGGAACACATAAGAATCAACCAGTAAAGGAAATAAGACACTATCTCTGTATGTCTGAGGAGGCAGAGAATAAGCCAACAGGTAAAGCTAGTCCGCAGGGAGTGGGGACTGAGAAGCAAAGCAGAGAAGAAGGCTGGAGCAGGCTGAGGGAAACAGTCCCGGATAGGCCTTCCTGCAGAGGTTCCCTTAGAAGAAAAGAGGTGGCTCTCTGAGTGGCAGTGCCTCAATACCTACTATACAGTTAAAGTGTCCCAGAAGCCATAGGGGACATGTAAACACTTGCGAATGGCAAGAGCCCCCAACTCCTGCTGTTGTCTATAGACTACTAACGTGACAGTGGCTGGTGACAGGAGGGACTCCTCAAGTAACTACCAAAGGGCCATGACAAAAGGTCTTACCTACAGCATAAGAGAAAGAATCATGGCTGACTCTGAAAAGCTCTTCCCTCAATACAATCCATCTCAGAGGAGAATGTCTTCCTACAGTTATCTGTACAAGCTGTTGAGTACAAGAAAAACACATTATAAAGAATTCTGCATACATTATAGATGGGGGTCAAATTATCATTGTAGTTTCCTGTTAGACCGCACTGTTACACTTTCTGCCAAAAGTTTTCAAACTGTAGAAATCAAGTATCTTGAAAAAGAAACTCCTTATTACCAGTTGGAATGTTTTCTGGGTTTATGCCCAGGAGAGGAATTGCTGGATCCTCTCGTAATATTATGTCCAATTTTTTGAGGAACCGCCAGACTGATTTCCAGAGTGGTTGTACCAGCTTGTAATCCCACCAGCAATGGAGGAGTGTCCCTCTTTCTCTACATCCTTGCCAGCATCTGCTGTCACATGAGTTTTTGATCTTAGCCATTCTGACTGGTGTGAGGTGGAATCTCAGGGTTGTTTTGATTTGCATTTCCTTGATGATTAAGGATGTTGAACATTTTTTCAGGTGCTTCTCAGCCATTCGGTATTCCTCAGTTGAGAATTCTTTGTTTAGGTCTGTACCCCATTTTTAATAGGGTTATTTGATTTTCTGGAGTCCATCTCCTTGAGTTCTTTACATATATTGGATATTAGTCCGCTATCTGATTTAGGATTGGTAAAGATCTTTTACCAATCTGTTGGTGGCCTTTTTGTCTTGCAAAAATCACAATAAAGAGGAATGCCAGGGCCAGGAAGCCGGAGTAGGTAGGTTGGGGAGCAGGGCAGGGGGAGGGTATAGGAGGCTTTGGGGATAACATTTGAAATGTAAATGAAGAAAATATCTAATAAAAAAAGAAAAAGAAACTCCTTTGGCTAATTTACGGCAGACTTTTCTCTGTGGTGGTGGCAACTTGCTCTAATTTCATAAATAGCATGGTTTATTTTCATAATTTTCTCAATACGTGTAAGATCTCTGAGTTCTAGCAAAGTAATGTGATTTCAGGTTACATAAGTAATGATACAGCAAGAATGCCTGTTGTGTGAATTTGTGTAAAATAGATAATTTCTCTTTAATTATTTGCATTATTTGAAATAAATTTTCTAATTGTATTTGGGTTGATGTAGGGTACTGGGTCTTATAAAACCTCAACCACATCATCAGCTTCCAGGGGACGTGTTTGTACCTTACAACACATTTTAATATCTAATCTTGGTTTCTGGATGAAACATTTTAATGAATAAATACATTGTTTCCTACATTTTTATACATTTACAAAATTATGCTGCTTGTTATTATATTGTTTTCTAATGAATCTGTCAATCATTTAGCTTGCCAACTACTTTATTAGTTATCATATGTGTCTACATGGGCTTTAAAGAAATAATTTCACAAAGTGAAATAGTGGCCTATGAAATTTTCTAGCATAGCCCCCAACATACTAATACTCACGTTAGAAGTGATTATCTCAGTCCAAAAGGACTCCTAAAGCCAGAAATAACGTGGAATGAAGTCTTTTGCCTTAATAATTGTTTTCAGTTAAGTTATAACTCATAAGACTTAATAACTAGAAAAACAACCTCATTGTGGATTTCTGTGTGTGTGTGTGTTCAACAGTGCCATTTCCTTATGACAATGTGCATCTATTTAGAATTTTTAAAAATAACTTTTTATCATCTATTGCTAAATCTTCTTCCAAAGAGAATGCTTATAAAATCAGTTTTTAAACAAAACATTTTAACTTATAAAAGAAAAATGTGTGTATGTAAATATATAAATATTCCTAGAAATAAGTAAAAATGCTGACTGATTGTTTTTCAAACTTTATTCAAAATTCAGTTAGATTTTACAAGACTAGGGCATGTCATCATGTACAAACTAACAGAACATATCTCTCTGAAGCACATGTGTGTGTGCACACATACATACACACACTTCACATATGCTTGTCTTGTACTTCATAAAATTTTCTGATTTTCTTGAGATTCTATGGACATGTTGAATAAAAACTTATCCTTGGTGTGTAATGAGATATCTATATGGATTGTGTGACAAGAATGTCTTCAAATTTTTAACTCAGAATTTTTCCTGTCTAAAGGAAATGCAGGGACAAAGAGTAGAGCAGAGACTGAAGAAAAGGTCATCCAGAGACTGCCCTACCTGTGGATCCATCCCATATGCAGCCACCAAACCCAGACACTATTGCAGATGCCAAGAAGTCCTTGCTGACAGGAGCCTGGTATAGCTATCCCCTGAAAGGCTCTGCCAGAGCCTGACAAATACAGAGGTGGATGCCTGCAGCCTACCATTAAACTGAGCATGGGGACCCAATGGAAGAGTTAGGGGAAGGACTGAAGGAGCTGAAGAGGCTTGCAACCCCATAGGAAGAACAACAGTATCAACTAACCAGAACCCCCAGAGCTCCCAGGGACTAAGCCACCAACCAAGGAGTGCACATGGAGGGACCCTTGGCTCCAGTGTATATGTAGCAGAGGATGGCCTGACCTGCCATCAATAGGAGGGGAGGCCCTTGGTCCTATGGAGGCTTGATGCCCCAGCAGAGGGGGATGCTAGGGCGGTGAGGCAGGAGTCAGGTGGTGGGTAGGGGAGCACCCTTATAGAGGCAGGGGAAGGGGGAGGGGATGAGGGTTAGAGAAGGGGAAACTGGGAAGAAGGGACAACATTTGAAATGAAATAAATAAAATAACCAATTAAAAAATGTAAAAACAAAAAAAGAAAAAAGAAAAATAAAGAACCTCTCCCCAAACCTAGAAGAACAAGAAGCCATCGACCTTACCAATAGTTCTCCAATGTAAAATAGGTAGCTACTCATATGTGCACTCGCCTGCAAGACTGTGTGAGCACCTGCTGAAAACAAGGTGAAATCGTTTTCTTTCAATTGTTTATTTGATAATTTCTTGGCTTTAGAATAGAAGATGAATGTTGCCTTTGTAATTTGTTAAGTACAGTAAATGTGAGCAGCTTTCTGATATGGCATGAATCATCCTCCTATCTTTTCAATTCTGTTTCTGTCAGTGGCTTCTGCCCCAGTCAGGACATCTCCAATCTGAGGTGGCAGTTGTGTCTTTCCAGGTTGGAAAGCAGTCTGAATAGATTTTTAACCTATTTGTCTACTCTTCAATGTCCCAGTATCTTTGTGATGAGAATTAGCTTAAAGTGCTATAAAGATTATATTTCTCCTTGCTAAAAAAACATTTAGATGCATAATTAGAAAAGGAAATAAAAACATTTCATTTATACTGGCAACAAAAAGGATGAAATGATGGATTTTACTCTCAAACTGTGAGGAAAAATTCCTTTTTAAGGTGCTTCTATTGAGTATTTTATCACAGCAACAAGAAGAGTAACATAAATGAAGCTCAAATTTTAAAATAGTTTGTGACTCAAGGGGCAATATCAGCAGAGTAAAAAAGGCAACCCACAAAAACTTTGTAAATTATATGATAAAGAATTCAAATCCAGGATATGTAAAGAAATATCTGCATTTTAACAAATGAGAAACAAGCAAACCAGCTCAAAAAAATGGGCAAGAAGTTAGAATAAAACATTTCTCCAAAGAAAATGTAACACACACTTACATACAAATAGCCACATGAAAAAAATGCTCAACCTCAATAATCAAAAGAAATATATATCATATACATAATGGGACATGAGTTCATACCCTTCAGGATGGTGGTCATTAAAATGTGTTAGTAAGGAAAAGTAGAAATTGCTGTGCATTGCCGGTGGTAATATAAAAGGTGTAACTGCTATGAAATATTACCCTTGTAGCTCTTGGAAAAATTAAGCATAGAATGAATTATGGTATCATAGAGAAACTTCCCCCTTGATTAATGCATTGGTTAGTTTTAACTCTCAACTTGACAAATCTCAACTCGCTTGGAAGAAGTCTTAATTGAGGAATTGTCTCACTGGGTTTGGTCTGTGGACCCATCTGTAGGGGGTTGTCTTGACTGTTCACTGAGGTGGAAGGATCCATCCAAATGGGGGCAGCACCATTTCACAGGCAGGCCCTGACCTGTATACAAGGAGAGCAAACTAGCTGAGCACTAAGCAAGCCAGGATGCACAGACTCCGCCTCTGCTCCTGACTTTGGGTATGATGTGATCAGCTGCTTGAGTTCTTGCTTTGACTTCCCAAAAATGAGGAACTCTAACACTTAACTGTGAAGTTAGGTCAACCTTTTTCTTCTCTGTGTTGCTTTTGGTCATGGTGTTTTTCACAGCGACGGAAATAAAATGAACGGTTATTTTAGGGATTCAGAAGCAATAATTGTATTGGCACACCTAAGTTCACAGAAGCATTATCAACAACTGCCAACAGGTGAGAGTAGCCCAGGCGCCCACAGACAGGTGACTAGGTAAATGGTCCATATGCACATTGGAATAATATGGCTGATATGTGCTATAGCCTGGGTGGATCTTGAGAACATTATGCAAAATTTAAATAAAGAAATCACAAAAAATAAACATTATATGATTCTATTTATATGAGGTATCTAGAATGGTCAAATTCACACAACGGACTCAGACACAATACCTCACACCATGGCACTTGGCATGATGAGTTCTTATACTGAAGGACAGTGAAAGGTCTGAGACAAGGTGTCTCCTGCCCCGTTTTGCATCTGTCTTTTTCTCCCAAAGCAAGTCATAAACCAGAATCACTCTTCCTCAAGGAAGATGATAGGACTAAAGGTCCTCTCCTCCAGAGACAGCCATAAAACCTCCAAAGATCACCTCCTTCCTCCCTTGAAGGCTGTCCTTATTCTAGAAGAGCCGTCCCAGTACCCAGGACTGCATAGACCTGAGCAGAGGTCTCATTGAGTTTCCCTCTTTTTAACCATTAAATCCCACACTGCTGTCAGGTCTCCTGTCTGTGCAGCAGCCCAGGCTTCATGGAACCTAAGCACAAAAACAGACTAGTCCCCTGGCTCGGCAGGTCTTCCTTCAGAAGCATTCTGAAATTCACAACTTTGACTAAACGTATTATGACTTCCTTATTTTCCTGCTTGCTTTCATTACAGGAGTGTCTGCTGTACTTTCACCAGGGCTGGAAAACAGCAAGACACCTTCTAACCCAAAACCAGTTATGGAGAGTAGAGTAGGTTTGGAGCCAAGGGGACAGGGAAAATTGTTTAGTGGCTATATATATTCTCAGTTCGAGAAGACAGAAAGTTATGTGTTGATGGGGATAATCACTATTCAAAACTATGACTGCAATGCACAATGCTGTGGTGTGCTTACTGGTTACTAAAGATAAGTTCCATGTCATGTGTGTTTCACCATCATGGAAAGAAAAAATGGCCAGTGAGATGACTCAGTAAAGGTGCTTGCTGCTAATCTGAAGATTCGAGTTCAAGTCCTGGGAGCCAGAGTGTGGAAGAGAGTCCTCTGACTACCACGCATGGGCCATGTGGTACCCACAACACATATACAACAAATACAAAATAAACAAATACATAAATGTGAAGAGAAGAAAAATTTTAAATTGTACTATCCTCCTAAAAAAAATGCCCTTGGTGGCAGTAAGAATGAAGTGATTTTCTGGAAGTTTTAGAATCACATAAAATGTTCAGGAAAACATAAAAATGTTGGCTGTCAGCCTCCAGTTTAAAGTGTGAGGATAGGAGATGGGAAATGCTTAAGATAAAATACATCACATGCGTAGATGGAAATGTCAGAGAAAAAAAAGGTATTTTAAAAAAAATTACTCGGGCTTTCTTTTAAAGCCTTTCATTTTAAATTCGGTGGACATGAAAGTCCTTCCTGAAAGTGGACCTGATCCAGTTCCTCCCGGTACCTACTGTCTAGTTAGGCTAGTTGCAGGAGAGAGGGGAACACAATTCCTTCCTTTGAGTGATGCTGAGGCCTCTTGCATAACCCTAGGGAAGTGGTTGAGAATAAAATTCCACTTCCAATATGCTCAGCTAGGTAAGCCTCACTTAGAGGACAGCAAAAAGGACCACAGCCAGTAAAGCACGAAGATGAAAGAGGGTACCCACTGTCTGTGGAGCAGGAAGATCTTTCTCCGGGTCTAAGGTTTGGGGTCTAAGGAACTGCTTGCAACAAAAGCAATCTGAACACACTAACCTGAGGGGTTTTTCCTGCCTTTGTGATTGCTCCTATCATCGCTTCCCAATTCCCTGGGGCCCTAGCTGGTACCCTTCATCTACTGTCCTCCCCCTGTGGCAAACCCTCCCCCTTGACCAGGTTGGATGGCCCATTGGTGTGACCATGACAATGGTTGCTCATTTCACCCCGTGAAAGGGCTTAATGATTAAAAGGCTACACCACAGCACTGGGCCACAAAACTCTTTCTCTGGCTCCCATGAAGCCCCTTTGATTCCAAATGTTCCTTTGACAGGATCAGCAGCCGCTCTCATTCTTCTGGGCTACAGAAACATCTGCATTTCCCTGCCCATAGTTACCATGCAATTAATGAAATACCCTCCCTTGGAGAGCACACAATTGAGTCAGCCTCCCACTACTCACCCCCTGTCCAATAGGAAGGCTGCTTTTCCAGCTCCATACCCCATTCAGAGCTAGAAGAAGCCAGACTATAGGTTCATGCAGCCAGTTTACAGCTTAATTCTCCCTTCCCCTCCCCCTGCCTTTTTTTTTAACCTTCCTTCCCTCTCACCCTCTGCCCCTTCCTTCCTTCTCCTAAGACTGACTCAAGGCTAAAAGAAATTCTGTAGGTAGGGGTGGCATCTCAGCACACATTTGCTTCAGAGCTACACACGATGGAGCTTAAAGCTGATGTAGGCAGATCCCTGGCAAAGGCCCTTTTCTGGGTTACAGGTTTGATCTTCCTCTGGTGTAGCCAGATGGAAGCTGCAACAATGACTCATCATTCTTGAGGTGAATGAAAAGATCATTTTGGAGATTTTGGAGTCTCTTTAAGTGTCTGTATAAACTCCACACCAAACCATCAGGAAAAGGTGTCTCTGCAGTATGCAGCTTGGGCTGATATCTCCAGAGTGCTTCCCTGCAGCGCATCAGAAATGTGACATCTCAGTTTATTCTTCCCACAGCTTTAATGTGGGTCAGTACAGAACACTTACTGTTACCCCTTAGAAATTCTCACACACTGGTCGGTCATTCCACCTTGAATATTTCCTAAGAAAACTGTAATGGTTTATATTGGCTGTCAACCTAAGAGGATCTAGAATCATCCTGCAGGTAAATCTCAAGTCATGTCTACTAAGGATTTTCTTGACGAGATTAATTAAGGTGAGAATACAATTCCACAGGATAAGGTCCTGGGCTCAATAATACAATGAAGACGCTCAGTCGTCATCTCTCTGTGATGCTGACACAGCTGTAGTGTGGCCAGAGGGCCTCTACTCCTGCCCTCCCCACTTGCCACTACATCTTCCCACCAAGACAGGCTTGCTGTTTTGAAACTGTAACTCCCCTACAAAGACCCTTTCTCTCTTAATTAACTTCCTATTAGATATTTTGTCAAAACAATGAAAAAATAACTAATCCAGATAAAACTTAGACCTCTGATTTGTGACAGCTCACTCAAATGAGTACGTTTTTGTAGATAGGGGAAAGCCCTTAAGCCTCAACCCTACACAAAGAACTACAGGCAACTAAGGAATGCTGTGGTGGGGGGTAAAAGAGACAGAAAGAGTGTTCTCTAGGAAAGAGCAAACCAATTGATTATACAGTACCAAATGATCAGCTCTGAAAACATGCATAAAATAGCATTGTATGAACTGAGAAGGTTGTATTTAAGTGTTTAGGAATATATGTACATACATATATATGTTTATAATAGCAATGAATGAAAAACAGAGGTCATGAATTTGAAAAAGAACAAGATGGTTATATGTGAGGGTTTGGACAGAGGAAAGAGAAGGCAGAAATAAATAATTACATTATAATATCAAGAAAAAAACAAATTTTAAAAAGAGTCAAATGCTAAGGATATCCAAAAATAGGAAAAAGAGTTGCAATACCTTGTATATACGTAGTTTAATATTTATCACATTTTCTCACTTTTATTTCGATCTAATAGTAACAGAATGACACAAAAATATTGATGTATTTATTTGTTTCTGTCTCAAAGCTAAGGGCTCTCTTTTCTTGTATAACTTGGCCAAGACTACTGACTTCATTGTATTTGGTGTTACAACACCAATCATCTCAAGAGTTTCCATTCAAAGAGACAACCTAGAATGCCTTCCATTTGAAAGTCCTTACATGGCTTCCTGCTATCCACAATTCCCCTTTCCTTCCTCCAAACCCAACCACATCCCCAACTTTGTTCTTTTTAAGATCCATGGTCTCTTTGTTTTCCTTTAGTGTGTGTTTGTGTTCCTGAATATGTAAATGCACTATATAAAAAACCCACATTTTGGAATATTTAAATACTGCTATGTCTGTATAATGTTACTTGCACGCCCCTATTTTGGAAACCATAGTCTAGGGGCAATCATCCTCCTCCCTGTACGCATGAGATCACAGCTGCTAAGCGTCTGCTCTTCAACAGATGTCAAGAAACTGATTTTTCTCAACTTTTGCAATTTTGTACTATAATATGAGACTGATAGCATCATTAGGTACCTGAGAGCATTATATAACTGAAAGAGATTACTGTATCTCTTCCTTAACAAAGAAAAACATTTCAGACTATTAGAGGCGAATAACAGATTAATATTTGCATTTATACTCATATTTATTTTTATACACATAGACTAGCGTGTCTTTCATCTCGAGTCAGAGAAGCTGCTTAGGGTGAAGGTTAACACAGAGAATACTACTATCTGGTCAAAGTGGTGAAAATAATGACTAATGGCCATTCAGCCTTAAACAGGGCATCTTTATCATCCCTGGCCTTGAGGCACAGGGAACTTCACAGATGAATGAGAAAAAGGATGTAAGAGCTGAAGAATGGGAATGAATGTCACAAAAACTGTCATGTAGACACAATATTACTGATGCAACCATGATCGCACAGCAGCTATACACACCAGCAGGAGATTGGTCCCTCCAACTCTCATCATGGAAAAAGGAGGCACCCAGAAGTCTCCATCACTTCCTGGGGAGGTAATGGATGTTAACAGCTGATGAAGGGCATGGTATCATTTTTTTTTTTCTACTTGTCTGGCCACTGGGGAGCTAAGTAGGAAGAAGGGGTCCAAAGGGAAAGGAGGAAGGACATTGAAGGATAACAAATGGGGAAAATGAGTATTCTAGAAGAACAGAAGATTGTTGCTATTTGCTCTGAATCACTTACCTATCCTCTCATTCAGGTTTTTTTTTTTTTTTGATGGCTAGGGGTCAAGCCTGAGGGATTTGATCATGATAGGCAAGTGCTGTCCCGCTGACGTACACCCCAAGGCCTTGTATATTTTTTCATAGGGCTTGCCAAAGCTTTTGAGGGTCAATGTTCCACTGACTATGGAATACAAGTTTAGTATAACTTTTATTTGTGCCAGTGTGGGCAGTTGTTTTAAAATTCCTGAACCAATTAACTTGTTTAGGTTTCCCAAGGTCACAGTTTCTTCATCTGAAGCTGAACTGATAAAATATAGTTCCTATTATTATAAATACAGTGTGTTTTGGCACTGCACAAATTACTGTGGTAGCAATATGGCTACATTAAAAATCTACCTAAAAGCTCACTACAAAAACCTCTTCATTCCACAGAGAACTTCCACAAGGCCAGTTCCACAAGACTCGCTCTTTGGAACTGTTTGTGCCTAGTGGACAGTCAATGAGTTGCTACCAAAATTCTACTGTATGAAAGCCTGAATTGCATCATAAGTAGCCCTGCCTGGTGATGCACAGCTGTAAAGTCAGCACTTGGGGAGTGGAGATCAAGAGTTCAAGGTAAGTTTGGGATACATGAGACCCAAGAAGAAATGAAGGGAGGAAAGGATGGGGGTAGAGAGAGAAAAAAAAAAGGTAGGGGATGAAGGAAGGAAGGGAGGGTGGGAGGCAGGGAAAGAGGGAGGGAGAAAAAGAAGAAGGGAGAAAAAAGAAAGGAAGGGATAAAGGAATAAGAAAGAAGGGAGTGAGGGAGAAAGGGAAGGAGGGGGAAAACACTCAAAATAAACTATACTAGTACATAAAACATAAAAGAAATTACTTTAGGGATAAAATATCTTTTTTCTCTTTTTCTGTCAGTTGAAAGTGTGATCACAATTTACTAGTCTGCTTTGAAATAAGTTACTCTACTGGCTACTAGATTCATTCATTTCATTTCAGAATAACTGTGATTGTTTTTCGTCTTATGTGTTAATTATAAAACTATGAGAAAATAGTCGACAATCTTATGTACTTGGTGAAGAGAAACTGTCCCTTGTTGTTTTGAAAAATAATTTTGGGGTGTGGGGACACTTAAAAATCTCAGATTTCAGGCTCTTCCAAACTCATAGATAATTGGCCTTGCCAAATGATCTCAGGAGAATTGGCCTTGAGACATATTTGAATCATGAGGCATTCTCGCAATTCACCACACTTTACCCACTTCCTGTGCTCATAACAAGCCAGAGAGGCTGCCATCTGTGGCACACAAATAAAGACAAGAAGGAAAGTTTAAACATACACACACACACACACACACACACACACACACACACACACACACACACACACTTTCCCTTACCTCCAATGCAGTCAGAAGAGGTTGTGTTTGTAAAGAGGATTATCACCTGCTGGATCCTCTTCCACTGTGAGGCTAAGCCCCTCAAGGTCATCCAACTATGGCAGGTGTTGGCCATACTATCTGACCCTGCCAGAGCTGAAATCTTACCAGGATATCTCAGAATAATTTTCTAGTGCAAAGGTATTGAGGGGGATCCCAGAAGTGTCACATTCCCCTTATCTTTCTAAGGAAGTGTCACATTCCCCTCATCTTTCTAAGGCAGGAAAATAGGGGCACAGAGAAAGGGCAAGTGGGGAGGGGTGCTGCTATGAGAAAATCTGAACAGCTCAGCCTTCATTCAACATGAATAATTAAGCAACCTCACCATTAAATAAACCTTATAGCCATTGGCTTCTCACCTTATTTAGATAACTAAGTTTATAGATCCTGGGGTCCTTGGTGCTAACTAAATGCAGCTGAACATGAATTCTGCAATTCATCTAGAAAGCAGGGGAAATCAGACTCTTTGCTCTGTCTTCAGATGGTCAATGATGTCAAAAGTGATTGCAGACCCACTTTGCAAAGTCCAAGAACAAGAAGAGGGGGCTTTGCCATCCTACTTTACCCACTAATGGTTTTACGCCTAGCACCATCATCCTTTTAAGTCATAAAACCTCATATCAAGCACTTTGAGTGTCTACCTTGCTGGATAATGTATTTTGCAAAGCGCTATACACAATGGTGGGGTTGGAAAATCCTTGTGCAAAATCAAGATGGCAATGCTTGTACATCTGCCTTCCCTGAGTCTACATCCAGCAGAATCTAAGTTGACATTCTCACAGAGGTGGCTGCATATCCATGTCTAATGCAACACTATTTATTGTAGGTACTATATAGAATCATCCTAGATGCCCATCAACAGATGAATGCATAAAGAAAATGTGGCTTCAAAGCAAAGCACAATTCATGTATATGAAAACATCACAATGAAACACATTGTGTCCTATGCAACCGGTAAGATGATACAAAGTTGAGAAGATGGCTGTGCTGATGGTCAGCGTTAGTTTTGTGTCATTTAGCAGTGATCTGGGTTGACGAGTGGTCATCTAAGCAGTTGATACATAGTCTAGTAAGTTTCAATACTTGCTTTTTCAGATCCCATGGTATCAGAGCTATAGCTTCAGTGTGGCAAAGCCAAAAAGAGCCACTCATAAGTAAGTGTGAATCATGTCCAAATAACAGCAAATCTAAAGTCCTAAAGTAAAATGCTTATTGGTATTTCTGAGAGGAACCCGGGATAACACTAACCAGGAGTGTTAAACCACACCAGTTTGTTGGTAAGGAAAAAAAATTCTCAGTTTTTTACATGGGGATCAATGTTCTCTATTCTAACAGGGTAGCAACAGAGTAGGACGTCTTTATCTTTGTGGGCCCATCTTCCTCCGTCCGTATACAAAGTGTAAATGTGAAGAACTGATGTCCATTGGCCTTTAATTCTGGTTCCTTCCCTAAGTGTCATCTTTTTCTTCCTTAAAGCAACTTGGTATCGGTAGCAATGAGCTGATTGCAGTTCACTGTTTGCTGAGGGGTCATGTTGCCAGCATCGTACATTATTAACAGTGTGCAGCCCACAGAATTTTTCTTCGTACATCCCCAAGGAACAAAGGCCAAGTTTGTAATATTAGAGCCACAAATTGGGATCTTATTTTGCTTCAAGATGCTTTGAAACATGTAATTATGAACATAACTCTGCCCGTGAACTTGTCCTCATTAACTTACTAATTAGCAGGATTTTGTTTGATCTTGGACTTCATTAGACAT